>NC_053024.1:444691468-444994365 GCF_003073215.2 Triticum urartu | reverse complement strand
GGACAGCCGGATTATATCCTTTGGCCGGACTGTTGGACTATGAAGATACAAGATTGAAGACTTGTCTCGTGTCCGGATGGGACTCTACTTGGCGTGGAACACAAGCTAGGCAATACAGATATGTATATTTCCTCCTTTGTAACCGACCTTGTGTAACCCTAGCCCCCTCCGGTGTCTATATAAACTGGAGGGTTTTAGTCCGTAGGAAAACATACAATCATACCATAGGCTAGCTTCTAGGGTTTAGCCTCTTTGATCTCCTGGTAGATCTACTCTTGTACTACCCATATCATCAATATTAATCAAGCAGGACGTAGGGTTTTACCTCCATCAAGAGGGCCCGAACCTGGGTAAAACATCGTGTCCCCTGCCTCCTGTTACCATCCGCCTTAGACGCACAGTTTGGGACCCCCTAACCGAGATCCACCGGTTTTGACACCGACATTGGTGCTTTCATTGAGAGTTCCACTGTGCCGTCGCCAGAAGGAAGGATGTCTTGTCTCGTCTTTAAAGATGGTACTACTGTTGGGGGAGCTTTGGCTGTCTGCCAAACTCTCGGGCTAGGCGGTTTCATCATGACCGCCTGTTCGGCCGCCGCGCCGACGATGACTTCTCGGGTCATCGAAAACAACCTCCACGTCAAATCGGCGCTTGCCGAACAGATGGATCCAATGGAGCTCGCTTCCTTAAACGAGCTCTTGGATCGCATCGCCACCTTGGGAGTCGCTATGGACTATGATCGGATTGGGCTTAAACCCGATCAAAGGGAGATTAACTCTCCACCGGTCACCCATCATATTGAAGTGGTGGAGGAAAAATGCGGCGACCTTTCCTCTATCTTGAGGACCAACTATGTCCGGATTCCCGAGCTCTCCAAGCCGGATGCCCGTTCGCGGAAGGACAACATCCAATCCCTGAACTTAGAGTCAGGCGGCGGGCTAGGATTATCGGGTAACACCCCGGAACCGGAACTTCCAAAATTGGAAACTCCTCGGCCCCTGGATCCCAGATCGGGTAAGGGTTCGGATTCAATTACACCCACCCACCCAAACATAAGCGATCTTTCCCACATCAGGAAAGAGCCCCAGGAAACAGTACATCACTATTGGGCCAGATTCCTCCTTGCGATGAACAAGGTTAAGGACTGTCGCGAGGAAGACGCAATCTTATTTTTCTGCAATAATTGCATGAACAAGGGAATCCTTAACGCCATAAATCGCCGTGAGATACCACACTTCGCTGACTTGGCGTCCATAGTATGAAAATACTATGCGATGGAAAGTGCCTAGAAAACCGAAACAAACTTTTGGGATAATCCGGCCCTAAATGCGAATCAGTCCGAAATAAAAGGGTGCACTATCAAAAGACACCCGAGTCAACTACCAAAAAGCAAAAACCCTCTATAGGGCATGGAACCGTACTGGAGGGATGGCTCAATGGACCCTGTAAAATTCACAGTACAGAGGGCGCCATACCAACACATAGCCTTAGAGCATGTTGGATACTCCGGCAGGTAGCCAAAAGTGGCGAGGATCTCCTAATTCCAGAAGCCATAGAGCACCATCCCAGAAATACCAGTATGGTATTAACGGTCTTTGAGACCTTCGCATCCAATAATAGGCGAAAGCGAACACTCCGCAGCCTTGCCGAAATCTACCACGTGGCAACAATAAACCTATGGAGTGACACAGCTATTACTTTTAATGCCAGTGACGAACCTAAATTCCGAACAACCCAAGAACCAGCTGCATTGGTCCTCAGTCCAATTATGGACAGCTTTCGACTCACCAACGTGCTCATGGACGGCGGCAGCGAATTAAACCTCATCTATGAGGAAACCCTTCAAAAATGGAAATAGACTGGAACCTCATCGAGCGAAGCAGCACAACCTTTAGAGGAATAATCCCCAGTCGAGAAGCGCGCTGTACATGCAAAATCACACTAGATGTGGTGTTCGGCACGCCGAAGAATTACAGGTCCGAAGAGATTACGTTCCAAGTGGCCCCGTTCAATAGCAGATACCACGGCCTTCTAGGGCGGGAGGCGTTGACAATCTTCCAAGCCATACCCCATTACGGGTACATGAAGCTCAAAATGCCCGGGCCCAACGGAATCACTACTCTTGCTAGCGAGCCAGACACAACACTCCGCGCCGAAAACAAGACAGCCGCATTGGCCCTTGAGGCATTATCCGAAGCCCTCGCGACCGAGGAACTGACTGCGCTGCGCTCCATGGTGGATAGGGACGACGTGATACTTGATAAGAGATCCAAGTCTACCTCCTTTAAACCAGCGGATGAAACAATCAAAATCCAAGTCCATCCAACGGACCCTACAAAAACAGCCACTATCGGGGCACGGTTAAGTCCCGCCATGGATGCCGCACTACGAGATTTCCTACGCGAGAATTGGGACATATTCGCCTGGCATCCCTCAGATATGCCAGGAATCCCACGCAGGCTGGCCGAGCACAGCCTCAATATCCTAAAAGGATTCAAGCCGGTCAAGCAGGCTCTTCGGCGTTTCTCTGAACCTAAGAGACAATCTATGGGAGAGGAACTAGCCAAGTTATTGGAGGCCGGATTCATTAGAGAAATAAAACACCCGGACTGGCTAGCAAACCTGGTGATGGTACCAAAGAAGGATAAATCCTGGCGCCTGTGCGTCGATTTCAAGGACCTCAACAAGGCCTGCCCAAAGGATCCCTTCCCCCTCCCCCGCATCGATCAAATTATCGATGCTACCGCAGGACACGACTCATTGTGTTTCCTCGACGCATACTCCGGCTACCACCGAATTAAGATGGCGGAGCCCGACCAAGCCGCAACGGCATTCATCACACCATACGGCCCCTTCTGCTTCAACACAATGCCCTTTGGGCTAAAAAACGCCGGCGCAACATATCAGTGCATGATTCAGACATGTCTGACAAACCAGATCGGCAAAACAGTGGAGGCATACGTAGATGATGTGGTCGTCAAAACCAAGCATGTCGACTCTCTAGTAGACGACTTGAGACTCACATTCGATAACCTCCGAACATATGACATCAAGATCAACCTGAAAAAATGCATTTTCGGCGTGCCTGCGAGAAAGCTCCTGGGCTTCATTGTATCCGGCAGAGGAATTGAAGCAAATCCGGCCAAGATCCGAGCTCTGTCATAGTTGGATATCCCAACAGACCTCAAACAAATCCAGAAATTAATCGGATGCGTGGCGGCTCTAAGCCGCTTTATCTCCCGCCTGGGAGAAAAGGCATTACCCCTTTATCGCCTCCTACGGCGCACCGAACACTTCGAGTGGACGGATGCCGCCACAGCCGGATTGGAAGAAATAAAAGCCATATTAGCAACCAACCCAGTCCTGGCCGCGCCAAACATTAGCGAACCAATGTTGTTATACATTGCGGCAACCCATCAAGTTGTGAGCGCAGTGCTCGTCGTCGTATGAGAAACAGACGGTCACAAATTCCCCTTCAAAAGCCGGTCTACTATGTATCCACTGTCCTTACTCCATGCAAGTCATGGTACCCGCATTATCAAAAGATAGCATACACGGTATTCATGGCATCCCGGAAACTGCGACACTACTTTCAAGAGTGTTCGATAACAGTAGCCTCGGAAGTGCCACTTAATGATATTATAAACAACCGCAACGCCACGGGCCGGATTGCCAAATGGGTCATTGAGCTCCTCCCGTTCGACATAACTTACAAGCCACGGCGAGCCATTAAGTCGCAAGTACTGGCCGACTTTGTTGCCGAATGGATCGAAGCCGAACTCCCTAAAGAGTACGGCGCGTATTCCAACTGGACCATGCACTTCGACGGCTCCAAAATGTTGGCTGGTCTAGGGGCTGGCGTCATTTTGACATCCCCAACTGGAGATACAGTTCAATACGTACTCCAGATAATGTATACGGACTCCAACAACGCAGCCTAATATGAGGCCCTTTTACATGGTCTCCGGATGGCAGTATCCATGGGCATTCAATGCCTAGAGGTGCGGGGGGATTCGAACCTCGCAATATCCCAAATAAATGGAGACTTTCATGCCAAGGATCCAAAAATGGCGGCCTATCGCAACGCCATCCTAAAAATGTCAGCTCGGTTCGAGGGGCTCGAATTTCATCATGTGGCTCGGGAAAACAATCAGGCGGTGGATATCCTCGCCCGCATCGGCGCAAAACGCGATGCGGTCCCCCCCAACATATTTCTGGAGAGGTTGTTCAAGCCATCCATAGTATGGGAAGGGGACACCGGTAACAATAATCCGGACCCGGCCAAAATACCCGATACCGAACACTCTGACACAATCGGAGGTTCCGCCACCGAAATAACACCTTCGGCCCATGTAATAATGGCCATCATAGCCCCGTGGATAGAACCATTCCTGGCCTACCTAACTAGGCAGGAACTTCCGGAGGACCAAAATAAGGCACGCTGCATGGTGCGGCAATCTAAGGCCTACAGGGTCCATGAGGAAGAATTGTATAAAAAAAGCACTACCGGAGTCCTTCAAAGGTGTATCTCCGAAGAGGAAGGACGAGACCTTTTGGCAGAAATTCACGCCGGACTCGGCGGTCACCATGCCGCAGCCTGGGCTCTTGTCAGCAAGGCCTTCCGTACAGGATTCTAATGGCCAACGGCCCAGGCAGATGCACAGGACTTGGTCCAACGTTGCGCCGGTTGCCAGCTCTTTGCAAATCAAAGCCACATGCCACCCACCGCCCTCCAAACAATCCCCATTACGTGGCCCTTCGCGGTCTGGGGGCTTGACATGGTTGGACCCCTTAAAGGGGGAACCCACAAGAAAAAATACTTACTGGTCATGGTGGATAAATTCACCAAATGGATAGAGGCCAAACTTGTTAAAACAGCCGAATCCGGACCGGTGATAGACTTCATATCCGGGGTCGTACACCGTTATGGCGTCCCTCATAGCATCATCACTGTCAACGGTACGAACTTTACTGCCGATGAGGTAAAACTCTGGTGCAGCAAAATGGGCATCAGGCTCGATTATGCTTCAGTCTATCACCCACAAACCAACGGTCAAGTGTGTTGGGGAACGTTGCAGAAAACAAAAATTTTCCTACGTTTTCACCAAGATCCATCTATGAGTTCATCTAGCAACGAGTGATCGGATGCATCTACATACCTTTGTAGACCGTGAGCGGAAGCGTTCAAAGAACGGAGATGAGGGAGTCGTACTCGTCGTGATCCAAATCACCGGAGATCCTAGCGCCGAACGGACGGCACCTCCACGTTCAACACACGTATGGTCAGCGTGACGTCTCCTCCTTCTTGATCCAGCAAGGGGGCAGGAGAGGCTGATGAAGATCCAGCAGCACGACGGCGTCGTGGTGGATGCAGCAGTCACCGCAGCAGGGCTTCACCGTGGTGGTGTAGCAGGGGAGAGGGAGGCGCCAAGGCTTGAGGTGTGGCTGCCCTCCCTCCCCTCCCTTTTATATAGGCCCCCTAGGGGGTGCGCCGGCCCTAGGAGATGGGATCTCCTAGGGGGGGGGCGGCGGCCAAGGGGGTGGAGTACCCCCCAAGGCAAGTGGAGGCGCCCCCTCCCCTAGGGTTCCCAACCCTAGGCGCATGGGGGGCCCAAGGGGGGGCGCACCAGCCCACTAAGGGCTGGTTCCCCTCCCCACTTCAGCCCTTGGGGCCCTCCGGGATAGGTGGCCCCACCCAGTGGACCCCCGGGACCCATCCGGTGGTCCCGGTACAATACCGGTGACCCCGAAACTTTCCCGATGGCCGAAATAACACTTCCTATATATAATTCTTCACCTCCAGACCATTCCGGAACTTCTCGTGACGTCCAGGATCTCATCCGGGACTCCGAACAAATTTCGGATTACTGCATACTCATATCTATACAACCCTAGCGTCACCGAACCTTAAGTGTGTAGACCCTACGGGTTCGGGAGACAAGCAGACATGACCGAGACGACTCTCTGGTCAATAACCAACAGCGGGATCTGGATACCCATGTTGGCTCCCACATGCTCCTCGATGATCTCATCAGAAGAACCATGATGTCGAGGACCTAATCGATCCCGTACTCAATTCCCTTTGTCAATCGGTACGTTACTTGCCCAAGACTCGATCATCGGTATCCCAATACCTCGTTCAGTCTCGTTACCGGCAAGTCACTTTACTCGTACCGTAATGCATGATCCCGTGATCAACCACTTGATCACATTGAGCTCATTATGATGATGCATTACCGAGTGGGCCCAGAGATACCTCTCCGTCATACGGAGTGACAAATCCCAGTCTCGATTCGTGCCAACCCAACAGACACTTTAGGAGATACCTGTAATGTACCTTTATAGTCACCCAGTTACGTTGTGACGTTTGGCACACCCAAGGCACTTATACGGCATCCGGGAGTTGCACAATCTCATGGTCTAAGGAAATGATACTTGACATCTAGAAAAGCTACAACAAACGAACTACACGATCTTTGTGCTATGCTTAGGTTTGGGTCTTGTCCATCACATCATTCTCCTAATGATGTGATCCCGTTATCAATGACATCCCCATGTCCATAGCCAGGAAACCATGACTATCTGTTGATCAACGAGCTAGTCAACTAGAGGCTCACTAGGGACACATTGTGGTCTATGTATTCACACATGTATTACGATTTCCGGATAATACAATTATAGCATGAATAATAGACAATTGTCATGAACAAGGAAATATAATAATCATTTTATTATTGCCTCTAGGGCATATTTCCAACAGTCTCCCACTTGCACTAGAGTCAATCATCTAGTTACACTGTGATGAATCGAACACCCATGGAATTCTGGTGTTGATCATGTTTTGCTCTAGGGAGAGGTTTAGTCAACGGATCTGCTACATTCAGGTCCGTATGTACTTTACAAATCTCTATGTATCCATTTTGAACACTTTCACGAATGGAGTTGAAGCGACGCTTGATATGCCTGGTCTTCCTGTGAAACCTGGGCTCCTTGGCAAGGGCAATAGCTCAAGTGTTGTCACAGAAGAGAGTCATTGGGCCCGACGCATTGGGTATGACTCCTAGGTCGGTAATGAACTCCTTCACCCAGACTGCTTCGTGTGCTGCCTCCGAGGCTGCCATGTACTCCGCTTCACATGTAGATCCCGCCACAACGCTTTGCTTGCAACAGCACCAGCTTACTGCCACACCATTCAAAATATACATGTATCCGGTTTGTGACTTAGAGTCATCCAGATCTGTGTTGAAGCTAGCGTCGACGTAACCCTTTACGACGAGCTCTTCGTCACCTCCATAAACGAGAAACATTTCCTTAGTCCTTTTCAGGTACTTCAGGATATTCTTGACCGCTGTCCAGTGTTCCTTGCCGGGATTACTTTGGTACCTACCTACCAAACTTACGGCAAGGTTTACATCAGGTCTGGTACACAACATGGCATACATAATAGACCCTATGGCTGAGGCATAGGGGATGACACTCATCTCTTCTATATCTTCTGCCGTGGTCGGACATTGAGCTGAGCTCAATTTCACACCTTGCAACACAGGCAAGAACCCCTTCTTAGACTGATCCATATTGAACTTCTTCAATATCTTATCAAGGTATGTGCTTTGTGAAAGACCTATGAGGCGTCTTGATCTATCTCTATAGATCTTGATGCCTAATATATAAGCAGCTTCTCCAAGGTCCTTCATTGAAAAACTCTTATTCAAGTAGGCCTTAATGCTGTCCAAAAGCTCTATATCATTTCCCATCAAAAGTATGTCATCTACATATAATATGAGAAATGCTACAGAGCTCCCACTCACTTTCTTGTAAACGCAGGCTTCTCCATAAGTCTGCATAAACCCAAACGCTTTGATCATCTCATCAAAGCAAATGTTCCAACTCCGAGATGCTTGCACCAGCCCATAAATCGAGCGTTGGAGCTTGCACACCTTGTCAGCATTCTTAGGATCAACAAAACCTTCCGGCTGCATCATATACAATTCTTCCTTAAGGAAACCATTAAGGAATGCCGTTTTGACGTCCATTTGCCATATCTCATAATCATAGAATGTGGCAATTGCTAACATGATTCGGACGGACTTCAGCTTCGCTACAGGTGAGAAAGTCTCATCGTAGTCAACCCCTTGAACTTGTCGATAACCCTTAGCGACAAGCCGAGCTTTATAGATGGTCACATTACTATCCGCGTCTGTCTTCTTCTTAAATATCCATTTATTTTCTATGGCTCGCCGATCATCGGGCAAGTCAGTCAAAGTCCATACTTCGTTTTCATACATGGATCCTATCTCGGATTTCATGGCTTCCAGCCATTTGTCGGAATCCGGGCCCGCCATCGCTTCTTCATAGTTCGAAGGTTCACCGTTGTCTAATAACATGATTTCCAAGACAGGGTTGCCGTACCACTTTGGTGCGGAACGTGTCCTTGTGGACCTTGGAAGTTCAGTAGGAGCTTGATCAGAAGTATCTTGATCATCATCATTAACTTCCTCTCTATTTGGTGCAGGCACCACATGAACATTTTCCTGAGCTGAGCTACTCTCTGCTTCAAGAGGTAGTACTTCATCAAGCTCTACTTTCCTCCCACTTACTTCTTTTGAGAGAAACTCCTTCTCTAGAAAGGATCCATTCTTGGCAACAAAGATCTTGCCTTCGGATCTGAGGTAGAAGGTATACCCAATAGTTTCTTTAGGGTATCCTATGAAGACGAATTTTTCCGACTTGGGTTCGAGCTTTTCAGGTTGAAGTTTCTTGACATAAGCATCGCATCCCCAAACTTTTAGAAACGACATCTTAGGTTTCTTCCCAAACCATAATTCATACGGTGTCGTCTCAACGGATTTCGACGGTGCCCTATTTAAAGTGAATGCGGCAGTATCTAAAGCATAGCCCCAAAATGATAGCGGTAATTCGGTAAGAGACATCATAGATCGCACCATATCTAATAGAGTGCGATTACGACGTTCGGACACACCATTACGCTAAGGTGTTCCAGGCGGCGCCAGTTGTGAAACTATTCCACATTTTCTTAAGTGTGTGCCAAATTTGTGACTCAAGTACTCTCCCCCATGATCTGATTGCAAGAACTTGATTTTCCTGTCACGTTGATTCTCAACCTCACTCTGAAATTCCTTGAACTTTTCAAAGGTCTCAGACTTATGTTTCATTAAGTAGACATACCCATATCTACTCAAGTCATCAGTGAGGGTGAGAACATAACGATAGTCACCGCGAGCCTCAACGCTCATTGGACCGCACACATCAGTATGTATGATTTCCAATAAGTTGGTTGCTCGCTCCATTGTTCCTGAGAACGGAGTCTTGGTCATTTTACCCATGAGGCATGGTTCGCATGTGTCAAATGATTCATAACCAAGAGACTCTAAAAGTCCATCTGCATGGAGCTTCTTCATGCGTTTGACACCTATGTGACCAAGGCGGCAGTGCCACAAGTATGTGGGACTATCATTATCAACCTTACATCTTTTGGTATTCACACTATGAACATGTGTAGCATTACGCTCGAGATTCATTAAGAATAAACCATTCACCATCGGAGCATGACCATAAAACATATCTTTCATATAAATAGAACAACCATTATTCTCGGATTTAAATGAGTAGCCATCTCGTATTAAACGAGATCCTGATACAATGTTCATGCTCAAAGATGGCACTAAATAACAATTATTGAGGTTTAAAACTAATCCCGTAGGTAAATGTAGAGGTAGCATGCCGACGGCGATCACATCGACCTTGGAACCATTCCCGACGCGCATTGTCACCTCGTCCTTCGCCAGTCTCCGCTTATTCCGCAGCTCCTGCTTTGAGTTACAAATGTGAGCAACCGCACCGGTATCAAATACCCAGGAGCTACTACGAGTACTGGTAAGGTACACATCAATTACATGTATATCACATATACCTTTCGTGATGCCGGCCTTCTTGTCCGCTAAGTATTTGGGGCTGTTCCGCTTCCACTGACCACTTCCCTTGCAATAAAAACACTCAGTCTCGGGCTTGGGTCCATTCTTTGGCTTCTTCCCGGCAGCTTGCTTACCGGGCGCGGCAACTCCCTTGCCGTCCTTCTTGAAGTTTTTCTTACCCTTGCCTTTCTTGAACTTAGTGGTTTTATTCACCATCAACACTTGATGTTCCTTTTTGACTTCTACCTCTTCTGATTTCAGCATTGCAAATACTTCAGGAATGGTCTTTTCCATCCCCTGCATATTGAAGTTCATCACAAAGCTCTTGTAGCTTGGTGGAAGCGATTGGAGGATTCTGTCAATGACCGCGTCATCCGGGAGATTAACTCCCAGCTGAGTCAAGCGTTTATGTAACCCAGACATTGTGAGTATGTGATCACTGACAGAACTATTTTCCTCCATCTTACAGCTGAAGAACTTGTCGGAGACTTCATATCTCTCGACCCGGGCATGAGCTTGGAAAACCATTTTCAGCTCTTCGAACATCTCATATGCTCCGTGTCGCTCAAAACGCTTTTGGAGCCCCGGTTCTAAGCTGTAAAGCATGCCGCACTGAACGAGGGAGTAATCATCAGCACGTGTCTGCCAAGCGTTCATAACGTCTTGGTTCTGTGGGATGGGTGCGTCACCTAGCGGAGCTTCTAGGACATAATCTTTCTTGGCAGCTATGAGGATGATCCTCAGGTTCCGGACCCAGTCCGTATAGTTGCTTCCATCGTCTTTCAGCTTGGTTTTCTCTAGGAACGCATTGAAGTTGAGGACAACGTTGGCCATTTGATCTACAAGACATATTGTAAAGATTTTAGACTAAGTTCATGATAATTAAGTTCATCTAATCAAATTATTCAACGAACTCCCACTTAGATAGACATCCCTCTAGTCATTTAAGTATAACATGATCCGAGTTGACTAGGCCGTGTCCGATCATCACGTGAGACGGACTAGTCAACATCGGTGAACATCTTCATGTTGATCGTATCTTCTATACGACTCATGCTCGACCTTTCGGTCTTCCGTGTTCCGAGGCCATGTCTGTACATGCTAGGCTCGTCAAGTCAACCTAAGTGTTTGCATGTGTAAATCTGTCTTACACCCGTTGTATGTGAACGTTGGAATCTATCACACCCAATCATCACGTGGTGCTTCGAAACAACGAACTGTCGCAACGGCGCACAGTTAGGGGAAACACTTTCTTGAAATTATTATGAGGGATCATCTTATTTACTACCGTCGTTCTAAGTACACAAGATGCAAAAACATGATAAACATCTCATGCAATCAAATAATACTGACATGATATGGCCAATATCATATAGCTCCTGTGATCTCCATCTTGGGGCTCCATGATCATCTTGTCACCGGCATGACACCATGATCTCCATCATCATGATCTCCATCATCGTGTCTCCATGAAGTTGCTGGCCAACTATTACTTCTACTACTATGGCTAACACGTTTAGCAATAAAAAAAGTAATTTACATGGCGTTTCTCAATGACACGCAGGTCATACAAAAAATAAAGACAACTCCTATGGCTCCTGCCGGTTGTCATACTCATCGACATGCAAGTCGTGATTCCTATTACGTCACCTAGCGGTGCTTCTAGGACATAATCTTTCTTTGCAGCTATGAGGATGATCCTCAGGTTCCGGACCCAGTCCGTATAGTTTCTGCCATCGTCTTTCAGCTTGGTTTTCTCTAGGAACGCGTTGAAGTTGAGGACAACGTTGGCCATTTGATCTACAAGACATATTGTAAAGATTTTAGACTAAGTTCATGATAATTAAGTTCATCTAATCAAATTATTCAATGAACTCCCACTCAGATAGACATCCCTCCAGTCATCTAAGTATAACATGATCCGAGTTAACTAGGCCGTGTCCGATCATCACGTGAGACGGACTAGTCAACATCGGTGAACATCTTCATGTTGATCGTATCTTCTATATGACTCATGCTCGACCTTTCGGTCTTCTGTGTTCCGAGGCCATGTCTGTACATGCTAGGCTCGTCAAGTCAACCTAAGTGTTTTCATGTGTAAATCTGTCTTACACCCGTTGTATGTGAACGTTGGAATCTATCACACCCGATCATCACGTGGTGCTTCGAAACAACGAACCTTCGCAACGGTGCACAGTTAGGGGGAACACTTTCTTGAAATTATTACGAGGGATCATCTTATTTAAGCTACTGTCGTTCTAAGAAAATAAGATGTAAAACATGATAAACATCACATGCAATCAAATAGTGACATGATATGGCCAATATCATTTGCTCCTTTGATCTCCATCTTCGGGGCTCCATGATCATCGTTGTCACCGGCATGACACCATGATCTCCATCATCGTGTCTCCATGAAGTTGCTCGCCAACTATTACTTCTACTACTATGTCTAACACGTTTAGTAATAAATTAAAGTAATTTACATGGCGTTTCCAATGACACGCAGGTCATACAAAAAATAAAGACAACTCCTATGGCTCCTGCCGGTTGTCATACTCATCGACATGCAAGTCGTGATTCCTATTACAAGAACATGATCTCATACATCACATATATATCATTCATCATTCATCACAACTTTGGCCATATCATATCACAAAACACTTGCTGCAAAAACAAGTTAGACGTCCTCTAATTGTTGTTGCAAGTTTTACATGGCTGCAATAGGGTTCTAGCAAGAACGTTTTCTTACCTACGTAAAAGCCACAACATGATTTGTCAATTTCTATTTACCCTTCATAAGGACCCTTTTCGTCGAATCTGCTCCAACTAAAGTGGGAGAGACAGAGACCTGCCAGCCACCTTATGCAACTAGTGAATGTCAGTAGGTGGAACCGGTCTCACGTAAGCGTACGTGTAAGGTTGGTCCAGGCCGCTTCATCCCACAATACCGCTGAATCAAAATAAGACTAGTGAAGGCAAGAAAGTTGACAACATCTACGCCCACAACAATTGTGTTCTACTCGTGCAAAGAGAACTACGCATAGACCTAGCTCATGATGCCACTGTTGGGGAACGTTGCAGAAAACAAAAAATTTCTACGTTTCACCAAGATCAATCTATGGAGTCAACTAGCAACAAGAGGAGAGTGCATCTACATACCCTTGTAGATCGCGAGCGGAAGCGTTCAAGAGAACGGGGATGATGGAGTCGTACTCGCCGTGATCCAAATCACCGATGACCAAGTGCCGAACGGACGGCACCTCCGCGTTCAACACACGTACGGAGCGGATGACGTCTCCTCCTTCTTGATCCAGCAAGGTGGAAGGAGAGGTTGATGAAGATCCAGCAGCACGACGGCGTGGTGGTGGATGCAGCAGTCACCGCAGTAGGGCTTCGCCGAGCTTCTGCGAGAGGGAGAGGTGTTGCAGGGGAGAGGGAGGCACCAACCCACTAAGGGCTGGGTTCCCCTCCCCACTTCAGCCCTTGGGGCCCTTCGGATGGGTGGCCCCACCCGGTGGACCCCCGGGACCCATCCGGTGGTCCTGGTACAATACCGGTGACCCCGAAACTTTCCTGATGGCCGAAATAACACTTCCTATATATAATTCTTCACCTCCAGACCATTTCCAGAACTTCTCGTGACGTCCAGGATCTCATCCGGGACTCCGAACAAATTTCGGATTACTGCATACTCATATCTATACAACCCTAGCGTCACCGAACCTTAAGTGTGTAGACCCTACGGGTTCGGGAGACAAGCAGACATGACCGAGACGACTCTCCTGGTCAATAACCAACAGCGGGATCTGGATACCCATGTTGGCTCCCACATGCTCCTCGATGATCTCATCGGATGAACCATGATGTCGAGGACCTAATCAATCCCGTATACAATTCCCTTTGTCAATCGGTACGTTACTTTGCCCGAGACTCGATCGTCGGTATCCCAATACCTTCGTTCAGTCTCGTTACCTGGCAACTCACTTTACTCATACCGTAATGCATGATCCCGCGATCAACCACTTGATCACATTGAGCTATTATGATGATGCATTACCGAGTGGGCCCAGAGATACCTCTCCGTCATACGGAGTGACAAATCCCAGTCTTGATCCGTGTCAACCCAACAGACACTTTCGGAGATACCTGTAATGTACCTTTATAGTCACCCAGTTACGTTGTGACGTTTGGCACACCCAAGGCACTCCTACGGTATCCGGGAGTTGCACAATCTCATGGTCTAAGGAAATGATACTTGACATCCAGAAAAGCTACAACAAACGAACTACATGATCTTTGTGCTATGCTTAGGTTTGGGTCTTGTCCATCACATCCTTCTCCTAATGATGTTATCCCGTTATCAATGACATCCCCATGTCCATAGCCAGGAAACCATGACTATCTGTTGATCAACGAGCTAGTCAACTAGAGGCTCACTAGGGACACATTGTGGTCTATGTATTCACACATGTATTACGATTTCCGGATAATACAATTATAGCATGAATAATAGACAATTATCATGAACAAGGAAATATAATAATAATTTTATTGTTGCCTCTAGGGCATATTTCCAACATCCAACAAAGTGGAACGTGCGAACGGTCTTATAATGAGCAGCATTAAACCCAGGCTAGTGCGGTCCTTAACGGAGTCTAACACACACTGGTAGAGGAACTCAACTCCGTACTCTGGGGGCTGCGGACCACGCCGAACCGTAGTACCGGATATACACCCTTCTTTATGGTGTATGGCGCAGAGGCAGTCTTGCCCTGTGACATAATTCATGACTCACCTCGAGTGCGCATGTACGAAGAAAGAGAAGCCGAGCTTGATCGGCAGGACAGTCTGGACACCTTGGAGGAGGAGCGCGACATGGCAAAAGCCCGTTCCGCATTTTATCAGCAATAGGCTCGCAGATACCAAAACAGAGAAGTACGGGCCAAAACTTATAACGTTGGCGAACAAGTTTTACGTCTGCCAGATAAGAAAAAGAACAAGCTCGAGCCCAAATGGGAAGGTCCCTTCATTTTTGACCAAGTTCTGACCGATGGATCGTACCGACTGCGGGATGCATCGACTAATCGACTCGAGCCGAACCCATGGAACATGGCTAGGCTCCGAACATTCTACGCCTAGCACCGGACCCTGTGTTCGTCCCCTTCCTCTGTCCATTTTTATACATTATCTGTCTTGTTTTTCTTTCTTTCTTTTATTCTTTCTCTAGGCCTTCAAAGGCCAATTGCGCCTCATTTGCACATTACAGATGTGCTAGCCGCACTCATCATACCTGGGGGCTTCTTTCACAGAAGCTTGATTATTTATTTGGGCCTCGTGCCCCGCACATGTGTTATGCTTCCACATGTACCTTTTTTCGCCATTATATGCATCGATATGACTTAAGTTCTGGCCAAGCTGGGTTGCCTGGCTCTTGTATTTATGCCCTATGTTCCCGTTAATTCGGCTAGGGCATAAGGGGAGCACCTCTGCGATTGTTACTGCCGGGTCAGCCGGATGTGTACCTCAGACTAGGTGAAGCCAAAAGCTAGCGTTCTTAAGAGAATATCCGGTCGGTGAACAAAAGATGATTTTTATTTATTTTCCATATCTGCCCCCAGATGTTTTTCATGCGTCTCCTATCGCAGTCCGGACATGCACTTTAGGGCATGCTTACCCAGGGAAAGGAACCCTTAACGGAACTATTCTCCCTAGAAGATGTTTCTTACTACCCATGTAATATAACATAACTAGTTGGGCACTTGTCTGTTCAAGCACTTAGACCCCTATGACTGGTCTCCACGCATGCCTCGGTTCTTATATAACTGCGCGGGTATTCAGATACACTCCGGACTATCGGGTCCCGAGGTTGAAGTGAAAAGGTCCGCCAAGACAAATGATCTACAATCCGGCTAGAAGGCATTATACATGTCACTTTCATTACATAGTCATGCAGACTGACTAAATTCCTCTTCTACACCATCCAACAGGCGGTCTAGCTTACAATCCTGTTGGGAATACTTTGCGGCTAATTCTACTTGCCCATAAACTAAGCTAACGGGGATCTCTTTTCCGTCAGGCCCCATAGGTCCGACCTCGACCATGTGATTTGGGTCTGCCTTGGTATACCGCGTCTTCACCATGGCCTAGGCTTCTCTGGCACCCTATCGGCAGGATGATATCTTCCATAATCGGAAGCACCGCTGCGCTCCCTTGAGCTTCTCCGCAAGCTCTTCAACGCCCTCTAGCAGGGAGACGGACGGCCACAAGGCCTGGGCAACACCCTGCATCACCTGCCGAACTTGTTCGTGCAGATGTGACAGCTCGGATAGAAGATCACCCGCAGACCCGGGCATTTCCTCCACGAGACAACCCGTCAGCATACCTACAGACATAACATTGTTAGTCGGCTTCTTCACCGAACTCCTTTAAAAGGATTCGTTCAAGCACTTACTGAAAATCCCGCGCCAAAGCCGCTTATTCTCCTTCTCGGAGTCTGCAAGCTGGCCCCGAACGTCTTTTAGTTCCACGCTCAGCTTAATATTGGCATCTTGGAGATTGTTTTTCTCCCGCCTAACCTCAGTCAGCACGCGTTTGCCAGCCTCTAGCTGCCGCATAACATGCTGGTCCTTCGGATTTTCTCCGGATTCATCTGCAACATCTGTTGTTAGATCTGCAGCCATGCCGCACATTATATGGTAACCATCATTCTTTAAAGTAAATGTTACTAGCAGGTGACTTTTTCGGTTCCTGCAATGCGGCCACAGCAGCCCGCAGTTGGGTCTTGCATTCCTCTAGCTCCTGTGACAGCCTAGTATTCTTCTCTGTAAGAACCTGCACAATAAAGATGATCCTTAAATCAGTTCTCCTAACTTTTTCAAGTCTCAGGGGCTACTGATACATATAAATCGTCAGATTTACTTACCCATACATCCATTACATACTGATCCATGGTTCTGGCTAGACCATCTTGAGTAGCTCGGAGGTACGCCTCTCCAGAATTAAAGGCATCAAATGCCTCTGGTGAGAAACAAGCGTCACGGAGTACGGCCCGGCGGTGCCTATGATTCATGGCGCTTTCCACCTATGAGTTTTAGCAGATAATCTATCTGCATCCTCTGTAGGGGGATTATCCGGCACCCGCCCCATATCGGCTTCCGCCTCTATGTCCGGTCCTGGCGCCCGGCTGGTGGAAGCGTGATTAGTAACATCGCCGGACATATTCCGGCGAGCGTTTTTTCTATTAAAGAAACACGGGCGTCATTATATTTCGAGAAAGATGACAACCACAGAGCGGGGTTTGTTATACCTTTGCGCCGGCGTCTCCGTCCTGACCGCCTTCCTTTTTGGCCTACCCGACCTTGGTGCCTCCTGTTGGCGCATTGCTGCGGGTTCGGCAGGGCATCCCGAATGCCTTCCCTATAAAAATGCCATGTGTATATGGTGGGTGAAGTGTCTAAAAGGGGATCCTAGTTTTGGAGTTGGGATTTTGGGTTTTTCTTACGTGCGATGCAGGGAGCAGTCCGGGATAGTCGGCCGTAATGGCCACCATGGCATCGTCGCAGCTTAACTGATAGAACTGCTGGTCTATCAGCTCCACGAATATAACCGAATCTTCATCATGTCCGGAATCAAGGGCCCGGTCAGGGTCCTCTGGTTGTGGAGAAGGGCTGCTGACCTCCTTTAAGGCTTTTCGCAGTTCCTGCCACAAAGTGGCAAGGTGAATACTTACGACAAAGAATACGGGAAAAAAGGGAGCAGGGAGATATAACTGACCCAGCTTGGAGGATTGTACATGGAGAATCCATCCCGTCGCTTGATGCGGGTGAACTCCTCTTCCTCGCCCTTGATCAATTCGGACAGAATTTTCGCTAAAGCGGCAGCATTGTCCGGACCCTTACGCCCGCAGCGGGTTGTGTCATCCGCCCCGTTATAACACCACAAGGGGTGCCCACGATATTGAAGTGGTTGCACTCCCCGCATTATGCAAATCGACATAACTTCGACTATTGTCAATCCTGATTGAGCTAGAGCTATGATCCGGTTCATCAGATAGAGGACTTCTCTGTTGTCTTCCACCTGGGAGCTCCGTGGGTGCCAACTTCGGCGCTTCTTCAGAGGAGCATTGTTGAACTCAGGAAGACCCCGCCGAACAGGGTCCGGAAGGGGAACGTCCTCCATATAAAACCATTCTGAAGGCCAGTCTTCAGATGACTTCTTCGGGGTACCGGACAGGTATCCGGTATCGGCGATGAGCCATATTTCGGCTCCGCCCACTTGATTAAGTGATCCCCTCTGTGTGCGAGGGACGAGGCAAAATGGCCTTTTCCACAGCTCGAAATGAGCCTCGCAGCCCAGGAACAACTCGCAGAGAGCGACATAGCTGGCGATATGTAGAATGGAGGCAGGGGTGAAATTGTGTAATTGGAGGCCGTAGAACTCCAGGAGCCCGCGGAGGAACGGATGAATTGGAAATCCGAGTCCCCTTAGTAAATAAGGAACAAGGCAGACCCGTTGCCCCATGGAGGGACAGGGAAAGCTCTCCACTTGCTCCCCGCCATTGTAGGTGGCAAGCCCGGCTCGAATGGGCACCATATACGCCGGAGGGAGAAATCCCTTGGTCTGCAGTTCGACCAATCGACTGTGCGGGACTGAACACCTCTCCTAATCACCGGGCTTAGGGCAACGGGGGCAGGAGAAGGAGCTGCGGAGGTCGGCCATGCTGGAATGGATCTTTTCAAAATGTGCTCTGATGGATTCTCGCTGAGGGGAGGATGGTGTGGATCGGATCTAAGAATCCCTATCCCTTTAATAGACCATTTATTTATCTGGCTAGGGGGGTAAATGTAAAAATGCCTTGGCACCTCGTATTCATTCGACGCATGGGAGATAGCCCTTATTGGGCACGGAAGCCAAGAGATTCAACATTTATGGGGCCGGACACTGCTTACAAACACTTGGAAATTGGAGAAGAACCCGCCTTGCAATGCTGAAGACAATACTGCGCGCCGGACTCATCGTCATTGAAGCCTGGTTCAGGGGCTACTGAGGGAGTCCGGGATTAGGGGGTATCCGGACAGCCGGATTATATCCTTTGGCCGGACTGTTGGACTATGAAGATACAAGATTGAAGACTTCGTCTCGTGTCCGGATGGGACTCTACTTGGCGTGGAAGGCAAGCTAGGCAATACGGATATGTATATTTCCTCCTTTGTAACTGACCTTGTGTAACCCTAGCCCCCTCTGGTGTCTATATAAACCGGAGGGTTTTAGTCCGTAGGACAACATACAATCATACCATAGGCTAGCTTCTAGGGTTTAGCCTCTCTGATCTGGTGGTAGATCTACTCTTGTACTACCCATATCATCAATATTAATCAAGCAGGACGTAGGGTTTTACCTCCATCAAGAGGGCCCGAACCTGGGTAAAACATCGTGTCCCCTGCCTCATGTTACCATTTGCCTTAGACGCACAGTTCGGGACCCCCTACCCGAGATCTGCCGGTTTTGACACCGACAGTGTGTCTTCGACGTTCCCGCCGGAAAGTTGCCGGGCTTCATCGTTTCCAATAGAGGAATTGAGGCAAACCTAGCCGAAATCCGAGCTTTGTCACAATTGGCTACACCAATAGACCTTAAACAGGTCCAAAAATTAGCCGGATGCGTGGCAACTTTAAGCCGCTTTACCTCCAGATTAGGAGAAAAAGCATTGCCACTATATCGCCTACTCCGACACACCGACCACTTCGAGTGGACGGAGGTGGCAACGGCCGGAGTGGAAGAAATAAAAGCTCTTTTAGCGAGCAACCCAATCCTGGCCGTGCCGAACGTTGGCGAACCCATGCTATTATACATCTCTGCAACACACCAGGTGGTGAGTGCGGTGCTCGTCGTCGAATGAGAGGAGGACGGACATAAATTCCCACATTAGAAACCGATATACTATGTATCCACTGTCCTCACACCATGCAAATCCCAGTACCCTCATTACCAAAAGATAGCATACGCAGTCTTCATGGCATCCCGAAAGCTACGACACTACTTCCAAGAGTGCTCGATCAAGGTGGCTTCCGAAGTACCACTCAATGACATAATAAACAACCGCGACGCCACATGCTGGATTGCCAAGTGGGCCATTGAGCTCTTTTCATTTGATATCACATACAAACCATGCCGAGCCATTAAATCCCAAGTACTGGCTGACTTCTTCGCCGAATGGACAGAGGCCGAACTCCCTAAAGAGTACGGTACATATTCCAGCTGGGTCATGCACTTCGATGGCTCTAAAATGCTGGCCGGTTTAGGAGCGGGCGTTGTTTTAACGTCCCCCATAGGAGACATAGTCCAGTATGTACTCCAAATATTATACACATACTCCAATAACGTAGCCAAATACGAGGCCTTATAGCACGGTCTTCGGATGGCTATCTCTATGAGCATACAACGCCTAGAGGTGCGCGGGGATTCAAACCTCGCAATATCCCAAATATACGGAGACTTCGATGCTAAAGATCCAAAGATGGCGGCCTATCATAACGTCGTACTCAAAATATCATCTCGGTTCGAGAGACTCGAGTTCCATCACGTGTCTCGAGAAAGTAATCAAGCAGCGGATGTCCTTGCTCGCATGGGCGCCAAGCGTGACCCCGTCCCGCCTAACATCTTTTTGGAAAGGCTCTTCAAGCCATCCATGGTGTGGCAGTATGAGAGCGGCAACACTAGTACAGATCCGGTTATGCCCCAAGAATCCGAACACAATTCCGATGTCATCGGGGGCTCAGCCACCGAAACAACACCATCAGCCCACCTAATAATGGGAGTAATTGCCCCATGGACCGAACCCTTCTTGGCTTACCTTAATAGGCGAGAGCTCCCTGAGGACCAGAATGAGGCTCGATGCATTGTTCGGCGCTGGAAAGCCTACAAGGTTCATGAAGGAGAGCTCTATAAGAAGGGTGTTACCGGGATACTTCAAAGATGTATCTCCGAAGAAGGACGACAGCTCTTGGCCGAAATCCATGCTGGTCTTGGCGGTCACCACGCCGCAGCCCGGGCTCTTATAAGCAAGGCCTTTCGTACCGGTTTCTTCTGGCCGACGGCCCGAGAAGATGCATAGGTCCTTTTCCAACATTGTGTGGGATGCCAGCTTTTCTCCAATCAAAGCCATATGCCGCCTACCGCCTTACAAACAATCCCCATTACTTGGCCTTCCGTGGTCTGGGGGCTTGATATGGTCGGACTCCTCAAAAGGGGAAGCCATAAGAAAAAATATCTGCTGGTCATGATAGATAAATTCACTAAGTGCATAGAGGCCAAGCCAGTTAAAACGGCTGAAGCCGGACCAGTGATAGACTTTATATCTAGTGTCGTACACCGTTATGGTGTCCCACACAACATCATCACAGATAACGGCTCCAATTTTACAGGCGACAAAGTGAAAAAATGGTGTGCTAACCTGGGCATCAAGCTCGATTATGCCTCCGTCTATCATCCCAAACGAATGATCAAGTCAAACAAGCTAATGGTCTTATCATGAGTGGCATTAAGCCTAGACTAGTACGGTCTTTAAAAGAGCCAGACAAACACTGGGTCGAGGAACTCGACTCCGTACTCTGGGGGTTGCGGACCATGCCCGATCGCATTACCAGTTACACACCATTTTTTATGGTGTATGGCGCGGAGGCTGTTTTGCCGTGTGACATTATTCATGACTCACCTTGAGTGCACATGTACGAAGAGAGAGAAGCCGAGCTAGATCGGCAGGACAGTCTAGATACCCTGGAGGAGCGCGATGTTGCAAAGGCCCATTCCGCATTCTATCAACAACAAGCTCGCAGATACCAAAGCAGAGAGGTGCGGGCCAAGACTTAGAATGTTGGTGAACTCATTCTATGCTTGCTAGAGAAGAAAAAGGACAAACTCAAGCCCAAGTGGGAAGGTCCCTTCATTATAGATGAAGTTCTCACTGGAGGTGCGTACCGTCTGCGTGACGCATCAGATAATCGCTTAGAGCCGAACCCGTGGAATGCCGCCAGACTCCAAAGATTCTACGCCTACAACCGGACTCATTGTTCGTTTTCTTTTTATCCTCTTTTCATTTTCTCTCTCTTTAAATATTTTTCTTTAGCTTTATAGCTCTTGTGCGGCTAGACCGCACACTTATGAGGTACACATCCTTAAAAATATACACCCATAACACCTGGGGGCTTCTTTTACAGAAGCTTATTATCATTTTCCGAGCATCAAGCTCACCACATATATGTCCTTTTCTCATATATACCTTTTCTTCACCATGATATGCACCTTTATGACTTAAGTTTTTGCCAAGCTGGGTTGCCTGGCTCCTGTGCTTATGCCCTACATTCCTGTTAGTTCGTCTAGGGCATAAAGGGAGCACCTTTGCGATTGTTACAGCCGGGTCATCCGGACTTGTACCTCAGACTAGGTGAAGCAGAAATCTAGCGTTCTAAAGGGAATAATCGGTCGGCGGACTAAAGATGTTTTACCCTCGTTGCACTATGAACCCCCAGATATTATGTATACTGCGATTTTTCGAATGACAGTTTGGGCATGCATACTAATGCATGTTCACCCAGGGAAAGAAGCCCTTAACGGAACTAATCTCTCTGGAAGATGTTTCTTACAATCAATAAGTAATATAATATAGCTAGCTGAATACAACTTGTCCGTTCAAGCAACTGTGACCCCTACGCCTGGTTTCCACGGATGCCCCGGTATTTATTGCCGGTCCGGTATTCGGAAACACTCCGCACCTTCGGGTCCGGAGGTCAAAGCGAAAAGGTCTGCCATGACAATTGTTTTACAATTCGGCTAGGGACAAAATTGTCAATTGAAGTACATAGTCACTTGGACTCAAAAACTTCTTCCTCTATACCGCCTAACAGGTTGTCTAGCTTACAGTCCTGTTGTGAAAACTTGGTGGCTATCTTTACTTGGTCATATACCAAGCTCACTAGAATCTCTTGTCCATCAGACCCCCGAGGTCTGACCCGGGCCATATGATTCGGATCAAGTCCGGTATACCATGTTTTCACCATGGCCCAGGCCTCTCGTGCGCCTTCCCGGCAAGCAGATATCTTCCATAATCTAAAGCGGCACTGAGCTCCCTTGAACAGCTTCACAAGCTCCTCCATACCTCCTGGAGGGGATGCAGATGGCCATAAAGCCTTGGCAACGCTCCGCATTGCTTTCCGAGCTCACTCATAAAATTCGGACAACTCTTGTAACAAATCGCCTTGGAAGCTGGATGCCTCTTCTTCGGGCCGCCCAGTCAAAATACCTATAGGAATAAACTTATTAGAAGTCGCCTCACTGAATTGTACGACAATAAGTTGAAAGGCATATTGAATATGCCGCTTCGCATCTTTTTGTTCTCCTTTATAGCGTCCGCTAGTTGGGCCCGCACATCCTTCACCTCTTCGTCGAGCTGGCTATTGGCATCCTGCAGCTTGTTCTTTTCGTCCCTGGTCGGTGTCAGAACACATTGACCAGCAGCCTCTTGCCTTTCGGCATGTTCCTTCTCTACTTGTGCGACCTTTAGCTTCTCTTCCATCTGAGCCAACAAGCCTGCATCATATAATACAACAAGGCTTATTCATATAAACACGAGTGGCACATGATTACATTTTTCGGATAGAAGGGAACCTTACCAGCCGGTGCCTCCTTGGACTTCCCCAGTTCGGCGATAACAACAGTTAGTTGGGTCCGGCACTGTTCCAGCTCCTGAGATAGCATGTTGTTCTTCTCCGTGAGTACCTGATTATACAATGATCCTTAAATCAATTATTTCAACTGCTTCATGTCTCGGGGGCTACTGGTATATGGTTACCAGATCTATACAATGCATACTTACCCGCATATCTTTCAAATACTGACCAGTGGCTCTGGAAAGCCCATCCCGAGTAGCTCGGATGTATGCATCAGCCGAGCTGAATGCATTGAACACCTCTTTAGTAAAGCTGGGGTCGCGAAGAGCGGCCCTCCGTCGCTGATGATTCATGGCGCTCCCTACTTTAGAGTTCATAACGGACACATCATCCGAATCCTCTGAAGAAGGACAATCCGGCGTCACTCCTATATCAGCCCCCGCCCTAGAGGCAGGGTCTGGAATTTGATTGGTAGAGGCGCGACCGGCAGGATCCCCGGACATAGTCCGGCGAACACTCTTCCTGATAAAACACAGCGGACAATGTCATAGTTTGATGTGACTGCCAGGGGGTGTATTCGAATCCATACCTCTTTGATGAAGACTCAGCCGTGTTGTAATCTGCCTTCCTCTTCGAAGACCCGCCCGGCGCAGGCGCCGCTCTGTTATGAGACGCCTCAGGTGTAGCATGGCGTGCCGAGCGCCTCCCCTTCAAAGCATGAGACAGTGCGGTGGGTGAGGAATAAAAATTAAGCTCTTTTGGAGGAGATGCTCCATGGGAACTTACGTGGGAAGACGGTAGGAGACCGGGGTAATCGGCTACCATGGCCACTTCTGTGCCGTCGTAGCTCGCCTGATAGAATACCCCCTCCTTAAGCTCTACAAATATATCCAGATCTTCCTCAAATTCGAGATCTAGGTCCCGAATATGATTCTCCGGCTGCGGAGCAGGGCTATAGATCCCCGCGGTGGCCTTCCACCATTCCTGTTAAAGATGGTCGGTTTGAGTCCAATTAGTTGTGGCTTAAGTTGAGGATTAAATAAAATTCTGAATTGAAAGCTTACCCAGCTAGGGGGGTTGTACATGGAGAATCCGTCCCGGTACTTAAGATGGGTGAATTATCCTTTCTCCCCTTTATAAAGATCCGCCAGCATGGTGGCCAGGGTGACAAAGTCATCCGGACCCTTGCGCCCATAGCGAGATGTATCATCCTCCCTGTTGTAGTTCCACATGGGGAGTCCTCTGGATTGGAGTGGCTGGATGCCTCGCATTATGGAAATTACCATGACCTCAATCATGGATAGTCTGGATTGGGCGAGTATTGTTATCTTGTCCATTAACATCTTGACTTCCGTGCTATCTTCCTCCTCAAGGCTCCGAGGGCGCCAGCTGTGGCGTTTCTTTAGTGGAGCGCTGGAAAATTCGGGAAGGCCCAATCGGACTGGGTCGGGGATAGCGACGTCTTCGATATAAAACCACTCCGACGGCCACTCCTCGGACGCCTTCTTCAGTGTGCCTTACATGTATCTGGTTCTGTCTATGCGCCATATCTCGGCGCCACCCACCTCGAATATGGATCCCTTTTGGGAGCGAGGGACGAGGCAGAACAGTTTCCTCCATAACTCAAAATGGGCTTCGCAGCTGCAGAACAGTTTCCTCCATAACAAAGAGCGATGAAGCCCGCGATGTGCAGAATGGAGCCCGGCGTAAGATTTTGCAGTTGGAGGCCGTAGTACTCCAGGAGACCTCGGAGGAAAGGATGGATTGGAAATCCAACGCCTCTCAAGAGAAAGGAAACGAAGCACACTCTCTCCCCTTCTGAAGGATTCGGGAAATTTTCCGCCAAGGTTTCGCCCATAAAAGAAGTTAATCCTGCCCGCACCGGGACTAGATTCGCGGGGGGAAGGTAGCCTTGCACCTGGCGCTTGGTCAGCTGGGCATGGGATACTGAGCATCTCTCCCAATCGCCTTTTTCGGAGCCATGAGGGCGAGAGGAAGAATTGGGAGCGCTAGCCATGTTTGAGTGGTTTCTCCTAGCAAGCTCTAAGGATTTTTCCGCGTGTGGAATGGCATCTGAGATCCAATCCCTTTATATAGACGCCTTTTTTTGGCCAGGGTGTTATGTGCAAAAAATACTCTAACCTTTTGTATTCGCTGAACACGTGGAAGCAGAAGAGATGGAGGCACGTTAGCCAAAGGGTATGACATTAAATGAGAAGCCGAATATAACTCTTCGGGTCAGATGCTTTGAAGTATTCGGAGGAGGAACCCGCCATGCAATGTCAAAGAGAACCTGCGCGTCGGACATGCCGCTATTGAAGCCTGGTTCGGGGGCTACTGAGGGAGTCCTGGATTAAGGGGTCCTCAGGCGTCCGGGCTATAGGACATGGGCCGGACTAATGGGCCGTAAAGGTACAAGACACGGGACTTCCTCTCGTGTCCGGATGGGACTCTCCTTGGCGTGGAAGGCAAGCTTAGCGTGCGGATATGAATATTCCTTTCTTTGTAAACCGACTCTGTACAACCCTAGCCCCCTCCGGTGTCTATATAAACCGGAGGATTTAGTGTGTAGAGGCAATCATAATCACATAGACTAGACAATTAGGGTTTAGCCATTACGATCTCGTGGTAGCTCAACTCTTGTAACCCCTATACCCATCAAAGTCAATCAAGCAGGACATAGGGTATTACCTCCATCAAGAGGGCCTGAACCTAGGTATAACATCGTGTCCTTTGTCTCCTGTTACCATCAATCCTTAGATGCACAGTTCGGGACCCCCTACCCGAGATCTGTCAGTTTTGACACCGACAACCATACCTACCTAGGGATTGAGCAAGATCCCTCAAGTAAGTTGTCATCGGTGCAAAAAGGCAATAAAAATTGCTTCTAAAAGTGTGAGATCATTTAGTGTAATAGAAAATTGA
Source organism: Triticum urartu (assembly GCF_003073215.2). Classification (NCBI taxonomy): domain Eukaryota; kingdom Viridiplantae; phylum Streptophyta; class Magnoliopsida; order Poales; family Poaceae; genus Triticum; species Triticum urartu. The sequence continues at coordinate 444,967,838 of NC_053024.1, read as the reverse complement.
GCGTTGCACGAACTTGTGATGGTGAGGAATAAAAGCGACAGACTGCCTAATAAAGGTCGCTATCACAAGGGGAAATGTAACGTGACGTTCTTTTGCACTAAGGGATTGAGCATACAAACAAATTAGAGCATGGCAACCTCTGCTTCCCTCTGCGAAGGGCCTATCTTTTACTTTTATGCAAGAGTCAAAGTTTTCCTCTCTATTCCTTTTATTTTTCTCCTTTGGCAAGCATCATGTGGTGAGGAAAGATCTAGGCACATATGTCCAGTTGAATATGGGTGGCATGAGTTATTATTGTTGAAATCACCCTTGAGGTGAGTATGTTGGGAGGCAAAATCATAAGCCCCTATCTTTCTATGTGTCCAGTTGAAACGTTTTGCTCATTGGTACGAGGTGAGTGTTAGCAATCATAGAAGACTATATGATGGTTGAGTACGTGGACTTGCCAAAAAAGGCTCTGACACGTGACCCTTCCTGAAAAGATGATGAATTGTAGTTGCAAAGTTGACTGAGAACATAGTTTGTTGGTTTCTAATAGAGTTTTTGCTTTATACTTTGATTGTGTGATGAACTATTACTTATTCATGAGATTTATATGATGAAAGTTCTATGATAAAAGGCCTATGTTTTATTTCATTGTTGTTACAATAATCAACATGATGCTCCTCCGTTCGTATTTTGTTTTTATCGACACCTCTCTCTCAAAGCATGTGGACATGTTTTTCGATTTCGGTTTTCGCTTGAGGACAAGCGAGGTTTAAGCTTGGGGAAGTTGATACGTCCATTTTGCATCAAGTTTTCTTACTGTTATTTATAATGTTTTTATCCATAATAATGCTTTTTGGAGTAATTCTAATGCCTTTTCTCTCATAATTGGCAGGGTACACACCAAGAGGGAGAATTTTGGGAGTTGGAAATCTAGACCTGGAAAAGCTACGTCAGGCTACTTATTCTGCACAACTCCAAACAAGCTGAAACTTCACAGAGATTTTTTATGGATTATTTAAGAATTATTGGAGCAAATAACTACCAGAGGGGGCCCATGATGTCTACTATGCAACCTTCTTCTGGTAGACGTTGTTGGGCCTCCAAGTGTAGTGGTTTGTAGGACAGTAGCAAATTTCCCTCAAGTGGATGACCTAAGGTTTATCAATCCATGGGAGGCGTAGGATGAAGATGGTCTCTCTCAAGCAACCCTGCAACCAAATAACAAAGAGTCTCTTGTGTCCCCAACACACCCAATACAATGGTAAATTTTATAGGTGCACTAGTTCGGCGAAGAGATGGTGATACAAGTGCAATATGGATGGTAGATAAAGGTATTTGTAATATGAAAATATAAAAACAGCAAAGTAACTAATGATAAAAGTAAGCATAAACGGTATTGCAATGATAGGAAACAAGGCCTCACTACAAAAAAAAGACACATCCGCGACATTTTGTGCCGAATGAATTTTTTTTCTGTCATACATATGACACTTCTATGACGATAATTGTGACAAAACCCGATATCATCATAGATGTGGTGGGCTCCTACTTCTATGACAAAAAATCATGACAGAAAATGGGCTTTTTGTCCTGGGCGGGCCGGAGACGCAGCTGCATGACATTCTTTGGGCCATCCATGACGAAAAAACCGTGGTAGAAGCGAGGGCAAGGAAAATTTCGGGGAGTTCCCGGTTACGGTGGGAGGTCGGGGGCCGAGCGATGCTCGTTTCTCTCGTACACGTACGCGCGTGTGTGCGAGGCGTTGGCTCTAACTGAACCCGGGCGAGGCGTTGGGCTCTAACTGAACCCGAGCGATTGCGCTGCAGGCTATGCGTTACTAAACCCGAGAGATCAATCGATGGCTGTTAACTGAACCCGATCAAGCGATTCCTTCGCTACTGCTGCTAACTGAAGCCGATCGATGCTGCCTCTGGATGAAAAGTGAGTGTTGTGGGGGGGGGGGTTGGATGAACAGTTCCTGGTGGGGGTGGATGAACAGGACCCCGTGGTGTTGCCTCTGGATGAACAGGACCCCGATCGATCGAGCCGATTGGGGCTGTATGAACAGGACCCCGTGGAGGGCTGGATGAATAGGACCACCTCGTGGAGGGCAGGATGAACAATAGATGGTGGAGGGTAGGATGAACAGTAGCCCATGGAGGGGTGGTTGAACAGGAGCCCGTGGAGAGGGCTGGTTGAACAGTAGCCGGTGGAGTAGCGTGCAGTGGAGGCTGGATGAACAGGAGCCTGTGGATGAACAGTCGCAGGTGGAGGCTGGACGAGGTTGACGGTGGATGAACAGTAGCTCGTGGAGGCTGGAGGGGGTCGATGGTGGAGATGAGCAGTATCCCGTGGAGTCCCGTTTTGTGGTATGCCACACCCCTCCCGATGAACAGGACCCCCCGTTTCGACCGTAGCGCTCCAACACAAGTCTGTTTCGTCCGTTTTGCGGTACGTCACACCCCTCCCGATTAACAGGACCCCCGTTTCGACCGTAGGAGGTCCATTTCCTCTGTTTTGCAGTACGCCAGACCCCTCCCAATCAACAGGACCCCGTTCCGAATGTAGGAGGTCTGTTTCCTCTGTTGTGCGGTACGCCAGGCCTCGTTTCCATCGCTTGTTCAGTCCAAGCCCTCCCGATGAACACGACCACGCATTCCGTTCTGACCCAGTCGGTTAGCTCCCACGCGTTCTGTTGCCTCCCCATGAACACAACGCATTCCGTTGCCTCCCCATGAACACGACGACGCCGTTGTTTTTCCGTTCCGACCCAGCAATGTACACGAGCCCTGGCCGTACGTATGCGCGAGTAGGCGTTCGAGACCCCGCCCGAATGTACACATACATGGTTGTATTTTCTTTCTTGCACCCTGGCCGCTGTACGTACGTGTACATGCTACGTGCACGCCTCTACTACGACACGTGCGCGCCTCTACTATGACACGTGCGTGCCTCTACATCGACCAGTATGTACGTACACGTTCGCGACCAGAATGACAATGCTACATACGCTTCGACCAGGTGGGTCCCGACTGTCAGGCACTTCCTTGCCTGTGAAGATGTAGCTGGTGGGTCCCAACAGTCAGGGGGCGAATCATTTTTTTTCCCGGACGCACTTCCTTGCGTGCGAATATGTAGCTGGTGGGTCCTAGCAGTCAGGGGGAAACATTTTTTTCACGAAATACAGTGGCCCGTCCCGTGGGTGCCAGCTGTCAGGTGGAGGAATCATTATTTTCCGCGTAATAAGGAGGCACTTCCTTGCTGCGGCCGTGGACCCAACTGTCAGCCTCTCCACGTACAGTCCACGCCGATGGAAGTCATTCCTTGACCACGTTGACCATGCCGCGCCGAGAGCACCAGGGCAGTGGACGACGGCGAGGCCTAGGAAGGGGACGACACGGAGGCAGGGAAGACTCGGCAGTTGTTTCCCACGCGGGGGGAGTATGACTGTACGAGGGTTTACTAGTTCGTCTGCAGTCGCCGGAGAATAACAGCAGGTCTGGGTGAGTAGAGGGATGCCTAGGCCAGCGATGGGAGTACGATCGGGCGGTGAGGCCTGCGCGGCTGCACAGCCGGCCGCGAGGAGGGAGAAGGCAGTCCCACTGCCGCTTGTTTGAGCAGCTGGAGCAGGAAGAGCAGAGATTGAAGAAGCACGACGGCCGTTGGATGGACATCCAACAATCAGTGCTTGTGCGTCAACCTTTTTTAGGAAAGCCTCAAATCTTTGGAAAACAGCATACAGCCCATCTGCCATTATTTCTAATAATTTACAACCCATTTGCTAATTCTTAAGGTTTTTTTGGAGCCCATATTCTTTTTGTTAGCATTACAGCCCATATTATGGCAACGGTTAAAAAATTATACGAAATTTTACATATTTTAGTGCGGGCCGAACTGTTTTTAATCTCGAAATTGCGACTCACATTCAAACTGATTTTAAAAATAAATGTATATCAATATAAAATCCAACAAATTCTCCACGCATAAAAATTAATGTAATTTAAAATCTTGAAATAAAAAAAAGATATTTGAAACTAATTGCCGATTTGATGTGTTTTAAAAATGTACAGCCCATTTCTCATTACTGATGGGCCATTTTCTCTGCCAGCCGAATGAAAGCTCTCCTCGTCTTGAAAGATTTGCAGCCCAACAGGCCTCACAAAGCGACTTACTTGGCAAATCATAAAAAAACCGTGCTGTGGTCGTGGACCTAGCTGTCAGCTTCTCCACGCATAGTACTCTTTCGATGGAAGTCGTTCCTTGACCACGTTGACCACGCCGCGCGGAGAGCACCACCGCGGTGGACGACGGCAAGGCCTAGGAAGGGGACGACGCGGCAGTGGAAGCCCGCGCGGAGAGGACTACGAGGGTTCACTGGTTCGGCTGCGGTGTGAGGCTGCTGTCGCCGCAGGGCCTGGCCAGCAGTGGGAATAGTAGGGGGGCGGTGAGGCCTCTGCGGCAGCACAGCCGGCCACGGGAGGCAGGAGCATGCGGCACGACCGGCGCTGCTTTGGGCAGCTGGAGCAAGAAGACCAGAGGTTGAAGAAGCACTACGGCCGTTGGATGGACATTGTACGGTCACTAGAGCTAGAATCGTTCATATTGACTAAGTTGACAAAGCCCTTCGTCCCCGTCAGCTTAGTAGGCCCACAAGTCAGCCTCCCAGCAAGGTGGGTCCCAGCTAGCCGGTGGAGTATTCATTTTTTGTGCGTAATAAGGAGGCACTTCCGGTGGGTCCGAGCTGACAGCGGGGGGAACATTTTTTTCACGAAATACGGTGGCCCGTCCGGTGGGTCCCAGCAGTCAAGGGGAAACAATTTTTTTCGCAAAATACTGGTGGCTCGTCCAGTGGGTCCCTGCTGTCAGGTGGAGGAATCATTATTTTCCGCGTAATAAGGAGGCACTTCCTTGCTGCCGCAGTGGACCCAGCTGTCAGCCTCTCCACGTACGGTCCACGTCCGATGGAAGTCGTTCCTTCCACGTTGACCGCGCCGCGCCGAGAGCACCAGGGCGGTGGACGACGGCGAGGCCTAGGAAGGGGACGACGCGGAGCTAGTGAAGACACGGCAGTGGATGCCCATGCGGAGAGGAGTATGAGGGTTCACTCGTTCGGCTATGGTGTGAGGCTGCCATCATCGCAGGGCCTAGCCAGCGGTGGGAATAGTAGGGGGCGGTGAGGCTTCCACGGCAGCACAGCCGGCCACGGGAGGCAGGAGCAGGCGGCATGACCGGCGCTGCTTTGGGCGGCTGGAGCAAGAAGACCAGAGGTTGAAGAAGCACTACGGCCGTTGGATGGACATCGTACGGTCACTACAGCTAGAATCGTTTATATTGACTAAGTTGACAAAGCCCTTGGTACGTCAACTTAGTAGGCCCACAGGTCAGCTTCCGAAACGGTGCACCCCAGATGTCAGGGGGAGGAATCATTTTTTGGGCGGGTGAAGCTAGAATATCCGAGATTGAAGAAGAAGCACGGCATCCGTTGGATGGACATCCAACGGCCACTGCTGCTAGAACCGTGTGTTGACTATAAGTTGACAAAGCCTTGCATACGCGTCAACTCTATTTTTTTAGGGGACGCGTCAACTTAGTAAGGCCAAAAGTGTGTGGCCGAGAACTTATAGCCCATTTGAGATTTGTAAGAATGTGTAGCCCATTTTTGAATTCTAATGGAATTTACAACAGCCCATTTACAGTTTGTTAAAAGTACAGCCCATTTCAACCAACCGTTCAAAACAGAATTCAATAAAATTTCCCACATTTTGATGGGATCCGAAATATTTTTATCTCAAAATTTCTATTCAGATTAAATACAATTTCAATATAAATTTATATTATGTAAAAATCCAACGAAACATTACGCTCGCAACAATTAATGAAATTAAAATTTTCAATATCCAAAAATAATATTTTATAAAGTAATCACGTGTTTGGTGCATTTTTTATAGTTACTGCTGAGTTTTTATAATTACATCCCATTTATTATTTCTTAAAGCCCATTTTCTTGTTAAGCCTAATGCATCCCTCCTAGGAAAGATTTGCAGCCCAGCGGGGCAGAGAATAACAACTTGACCTTGCCTGGGTATTCCTAAAAAAAGTATAGCTGGGCTAGCCATTTTCAGCTTGAAAAAAATTAATATCTGGGCTGGATATCTGGCCTGGGCTAGACGGGCCATAGCCCGCCCAGTTAATACCTGCAGCGATGTTTTCGTTGTTGTTCAGAGGAGAAAAATTAATATCTGGGCTAAACATCGAAAAACTCTGCAGTGCTCACACCTCAAAAACACAAATACTGCTCGAGCTACTTGGTCCCAGCTGTCGGCCGCTTCTTGTGCAATTCTATCGTTTATAGACTAGTACTACATAGGTTGACAATGGTGTGGGACCGTGATGTCAGGAAACCAGGGGGAAGCAAAATAAATAACTCCAGCGAGCGCTTCCACCTCTGCCTCGTTGTCTCCCATGGAAACCCCTTTCCTCCCATTTTTGCTCGGGCAAGGACCAATGCATGCAGCACGTCCATGCGGTTATTAGGCAAGAAATAAAAGTGCTTTGCATGCTATGAATTATGATGGCCTGCATGGGTAGCTAATAAGGCATCCTCTTAATTGCTGTGATTAAATGTTGTGTTTAGAAGAGAGAAATATTCTTCTTTTCCACCAATCTGCTTGCACCTAGGTCGTGATGCACCTTCTAATATGACTTATTCACCTAGACAGAGGGAGTATAGTTTTATACATATATATATATATATATATATATATATATATATAATAAGGCGGCACTTGCGTACGTGAGGCTATGGACCAGGTGGGTCCCCATTGTCATCCTCTCCAAGTAAAGTCATCTCCTCGCTCGCGTGCGCTTTCCGCCCGAAACAGTCAGTGCTGCCCGCCCTGCTTCCCGGTGTAGGCGATTGCTCCACCTTCAAATGACACAAGTGCCGTCCGTCCGTCCATCTGGCGCCCACATTAATGATACGCGGTTGCTGAGGCGGCCACTCTAGCGCCACACGTCCGTCCCTCCGCCCGCCCACCATTGCTATATAAACTGCTGCGCCGGCCATAGCCGTAGTAATCCGCATCCGTTCCCTTTCTCCTCTCCACACCACTACTGCCCACCATGGCTTCCTCGCGCTCCAGCGCTCTTCGGGATGGGTGGACGACGGACCACAAGGAGATGGCAGCCATTGCTGCCGACCGGCTGGCCGGCATGCAGCCGGAGGACAATGACGTCCCAATGGAGAACATGGTAGTCGATGATCCGGCGCCACCCCCCTCCTCCGCGCCATCCTCGCCGGTGCATTGCACCGTGACCATCGGCGAGGCTCGTGCCCAATATATGGACAGTGTGAAGCAGATGCATCAGGAGCAGTTCCGGGAGGCGCAGGCTGACGCCGCCTACAACCACCATCTCCTCCAGGAGCATCTACAGGCGGAGGAGCAGATCGCCGCAGAGCGGGTGGAGCAGGAGGCGCTGCTCGACTCGTACCGCTCCGCTCGCAAGGGCCACCTCGAGCGCTGGCGGGAGCGCATGCGGATGGCGGAGGCTGCGGCCGCCTACAAAGAGGCTAGCAAAGAGGGCGATGAAGCGGGCGAGGCGCTGTTTGGCGAGACCGAGGACGAGGGAGAGGACAATGCCGGCTCTGACAAGTCCCCGCTCCACTGGCATCGACGAGGCCCTGCTCCGCCAAGGCCCCGCGGCGCCAACAACGAGGCAGAGGACACCGCCGGTTCTGCCCCGCCAACAACGAGGCAGAGGACATCGCTGGCTCAGCCGAGGCCCCACCCTACCGGCAACGCGGGGGAGGATTTCCACTGCTCCGCTGAGGCGCCGCCCGCGGGCAATGAGACAGAGGACATCGCCGGCTCCGCCGAGGCCCCGCCCCGCTGCCAACGAGGCCGCGCCACATAGAAAACGAGGAAGAGTAGAACACGGTAGGTCGCTGCCGCTCGGGTCCAAGTAAGGCCACCGCTGCTACCCTGCTATTGAAGCCAAGCTAGGTGGGTTGACCATTGACGGCCGGTTAGCTTCTTGGCGGCAATGTGGATTCGGGGAGTTCTGCTGGAGAATAACGCTGCTTCTACTTAACTGCCGGTGCAGTTGGCTGACTGACACGTGGGCCCAACAGGCCACATGTCAGTTACGCAACTGCACCTGCAGTTAAGTCAATGAAGCTTCTGTTCGGCTCAGCGGGACACAGGTGGGTAGCTTCGGTTAATTAATTATACCTCCAGCGCACCCCTTTTTAGTTGAAGAATGTATGAAATGTAATGAAATCTGGCATGTTTATATGAAATCCAACCGTGTATGAATGAATTTATTTCGATTAGTTCGAATTCCTGTATCACTGGCATTGGATGAACATGCAAAACAATATGTACTAGCATTATTCCCACGGTGATCACCTCGTTTGCAGCAGTTTCACATGTACTCCCTTCGGTCATTTCTAGTCTGCATACAAGTTTTGTCTGCAATCAAAGTATCTCTACTTTGACCAATCTTATACAAAAAGTATACACTTTCACAATGTGCGAAGTAAAAAGGAACAGAAGGAGTACAAAGAGTTTGAGCAGGTTTTTAGCGTTCCTGTACATTGCAATCAAACACACAGGCCTGGCAATTCATAGAGAACATTCAAAACAATCGATGATTATGCATCTCAGCCACTCACATGTCGGAGGCAATATTTACTTCACAACTAAAGAATAAATAAAAAATTGATCGACGCTGCTAACAGCAAGGGCGTCCCATTCGAAAATATCAAACGCATGTCTTGCTAAAATCAATGAGTAAAATTTGACCAGGTTGTCCCATTCCAAAATATAAAATGCCTATGATTGTGGAATGGGCAGGGTTTTCCATCAGTTCGGACATTGACATGGCACCTCGTGCTAAATAAACCAGCTGTTCTTTTTGTGCAGTTCCACCAAAATCAACCAAATTCGCGCGTAGCTTGTATGATTTCGCCCTTATATGTTGCAACGCCTTGAACTTATCGACACCTCCTTTCTTGTGGTGGAAATGAATGATTCAATGTATTCATGAACATTTTGTGCAGTTCCCATTGAAATCAAGCTGAGCACCCCTGTTTGCACAAATACAAAAAAGTGATTAGTATAGAGCAAATTGTACTATGAATTGACAGTTTCAACAGGCACATACATGGTCCATGTAGAGCACACTTTTAGAAAAATGGAACTCACTAGAAAGAATCCTAGAACAATATTGTACTCGCGCATCACATCAAAAAAACTGGAGATTTTGTCAGTCCTTCTGAGTTGAACTTAGTTTGGTCTTGTGGGGAGTAATGTAACCATCCTTCAACTGCTCCCTCTGATGATAAGATAGACAGGGCTTCTTCATCCTAGCATAATTGGAACTAGTCACTTCACGTACTCCATATTCTTCTTCAGAGGAAGATGATCCTGTTGTGCAAAGACAAGAGGACTACTAAATGCTAGCATCACTGTTTGCTCGAAAAAAGGAAAGGAAATATTTAAAATAGCACAGATGAAGCACTTCTCAAGGACAATACCACTTTTTCATGACAGTATCTAAATAGTAGCATAACACCAATAGAGATGACAAAGCTCAATCATATGGATGAAATCAGTGGGGGAGTACCAACATTTGTCAGGAGGCTTATTGTGTAGAGCATACAGATCAAGCAATTCTCTGGAACCATCTGTTGCAATCTACGGTGGTGGCCATGCTTACTATATACTCCTCGATTAGTTTAATGTCTCCAACATCTTCGTGTGTAGTTCCACTAAAATATATGGTATCTTCAAAGAAGATCCCTGTTTGCACAAGTAGAGATAATTACATATTACATTAAGAGTGGCATCAAATTAGTGGCAAAACAATTGCTCGTTCTAGCCATAGCAATAAATTAAGATGCAAAACTATATCATTACTTGTGTCATCACAGTTCCAGTGCTTCATTACAGCACCGGGAGTTGATTTTTGTTTTTCTTCCCCTTGTTCTTCCCCTTCATCACTTGGTTCAATAACAAACAAGCTTTGCCTTCAATGTAAGATTTGGCATGTCAATTAGGGAGCACAAGTATAGTACTAAACTTAATTTTCTGATGAAAGTGGCAAAATACAGGCCAACAGTTGTGAAATATCCTTATCTTACCTCAATGGGATATTATGGTGCACATACAGATTGGAAGTCTTGTCTCCATTTGTGCAGTTCACTAAAATCAGGCAACATTATCATACAAGTAGCACAACATATGAATGCACACTGCAGACTCATATGAAAGAAGGCTAGTACTGACCTCTCATGATGCGGAATTCAAACAACTCACAAGAAGAAGATCTGAACCAAATTCGCCTTAACGGATAGGAAGTAAGATCTCCTCTTGTGCAATTCCACTAAGATCAAGCAATCAAGCAACGTTGCCGGTGTGACATTCTGGTTGAACTGCACAAAACACTCTTAAAACAAAAGTTTTTTGTGCAGTGCAACAAAAGGTCACAATGCCAACGAGGTGAAGCAGATAACCCTGTTTACACAGAGGTGCAAAGGAAACAATTAGTGGTCAATAACGGTGGATGACACAAAAGCCAACAAAAAGAAGCATCTACCTCATCAAAATGGGAAAGAAAGCAAGACAGTAGCATTTCTCAAACGGTGGCATTGATTAATATTAACATAGAGATTATATTAACAATAAAATTCATTAAACATGTAATTTGCTTTTAACTGTGGCATTGCATCAATTTTCCAGCGGCATTATTAGAGGGTGTTTGTTTACATGGACATTTTGGTGTAGGGACTAAAAAAACTCCGTGTCAGTCCCATCTAAACCAAAGAGGAGGGACTTTTAGGGACTAAAAGTGGGCATTTGGGACTAAAGAAAGAAGACCCCGAGGGAGTCTTTTTGGGACTTTTTCCAACAGTTTCCCCTGCCACGCATCGCACCTTGTCTCTATTAGTTCATTACTAGGGGTAACATGGTCTTTTAGCATGTCATTTAATAACCTCTAGTCCATGTTTAGTCCCTGGAACCCAGCAGGTAGGGACTAGGGATTTTTTAACCAAACAGGGCCTTAGATTAACAATAGCTAATGAGTTGCACGGGACAGTGGATGCACCAGCACCATGTGCATCTTCTGATGTACTGTGGTCATGCACAGTCTGTTGCAACAAAGAACAAGCAACTAAGGAGCATATTTGTGTTGGTCCTAGTTTTGTTATCTTTAGACGCCTTTCCCTATGTGAGCGCAGCAAATCTAGTCCTGCTCAAACTCTACAGCCTTGTCCCTTCCTTTCCTTTTTGAACTAGTAATTTCGCCCCTTCCTTTCCTCTTTGAACCACGTCCTAGATTTATGCGATACAACTTTCCCCACTACTTTCCCCCATTCCTTTCCTCTTTGAACCATGTCCTAGATTAATGCTATACAACTTTCCCCCTTCATTTCCTCTTTGAACCACGTCCTAGATTCATGCTATATACAACTTTTCGCACTACTTTCCCCCACTCCTTTCCTCTTTGAACCACGTCCTAGATTCATGGTATATATGCAGCTAGAGCAATGCATGTGGAGTATGTAAATTATACCTTAAGGTTCTTGGGGCGTGGTTTGGTGGGCGACGGGACGGCGGCGAAGAAGAAGGGGTCGGAGGCCCTCCCGCACCGCCGCTGGGTGGAAAGTGAACAGCTGCGCCAGTAGTCCCTCGCCGACGGCGACAGCATTAAGCCTCCTTCCCTTCCCGGCGGACGGATCCTGCCGGCTCTTTGAGCAGCAGTGAGGGGAGAGAGAGGCCAACAAAGAATTGTTTAGATCTGGAGAGGGCGAGAGAGTGTGAAGAGAGCAACTACAAGCGCTGAGGCTCCAGCGGGACAAGGCGAGAGAGTGAGCGAACAGGCTAACCAGCTACACAACCCTCCCGTTATGTTCAACGAGAGGGAAATAACCTTTTATACATTCCTGCATTCATGTGACAAGCATGATGTGTGTTTTTTGTGTGTGTGGGAGTCATTGGGATTTCAATCATAATCGTGTCATGTGGCTTTGGTGGTAAGACTATCCACAGTGGTGCAGAAATAATGCAGCCTTAGTCACCTTACCTCTCTCCACGTAGTACGTTGGGTCCCACCAGTCAGAGGGTGATACAAACAAATTAATAAGAAAAATTAAAAGCGCTAGCGGTGTATCTTACCTCACACATCTCGCTACTCCTCGGGAACACTGTCCAATTGATCCCTCTGTTCGCTCACGTACTATTTTAAGTGAATCCTTATTATAACATGCACACAATTTTTGGCCACTTGTAGTCGAGTAAGTCAGTGTGCCACTGTATCTCGTATACTTACTACTCCCTCCGTCTAGGTGTAATAAGTCACGTTAGAAGGTGCAACGGGACCAAGGTGTGTGTGTGTGTGTGTGTGTTTAACACCATGTGTGTGTTAGAGAGAGCGACAGATCGACCTACTCCTACAGAGAGATGTTGTGTAGTGTACGATTTTGGCCGCGAGAGTTGGTGCATCCTCCCGTTTCCGGGCGCGTCCGGTAGGGACATGCGGACAGCTGCCATGCCCGCTCCTGACCAGCCTGGCCCACCCAAAGCCCCTCCATCACCCGCGCGCGCTTCCTGCCCGAAACGGTCAGCGCCGCTCCAAAGAATCGGTGCCGCATTCATGCCCGGGCAGAGCGGACGCGACCTCTCACTGGCGCAAGAGTGATGGTTGCTTCATCCGTGCAACTTACTGCTGGGTCTATGTGATTTGACAGCTTATTGGTCTTTATTACTGAGGTGGTAGGAGTGCTGGATGTCCCACGCTTTCGGCAAAAGGAGGTATACTACTACTACTAGATTACAATTTTCTCCATTCTTACAGCGGAGGCATGCAAGAGCAGTGAAAACACGCAGGCTCAGTGATTACATGGCCCACCTCACACTACTATCACCATGCGACACCTAACTCTTTACATAGTACTCCCTCCGTTCCTAAATATTACTAGATGAGTCCCCGCGCGTTGGCGCGGAACAGCGGTATATCTCTCTGCGCAAAATTATCAATTTCATAGAACAAAAAAACTATATAACCGCATGACAAATGTGGTAGCCAAACTACATAAACTCCCATCATCATTTAGATCATCCCACGTAAGGAAAAAAAGATCAGCCAACTCCTGAACTCCTACTGCATAATGGGATTATATTTTTCTTTTTGACATGTTAATGGGACTTAAAAGCTCACGTACATGCATGCTACCGGTGCATGCTTGCATGCAGACATGTTGATGTGATTTAAAACCCACTCACATGCATGTGGCATGGTATTTCTGCATGCTTGCATGTGGCTTAGTGCGGAGCCTCTCAACGTCAAGATCAGAAGTATATTATGGACTGATTTACTTCATCTAACGGCCACATCAATTTTGATGACGTGGCTCAAGGAGAGGATAGAGAATTCCTAGTAGTGGGGGCTAGGTATTACTAGTAGATATAAGTATTTGTAGAGATTCCACTACATACGGAACAAAATGAATGAATCTACACTTAAAATGCATCTATATACATCCGCATGTGGTTCATGGTGAAATCTCTACAAAGACTTATATTTAGGAACGGAGGAAGTACTAGTATAGTACGTACTGTAATTTATCAGCGAGATAAATTTGTACAATGCTATGAAGATTCCAGCTTCTGTTACATGTATCTTGCGTCCAAGGTTGCCCGCTGCAACATTTCTTCAAATACAAAAGAGAATAACATGCATGCTATTGCATCTCAATGATAGACAGATCATAGCAAATATGTACTCCCTCCGTTCCAAAATAAGTTTCTCAACTTTGTGCAAAATTTAGTACAAAGTTGTACTACTACTAAAGTTGACACTTATTTTGGAATAGAGGCAGCTAAAGAAAAAAACGATCCATGCAGTCCCTAGCTCTTGAACCGTGAACCTTGACCAGGCTTCAATTTGCTGGCAACGTTCGAGCTTCCTAATAAATGAAGTTTGCAACCTTTTGACCATCAGATCATTTTGTGCAGTTTCACCAAAATCGAGATGAGCATCCCTGTGGCAAAGAAATTGAACAAGCGTGATTAGAATAAGATTACTGGGACTAGTTGATGAGACATAAACTCATCACAAATACAGTACGTAGAAGCCAGTAGAGGTATGTGCGGGGCAAAGAAGTAGAGAAATATCCACAGGGAGTGATGTGGGCAGCTGGAGCAGTGGTGCAAGCCAGTTGTAAAGGGAGTTGTACCTGAGGGACGTAGCTCAACCTTGAGGAGGGCGGCGGGAGGCGGCAACTGCCCACATCGCGGCAGTGAGCAAGGGACGAAGGCAACCTCATTGGCTTTGTTAGAGAGAACGGCGGGGACCCCTGATCGGGACGTGCCGATAGTGGGTTTTCCCAGTCGGCGACAGCCACCGCATCTACACTAAGCATCCACCCCTTCCCCAAGTGGACATGATCCGCCGGGATGTTAGAGATGTGGCCACAGTCCTTTTGTGCGAGAGAGTGTGAAGAGAGCAACCCCAACAAGCAACCGTATAGGCTGGCCCGTCCTGACTATGTACTCCTTTTCTCTCCGTATGAACCTATCATATTGCGTACGTGCCACTGAAGAAAAAAAAACTTTATTTATAAATGACGCAGCACCTACTACTCGTTCTCCTATAACCTTGCGCTTGGCATCTCCAAAATATTGAACTTGCGATTGGCTCTTCGCCTCTTCGGGAAGTCGATCAATAATGGTGGTGCAGTATATATCGTTCTGGCTATATGAGACCGAATGAATTGCTGCACGTCCACCATGTGGGCGGGGGTCGAGGGGCGAGGGAGAGTGCTACATACGGAGCAAAATGAGTGAATCTACACTCTAAAATACGTCTATATACATCAGTGTTTGGAGTATGTACTAGTAGTTCATATTGAAATCTACTAAAAGACATATATATTCCAAACAATATGATATAATCTCTATAACCAAGGTAGTAGGGATGAGGAGTAAACGGAGGGAGTAGTAAATTTTTCTCCTCGTCCTGCGAGCCACTGCGCATGGGCGAGGGAGCGAGCGTAAGGCGTAGTAAGCAAGCTTCACCTCATCCTGCGAGCCACCGCGCCCGTGGGCGGGGAGACGGCGTACTAAGCAAGCTTCTCCTCGTTCCGCAAGTTGACGGGACACATAAAAAATACTCTAGTGTATAGAGCCTTGCCTCTAAGGTAGGCCCCACAAAGGTTGCCTCTTTTTTTTAACATAACACGTCAAGTCGCAATTTGTTTGTTCACCCGTGGTAGACAATCCTCCCTCCACCAAGTGGACAACTAGTACATGTGCCAAATTACCACGTGGGCTGCCTTTTTCGTACAGAAATGAGCTCCACCATGTACCCGCGCGGGTGTGGTTGGGAAAGAGACGGGAGTACGTGCGCCGTGCATGCACCTCTTCTCTTCGTGCACGTTCCCCACCTACGTGGGTGTGTGTGAGAGATACAAACCATGTTCGTGAGTGTTTTTTCTTTTGGGGTGGGGGTGGGGTGGGGGGTTGATTTCGTGAATTATTTGTGGGAATATGTGTCGATGACATCTCAAACAAAATTTTGCATGTAATGTGTGTGAAATGGAGGCCTATCCATATCATACATAGAGGGTTCGACAATCCACGAGAAGAGAGGGAGGGATCATAGCTATCGATAGAGTCGAAGAGAGGATCAAGTGGGTGGGTGCGAGATCGATGAAGAGAGCCATCGAAATTGTATGTGTGTACAAGTCAAAGATATAGGACGACTGGCCTACCGGAACGTTAGAGGGCACATGTCAAGTTTGTGTGTGGCAGGAAGACATGACTAGAGCGCTCGATGTATCGGTGTGTGTGGAGGGGGGGGGGGGGGGGGGGGGGGTAGGCAGAGGCCTAACTATAGAGGTAGAACGACTCGTATATGTCTTGAGAAGGAGAGACCCAACTATGTCTTGAGGGAGATCGGTCGACATCCATACATAACTGAAGGACGGGAAATATGATGGGAGAGAGATAGAGGAGAGAGGGAGGGAGGGAGAGGGAGGGAGAGGGGTAGAGTGTTGGATGGGTGATGGAGTTGCTTCTCGAAGATGGTGGGAGAGGCCTACTAGACAAACTGAGGGTGGAACTGCAATGTTATCAATAAGAGTGGGGATGTGTTTCTGTGTGCTTGTGCGTGATAGATCTGTCGGGACGCATCAATGGATGATGAAGGGGAACCATGTGTTTGGTAAGCAAACCTAACTAGATCGGTAGATCAATTGTTGTTTGTCGGAGGAAGGGAGAGACACAACTAATGAGGTAGATCGATTGACGTGTGGGTAAAAATGAGTTATAAGGACCTAGCTAGCTATATGTATAGCGAGAGATCGGTCAGTGTACGTCCATTTGTTAGAGGCTAATAAGGCCCAGCGAGATGGATAGACAGAGAGAATGGAGCTAGGAGGTGGTGCGAGAGGCCCAACTACTAGCTAGATAGGGGGAGGAGTGTGCGGTTGTGAGAGAGCGATGAAAAGAGGGGCAAGAGTTTACACGTGTGTCTGACCATATGAGAGACATGAGGCAAGGACACATAAAGGAGGAGATTGATGGTGTGTTTGTATGTTGTAGGCAGACATCGCGGGAGAGGTTTATCGATCGGTGTGTGTCGGAAAGGAGTTGTGGAGACTCTGGGCAAACGACCTAAAGAAAAAAAATGAATGTGCCCGGTGGATAGAATGCCGAGGGAGGGGGAGGGCGAGGAGGGCATGTGCATGCACGAGAGAAAGTTAGTGGTAGCTACAAATGTTAGAGGATTGTGTGGGTGTAAGAGACTAACAAAGATCATAATTTGATATGAAAGCGGATTCATATATTTGAATAGGAGATCATAGTGTTTTAAACATTGCATGCGTGAATATAGTGGTGATACACGTGCTATGGACATGTTATACCATAATGTGATATTGCATGGTGTTTGCAACTCACAGCTAAATGCCGAACAATCTAAACCATACTATACATCAAACAATCTCACATTTTATTTGAATTTGTGATAATGTGTGGCGTTTGCAGCTTACAACTAAATATCGAACATTCTCACATTTTATTTGAATTTGTGGTAATGTGTGGTGTTTGCAACTCACATCTAAATACTTGTAGGCATAGGGGGCGGGGCACCATACATAATGTGATAAACACATTATACATATGAGACATGGTTTAGATTATGAATATCTAGCTAGAGCTAGAAATGTAATGTGATTTGAAATCAAAATAAAGTGGATTCAAAAAATCTAGTTCGAGTTCATATAGTACACATAGTTCATATGTAACTCGAGACTAATCATGTGGTGTGCTGTGAAGATAATACACAAATGATGGTTTAACTTGACAATAATGATGATTGTATATCTTATTAAAACAGAGAAACGAATTCAGATGCTTTGACTTCACAACAATCATTACTGTAGATCTTATTCAAATAGAGAAACGAATTCAAATTTAGGTCATATTGAAGCAGTAGTATATACGTTTGGAATGCACTAAAACGTTCATTTGAGTAGTAGGTTGCATGCATTATACACGTAGTGAAATATTTTAATTGAACATAACATGAATTCAAAGTCTTGAATGACATTTGTAGGGCGCATTGATTTGGTATAGTACACGTTAGGCTTGTCCGAAAATTTAAACCCGCGCCTTGTTAGCCCGAAATATTTAAGATATATCTTTGTCTCGTTGTGCTCCGACAACTCCCTCCATCTGAACCCGCGCCTTGCTATTCCGAAATTACAACGCACGTGAAAACTCCCACCTCCTGTGAAATCCCGACACGCGAAATGCCCGTGGTACCCCTGAACCGAAAGAACCGCCTCAAATCGGTGGGGGTACTTTCGTAACTTACCCCACATTTCGGAGAAGCGCGTCTCTAAGCCATGGTTCCCCACTGCCATCCCATCTGCCCACCCATTCGTACACCGAGGCCGCGAAAACCTGCGACGAAACCCCACACCCTGCTACGTCCAGCACCCAGGCGGAGCCTCTTCCCCGACGACGTCGTCCACAGCAACACCTCGACGTCCCTCATCCACCGTACCGGATGAGAATCCTTCGTCGATCTCATCGTCCCACCGGTTCAGCCACCCCGTCCTCCACCTCCAAGGAGCTGCCCCGACATTCCCCTCGTCTTTCGCGCCACCTCCATTCCCATAGCGCCGTCTTCACTTGCACCACCAGAAGAGCATCATCATCACCGTTTCCTCGGATGAAGCTACGGCCTAATCAACGCCACCAAAGAGGTTGTACACTAATCGCCGCATTTTCTTCTTGATTCAATCTCACAGTGCTGCCGGCGCTCAGTCCCGAGCTGACACGGCGCCGCTCCATCCACGGCAGCGTTGCCGGCCACTTCCTCCACGGCGTCGCTCCCTCGGCGGCGACGTCCACATCAGTAGGACCTGCTGCTGCTTTAGCTCTCGCTCGCTCTGCTGCTCTGCTCTTGCTCTCGGTCCCCTGCCTGGTCTGCTCTTGCTATTGCTCTTGCTCGCGTTGCTGCTCTCGCTCTTGCTCTTGCTTGCGATGCTGCTCCGATTTAGCTACACTTCACTCCGATGCCGCCAGGGTGAAGGAAGAACCAGCCGCAGCGGGGAGGGGGGCTCGCCGGAGAGGTACCCCACTATCTATCTTAGGGTTCAGGATGGGGGAGGTGGTCGCCGGCGATGGCGGGGCGGTGGCGTGGGGATCGCTGGAGAAAAGCTCGACACGGGGGGGGGGGGGCTAGGGGGGGGGCCGGGGCGGGGGCGGGCCGCGCACCCGGGCGGCGGGGGGCTGCTGTTTGGCCGGCTCAGGGGGTGGAGGTTGAAGATGAACCGCAGGCCCTTGATTTCGTATCCAACGGCTGCAAAATCGACTGACCAGAGATGAAAAAGTCAGTCGACCGACATGTAGCCTCACCTTGCTAGTGCGTTCAGTTTCGACAGCAAAATTCAGTTTCGACAGCAAAATTCAGTTTCGACAGTTAAGTTCAGTTTCGACAGTTAAGTTCAGTTTCGACAGTTAAATTCAGTTTCGACAGTTAAGTTCAGAGATGAGCGGCTGATGTATTTTACATCTAGCACTTTGTGGTTATGTATTTTACGTCATGTATTGGAGATGCTATTAGAATTCCACTCAGGTTAACGTTGTTCGTTGTCTCTCTTGTCCTGCTTCAGCCTCGGCGTCGTACAACTCACCGGAGCTGCTCCAACGACGAAACCCTCCATCACAGCGGAGCAGTACCTCGGGCTCCATCTCCAGACGCCTAAGATCTTCTTCCCCTCCTCCGACAGCCAAGTCAGCCGGAGCATCCTCACCGGCCAACCCAATCACGCTGAGATCGACATGGCTTCGCCAAAGAGGTTGTACACTTGTTGCATCTCTTTTTTACTCTACATGTTATATATATTGTCCACTGAGCACACGGATTTGTTCCTTTAGTGTCTCCTTGAAAGAAAAAATAGGAATTTTAATTTTCACTTGTCCTCCTTTTCAAATTCCTATTCATGAAGCACAAGACTAAGAGATAGTAGCATAATAGCATTATAACCATACATTTTCTTGTGGTTTGACTTAATCTCACCATGCTTCTTTGCATCCTGTGATCTTCCAATTGTTGTGAATCAAACACCCAGATTGGCAGAAATCCTGTGTTTTTAAATTCTCTGTTTTGCACGTGCATTCCTATCCTATTCCTGTCTATTTCCTATCCCTGCATTGTTGGAATCCTCCAATTCAAACGAGCCCTTACAGAATTACTTCTCTTACAGATAGTTGTCAAAGAAAACCTTGCGTGGTTTGTCCCGCTCCTGCTACGCCATCGTCCACCCCAGCTCAGCTGCTCCAACGACAGAAGGGTCCAGCACAGTAGGGATCCGGCCTCCAGACTGTCTTTCGCCGCCTCAGATCTTCTTCCCCGCCGCTGGCAGCCATGAAAACTGCACTACCATCATCAACCGAGCAGATGACCTCGAGGACTACACGGGTCCGCAAGAGAGGTCGTCCTCTTTCGTCTCTGCTTATGTTATGCATCGCTTAATATTACATGCTACTTTATCGTCCTGTTCACCGATTAGACTCTGAGTCAGCTCCAAACTAATGGTCAAACTTGAGTTTTTAAATGGTTGTGGGGTACATATCGGGGCCGCTATCAATAGTATCTATCTACTATCTGGTTAATCTCCGGTGTCTACTATGAGTTTCATGTTGGGTGGGAAACAAACAGTAAAGAAGCCATTATCTGTATTTTTTAACTGAAGCCATTATCTGCCTGCTATTATTGGTTTTGGGTCTATCCATAGGTTGCTACCATCACTCTGGATTTTTTCATGCACTCCTTACATAATCTCACTATGTTTTATTCCTATGCATGACAGTTATTGTAAACAATGGAACTGAACATGTAGAGCAAAAGAGACGAGCCTTGTGTGGCAATAAAATTTCACGTAGACGTCGCTCCATGGTAGGCGCAAAGGCAGCCCCCCTCCACGCATTTCGGATTGTAATCGAGAGGAAGATATCTGTTCTGAGGGGGATTAAGAAGGAGAAGACAACTCCTATTTACCCCCTGAGGTCTTCGCTCTAACTTGGCATGCTGATGTTGGTTATATCATGCATATGGTGTCTTGCATTGCTTACTTTATACATCAAATATGTCATCTGCTTAGTTTAGACATCCTTTGTGCGAATGCCATCTGTTTAGTTTATTCATCGTTTATGTGAATTATGCAACGCCATCTTGTTTAGCCAGGCATCATATATGTGAATTTTGCAATGCCATCCTGCTTAGCCAGTCATCTTATATGTAAATTATATCAGGCCATCCTTTTTTTGTTACATATTACATTTGTCAACAATGTTATTACATTCAACTGCTCTTCGTGTGCATCATCCATTTGACACGGTGATGGCAAATTTTGGAGTGAAAACAAGGTCTTCAGAGCAGACTATGCTATCTGACGAAGCTCATATCTCGCTGGTTACGGATAGCTCCTCAGAGGAGGATTCAGAGATAGATGACCAGTCCTATTCCCCCCAAGGTGTATGCTCTAACTTGGCAGGGTTATGTTGCTCATATCGTGCGTATGGTGTCTCGCCTTGCTATGTCATTTGATTAGTTTAGACATGCTTTGTGTGAATGCCACCTGTTCAGTGTCTAATTACCATATATGTGAATTATGCATTGCCATCTGGTTGCAAGACATTATATATGTGAATTATACAATGCTTTCTTGTTGCAAAGGCATTATATATGTGAATTATGCAATGCCATGCTGTTTAGCCAATCATCATGTATGTGAATTATATCATGCTATCATTTTTTTGTATTATATGTTCCATTTGGCGACAATGTTTGTATATTCAACTACTCTTCCTGTGCATCAGCCATTTGAAGCGGTGATGGAAGTATCTGGAGTGAAAACAAGGTATTCAGAGCAGACAATGCTACCTGCTGAAGCAGACATCTTGCTGGTTACAGAGAGCTCCTCCGAGGAGGATTCAGAGACTGATGACCAGTCCTATTTTTCCCCTGAGGTCTATGCTCAAACTTGGCAGGGTTATATTACCCATGTCATGCAAGTTGTCTCGCATTGCTTAGTTTTTACATCATATATGGATTGCCATATGCTTACTTGCTTACTATATAAATCATATATTTGAATTATATCATGCCATCATGTTTACATAGTACATACACATCACCTATCTGAATTATGGCATGGCAACACATCATCTCATCCTGTTTAGTGTTTACAGTCATCATATTTTGAATTATGCCATTCTATCCGTGAATGTATCTGAATTATGGCATGCCAACCTATTTAATAAACACATTATATAGTTATGTCATGTCATCCTGTTTACATAGTCTCATATTTTGAACTATGTCTTTCCATCTTTTTTAGTTAGCCATCATAATGTGAAATTGTGTCATGCTATCCTGTTCAGTTAGCCATCATATATGTGAAATTGTGTCATGCTATCCTGTTTGGTTAGACAACATAAATATGAATTATTTCATGCCCTCTTTTATTCCCCACTATCCATTGCACCTGTCTATCATACAATGTCTATACTTTCAATTACTTTTCTTGTTTATCGGCCATTTGAATTGGAGAGCGTGATGGCAGTATCTAAGGGAGTAACAACACGGTCTTCAGAAAAGATAGTGCTACCAGTTGATGTAGATAGAACCACAGTTGTACTTGCCCAAGGACCAGATCCACCACACATAACCCAGACTCTCGCAGATTGTACCCCTACCCAGTTGGACAGAGAACCAGCTACACCCCTTCTAACCCCAACCCCGGCAGATAGTAGCCCAATTCCAGTTGACACATCACGGTCTCCACCACAGAGCACCCAAACACGAGCAGTTAGTAAGGGAACTGTAGTGCCCAAAGCACGAGGACCACCACTCTGAATCCCAACTCAACGCTTAAAGGAGAAGAAGATTTGTTCTCAGGTCAAGTTCTGTAGCTATGGTTCATACTCCTTTGCTCTTGCATAACTGTATTTACTCATACCAACTATTTTCAAATTTGAAGGATGGAATTGAAACTCCAATGGCACAACAGGTATGTTTTAAACCTGTTTCTTTAACTGGTTTGCTATTGTAACCTGCTCTATGTTGATTTAAGTTTCAATTGAATAAACAGTTATGTTCTCATGTCATGCACATTACATGTGTTGTTATTGCTCTATAGTTACCCACACTTATATTCTGTCTATTCTGCTTTGTCTTGAACAAATATTATTTGAACTGTGTCTCTATCTTGATTTGGCAACAAAAACTAGAATGGTATAGACCATAAAGTGACCATGGTACATAGATATATGTTTGTCTCATGATGTTATCCTGTCCACTTTACTACTGAACTCATTTACCAAAATGAGTTTCATATACAACATGGTAAACATGTGATGTGTCTGCTTGTTTCTCTTTTAGAATGCGGACAAAATATTGGAGAATAGTACCGCGTTATCCAATGGTAAAGGAAGTAATGCAGATAAGGTTCAAGATAGTGAGACATGCCTGTTGGTCTCAAAGAAAGATGATAAAACTATCTTGACGACAGTGAGGGAACCCAAAAGTCCTGTCTTGATGTAGTGTTCGAGTTACTGGCCACTACTGCTGGCACAAGCTCTTCGAACTCGCTGCCTGAATCAGTTCGTCTTCTTGAGTCTCAACTTCAAGTTGAAAGGCATCGATCAGATGTGCTGCGACAGGAAGCTGAAGGACTGAGGAAGTCCCTGCAGAATTCAGATGCATATTTTCTAGTGCAACAACAAGCGCTGGAGGATTTAAGCGCCAAACAAGAGAAAGTTAATAAGCTTGCTAAGCATCTTTCCAGCATTATGGGTACCCAGGATATTGTTTCTTGAGATCTTCTGAAGTGGTTTCAGTTCTGGATTTGTTTTGCTGCGGCGTTTATTTGCGCTGGTTGCCAACTTTGACAACCAGTGTATATGATATGCTGCTTTGTTCCCTATATTTGCACTGGTGGCGAACTTTGATGCCCAGTGGATGTAATATGTGTAATAGCCGTGATAGCCTAGTGTTAGTCGCTTGCTTATTTATTTCCTTGTTGTCTTGTTTATTTGTTTGCTTATAGTCATTGCAGTTCTTTTCCCGTGGTTAGCTAGTGGCTGCAATAACCTATTTTTTAAAACTAGGCCACAATAACCATGGGCTAATATTTACTGTAGTGACACTGGGCCTCCTACTGGCCGTAGAAACAGTGGGCCTTCTACGGGCTGTAGAAACAATGGGCCTTCTACGGACCGTAGAAACAATGGGCCTTCCGTGGGCCGTATTATCAATGGGCCTTATACGGGCCGTATAATCGATTGACCAAACATGGGCCAAACAGACCGTATTATGGCCGTAAACGGGCTAGAGTTGGAATCGTCCGTTCATGGGCTGACCATAACGGGCCATCGTTAATAGGCCGTATTTGATGACGCTATGAAATCGGCCCAACGTATTAACGGACCACAAATGGGCCGACTGTAACCACGGGCTGAATTTGGCCCACAAGCAGAAAATGACAGTAACGGGTCGTAAGTAAACAAATGCTGGAAATGAGCCCAAGAATAAATGGGCTCTGAGAAGGCCGGAAGATAACATGGGCAGGAAATGGCCCAACGGAATAACGGGCCGTTAATGGGTATAAAGTGATACACTGTTCATTACGGGACAGTTTCACCACGTGCCGTTAATGGGCGTAAAGTGATACACTGTTCATTACGGCCCAGTTTCACCATGGGCCGTTAGTAGGCCAAGAGTTACATAGGGCCTCATATGGGCCGAAAGACGTCATGGGCCATACATGGGCCAGAAATGAAAACGGGCTGGAATCATATTGGATGGCCCAGATGACGCTACTGGGCCTTATTCGGATAGGGTGTAACGGGCCTTGGGTTAGCGGGCTGTAAATGGGCTATATTTGAATAGGCCGTTAACAGGCTTTCCATGGGCCGGCCCGCCAGCTTTTTACCCAGTCAAATGGGCCGGCCTTTTCACAGGAATGGGCCTCTGTTGGGCCGTGCCACGTGTCGACGTATCATAGGCACCTTCCGTCCAATGAGTGGTTGACATCTGTCCCAACGATGAGCCAACACGTGTTTCCTCCAGCCAATGATGATTTTACACGTGGAAAATCCCCATTGGTCGGGGCTGTTAACGGGTTATCGGATCCAAAACCCGACCCGATAGCTTAACGGTGTTCCATTACGGTGGATGCCACGTGTCGGTCACCTTTGACGAAAGCACTTCTGTGACACGCGATTTATCGTCATGGAAGTGGACACTTCCGTGATGATAATTTTGGTAATGTCATGGAACACTTCTACGACAGCACATGTATGACTATCTTGATTCTGTCATAAATTTGTCATGGATGTACATGCATGACAAAAAAAGCGACCTACTGTGACAAACATGTATCATCACGGACGTGTATTTTTTTGTAGTGCCTAGGGTTCATACTTTCACTAGTGCAAGTTCTCTCAACAATAATAACATAATTAGATCATATAACTATCCCTCAACATGCAACAAAGAGTCACTCCAAAGTCACTAATAGGGGAGAACAAACGAATAGATTATGGTAGGGTACGAAACCACCTCAAAGTTATTCTTTCCGATCAATCTATTGGGCTATTCCTGTAAGTGTCACAAACTACCCTAGAGTTCGTAGTAAAATAACACCTTAAGATACAAATCGACAAAAACCCTAATGTCACCTAGATACTCCAATGTCACCTCAAGTATCCGTGGGTATGATTATACGATATGCATCACACAATCTCAGATTCATCTATTCAACCAACACATAGAACCTCAAAGAGTGCCCCAAAGTTTCTACCGGAGAGTCAAGACAAAAACGTGTGCCAACCCCTATGCATAGGTTCATGGGCGGAACCCGCAAGTTGATCACCAAAACATACATCAAGTGAATCAATAGAATACCCCATTGTCACCATGGGTATCCCACGCAAGACATACATCAAGTGTTCTCAAATCATTAAAGACTCAATCCGATAAGATAACTTCAAAGGGAAAACTCAATCCATTACAAGAGAGTAGAGGGGGAGAAACATCATAAGATCCAACTATAATAGCAAAGCTCGCGATACATCAAGATCGTATCACCTCAAGAACACGAGAGAGAGAGAGATCAAACACATAGCTACTGGTACATACCCTCAGCCCCGAGGGTGGACTACTCCCTCCTCGTCATGGAGAGCGCCGGGATGATGAAGATAGCCACCGGAGAGAGATTCCCCCCTCCGGCAGGGTGCCGAAACGGGTCTAGATTGGTTTTCGGTGGCTACGGAGGCTTCTGGCGGCGGAACTCCCAATCTATTCTGCTCTTTGATGGTTTTAGGGTATATTGGTATATATATAGGAGGAAGAAATACGGCAGGGGGGCCACGAGGGGCCCTCGAGGGTGGAGGGCGCCCCCCGCCTCGTGCCTTCCTCGTTGCTTCCCTTACGTACACCCCAAGTCTTCTGGATTGTGTTCGTTCCAAAAATCATGCTCCCGAAGGTTTCATTTCGTTTCGACTCTGTTTGATATTCCTTTTCTGTGAAACACTGAAACAAGGGAAAAAATAGGAACTGGCACTTGGCTCTGGGTTAATAGGTTAGTCCCAAAAATAATATAAAAGTGCTTAATAAAGCCCATAAACATCCAAAACAGATAATATAATAGCATGAATACTTCATGAATTATAGATACGTTGGAGACGTATCAGCCCACCAGGTGGGCACAACCCACCTAGGCACACCAGGGAGCCCAGGCGCGCCCTGGTGGGTTGTGCCCTCCACGACCCACCTCTGGTGCCCATCTTTCAGTATATAAGTCATTTTTACATAGAAAAAAAATAAGGAGAGGAGTTTCGGCACGAAGCGCCGCTGCCTCGAGGCAGAACTTGGGCAGGAGCACTTTTGCCCTTTGGTGGAGCGATTCCACCGGGGGAACTTCCCTCCCATAGGGGGAAATCATCGTCATCATCATCATCATCACCAACAAATCTCCATCAACATCTTCAACAACACCATCTCCTCTCAAACCCTAGTTCATCTCTTGTGTTGAATCTTTTTACCGGAACTATAGATTGGTACTTGTGGGTGACTAGTAGTGTTGATTACATCTTGTAGTTGATTACTATATGGTTTATTTGTTGGAAGATTATATGTTAAGATCCAATATGCTATTTAATACCCCCCTGATCTTGAGCATGATTATTATTTGTGAGTATTTACCTTTGTTCTTGAGGTCATGGGTGTCGGGGATATACCCCGCGGCGTAAACGGACCGGAGGTATAACCCGGCCGGAGTAGGCGTTTCATTGGTAAACCGCCAGAGGATTGGCGGTTTAGATGTCTGGCGGTTCACGTGTCTCGCGGTTCACTGGTATGACGATTCACGAGCCTGAAGACTCATTGGTGACCCGGCGCGTGTTCCAGATGGATGACAAGGCCCAAGGCCAAACATGCCGGTTTATGATAATGGTGGGCCGGTTTAAGAGGAAAGGCATGAAGAACATTTATATTACAAGGAGTTAAGACCTGGACTTGTATCCGGTTTGTATTAGAGATAGACTAGTCCTAATCCTAATAGGACTCTACATGTAACCCGCCCCTCCAACATATATAAGGAGGGGCAGGGCTCCCCAAAAGGGACAAGATTCACAAGTTCCACAAGTTGGACAAGTTAGGTTTAGACAATAGCTCTCAAGATAGAGCACTCTTGTAACCGTGATCATCATCATCAATATCAATGAAGCAGGATGTAGGCTATTACCTCCACCGCGAGGGGCCGAACCTGGGTAAAACATCGCGTCTCTCGTCCCGCTCAACCCCTCTCAAGCTACCACATAGATGTGTTGGCCTCGCGACTAAGTCCTGACACTAAGGACATCTACCGTGACAATTCCACGACAGCTGGCGTCCACCGTGGAGCCTGCGCACGGTGGTGTTAAGTTCTTGGAGGGCGCCATCTCAGGGATTGAGAAGCTCCGTCCGGCTCAATGAAAAAGTTCCGATCGGTTTGTCGGAGAGTTCCAGCCGGCTCGCCGAAAAAGTTCCGTCAGGCTCATCGAAACGTTCCACCGGTTCGTTGGAAATTTCCGGCCGGATCATTGAAAAGTTTCGACCGTCTCGACGAAAGGTTCTGTCTGAATCATCAAAAAGTTCCGATCGCCTCGACGAAAAGTTCAGTCCGAATTGCCGAAGGCTTCCAGCCGCATCGCCGAAAGGTTCTGTCCGAGTCGTCAAAGAGTTCCGACTTCGGCTACAGAAAAGTTCCGAATTATCAAATACTTCCGGATTAGCAAAAAGTTCCGGCCAGATTATCAAGAGGTTCCAGCTCAAAAGATTCCGGATTATCAAAATTTCCGGTTGGATTATCAAGAGGTTCCGGTTCAAAGGTTCCAGTTTATCAAAAGTTTCGACCGGGTTATACAGAGGTTCCAGCTCAAAAGGTTCCGGATTATCAAAAATTCCGGTTGGATTATCAAGAGGTTCCGGTTCAAAAGTTCCGGATTATCAAAAGTTCCGGCCGGATTATCAAGAAACTCCGGTTTCAGAAATTCCGGTTAAAAAAATTCCGGCCAGGTTATGTGGAGACCTCAGGCATTACAAGACACAGTACCAATCAACTCTTTTGTCAAAACAAAAGCAACACTATGCATTATCCGGTGCCAGCATCCGGCAAAAAATACCAGGTGCTATCGTTTCTATGTATTTTATCAGTACATGTTAATTCATCCGACAACAATTACTCTGGCCTGTAATATTTTTACACAGGGCAACTATTAAAAGAAAAAAGGGGTGGTGTTATACCATGGATGCATGTTCGGCTGTATCGCGCGGCTTCACGGGCAGGGTGTCGCGGTCCGGTTTACGTCAACATACCGGCTGACTCGCCCGTCTGCACCACCTTACAACACCACGGACGACTCGCCCGTCCGCCATGGCAACCGGTTCATGCATCCACACCGGCTTACAACATGGAGGACAACTTGCTCGGCCGCACCGGATTACAACGCCGGGCCGACTCATTTGTCTGCTCCTACGGTTAACTCGGCCGTGATTAATTTTAGCATCACTATGGTGATCATCAACTCGATGGCAGATAATTTCCGGCCTAGCACATCAGGTGATATCCATCTAAAATATATTTTATTAGCACATATTATTTTTGTCAAAGAACAGTTTACATGTGCCTTGGTCTGCAATATTGTTTATGCAGGACAATTGTTCATTGCAAAAGCTATGGCTGTGTCATGGATGTATAAACTCGCGCAACCATTATGAATGCGCTAGTATCTTACCATGCCATCAAGCTCGGTGAATATATGTGCAAACCGCCATTCTGCAGACTGGTTTACATCAATATGACGTGGCTAAGTCACCCGTCCATGCCGGTTTACAATGCCGCGGCCGACTTATCTTTTTGTGCCGCCTTTGAAAGCCGCGGTCGTCTTTGCTGTCCGTCTCTCACGGCCTGGTCTACATCAACATACCGGCCCGCACCTGTCTACATGAGCTGTTTATTGGGTATGAGCAAGTCACAGCTTGTGTAGCCCGGTTTTCTTTCAAATTGGAGACAAATTATCATCAACCGCCGTTTTGCACTGGATGGTTCAATGGGCAGGCGCACAAGTCACCGCCACTACAGTTTTGATTAACTTCAAATCGCCAGTTGGAAGGAACCATTGGTCGAGTTGCTGACACGGCTCATATGGGATCATTTACAACCCACCGCAGTCACCTCAACCTTCTATGGATTCACATCGTGCTATCAACACCAATGATATACAAGTTATGCCGGTTTATATCACGGTCAAATATGGAGAATCTCAAGCCAACTCCTCGAGTCACCTTGAGACTTGGGGGCTACAATGATATGACTTAGCAAACGTTGCCGGTTTTCAGTGAAGTCAAGAACCCCAATACGTTGGAGGGAAAGATAACCCGGTCCCGGATTCACATCGTGCTGTCAGAAGATTTCCGGATTAGAAAGTATATGACAGTTACAAAATCCTGGCTCAATGAAGAAGTTTCGGGTCATCAGAAAAGGATTCCGGTTTACAATCCGGTACAAGGGAAATTTGTTCTCCGACAAAGCTCTGAAGCTCTCAAATCCGGATTAAGAATTTCCGGTTCAAAAAAGAATTAACTTCTCGCAAGTTTGAGTTTAAAGGCCGTCAGAAAATTTCCGGCTAAAAATGAAGATTCCGGTTTAAAATCCGGTTCAAGGGAAAGATGTCTCCCATAAAGCTTTGAAGCTCTCAATATTCGGTTCAAGATCCCGGTTCAAAGAAGAATTTATCTCTTGCAAAAAGTTAAAAATTGCCGAAGAGGACCTACTGCCACGATGCGCGGTTCAAACATGGGTATCCCGCCTTACTGGCCTGACATATTATTGATCACATGACGGCGTCTGCTTCATAAAGCGGGGTCTCTGTTCTTTTACATCATGCGTGGTTACACGGAGTTGTTCTGTCTTTAAGCGGCCTCCGGTTTACCCCTTGAAAATTTTATAAACATCACTTGGGGGCTTGGTCGTGTCCGAACCGATGCAATACCTTTTGATAGGCGAAAGCCACCAGATCACTTGGGGACATGATCAAGTCTGAACCAGTCACGCCTCTTGATCGGCCTAAGGCCATAGAATCACTTGGGGACTTGGTCGAACCCGAACCATTGCCACGCCTCTTGATCGGCATAATGCCACGGTTTCATTTGGGGACCTGGCTGACTTGAACCATAGCTACACCATTGGGGAGCTTGGTCGTGTCCGACCATGGTAACACCATCTGATCGGCTCAATAAGCCTCTTTTTGCAAATGGTTTTATCATTGCCTTTGCTTCAATATTTTCCTTGATAACTGTTTCTGTTATTTTTGTTGCATTTTTAAATTGACAATTCTTAAACCGGCTCGACTGTCAAATTACAAATTGACGGAACACGGTCAAATCTTAATCCGGAGGCTATCTGCCCGGTTTGATTTTCTGTTACCATCCTATTATGGAGTAAACCGGTGTTTATCAACCCGGCTCGACTTTCAACTACAAGTTGTCAGTACACTATCAAATCATAATCCGGAGACTATCAGCCCGGTCTGGTTTCGACTATAAGTCGCCAGAATTGAATATGGATAAACCGGTGTTTATCACAACCCGGTACGGTTTTATCATAAACCGGCACAATATGGAAGGAGTTATCAGTACTCAAGATTGGGGTTATCACCTTTACTACAAAAAGTTGGTAAAACCAACAATGTGATTCAATGTCACAGGTATGATATATTTCATATTTGATTATTCTTAAGTGCAGCCTTGGTTATAAACCCGGGTTATATGTTGGGCATTATGACCCGTCCGGCGGTAAACCGCCAGGACACTTTAAACTTGTTGTATGCAGAAACAGGTTTGTTAAACCGGCCTGGCTTTGGACTATAAGTCGCCAGTATATATATTTGGATTGCACCATTGAAATCACGCGCTCATAAATCATTGAGTTATATTATTCAAATAGCCAAACTTGGCTGAATTTTCATTATGATATTGAATGAATAAGGTTTTCATACCGGATTATATTATCTTGAATAGCCAACATGGCTGGATTTTTATGGTTATTAATAACCGGTATTATTGAGTTTTCAAAGTCGCTTTAGCGCAATGGCTATTATTTTATCAAAGGATATGATTTATTCTACAATGGAAGGAATAGTCCCGAGTCGCTGCAGGCTTACAACCCGGCACTTGGGGGCTACATTATTCAAATTGAGATTACCTGCAAGTCTCATGTCGCTGCAAGCATGCACCATGACACTTGGGGGCTAATGCAAAGTCATTTTTACTAGTCTTATTGAAGACCCGACTCATCATATTATAATGAGCCGGCCCTTGGGGGCTACCAATTGCTCATGTCAACAATTCAAGGTACACAAGTTTTCGTCCATAATATTGAAGGATCCATTGCTCAGTTGGTAAAGCACAAAGCTCTTAACCTTGTGGACGTGGGTTCAAGCCCTGCGATGGAAGCTACATTATAATATGTTATTTTCATTAAAGTATATATCAAGTCCCGGTTCAGTATTATCTTACTAAGCCGACCCTTGGGGGCTACACGTTGCTGTTCAAAGTTTACAAGATTATATTTACAAAGTCCCTGCTCATTATTGCATAATGACGCAGCCCTTGGGGGCTACCAATTGCTCCTGTCAACAATTCAAGTCCCAGGTTGCTGCAAGCATGACAACCCGGCACTTGGGGGCTACATATATGGAGTATTCAGTTTATATGATTGAGATGAACAAACCGGATTTCTTCAAGGTTGAAACACTTATTGGAGCAAGTCTTAAGTTATCACTATGTTCTCCTCTTAAGACTTGGGGGCTACATGTATTATGCATATAAAGGAGGAACATCTTCATTTTATCAGTTTTGAGTAAATCAGGAAGATCAATTACATGACCCGGTGTCGACAACAATTATGACCCGGTGTCATCAATATATATAAACCGGCCATTTTGGTAATATTAAACCGGTAAGTTTTACATCTTCAAACCGGCTGAATATCAGATAAGTATTTTCAGACCCATATTTCTTAAACCGGCGCTTTGGGAGCTGAGTCAAAGGAGTTATTCTTCACAATATTTCTTGGTGACAAACCAATGTTGGCAAATTGATTATGAAGCTGGTCTGTTGACCCGGATTTCCCAGAAGGAGGAAATAACAAGGACTTAAGGATGATCAGGTACCGGTTTACAAAAATTCTTAACCCGGAGCATAACCTGTCAAATTTGTTCTTGTGTTTATTTTGCAGCATAAGTTTGCCATGGATAAATCCAAGCTAAACTTGGGGGCTAATGTCGGGGATATACCCCACGGCGTAAACCGGTCGGAAGTATAACCCGGCCGGACTAGGCGTTTCATTGGTAAACCGCCAGAGGATTGGCGGTTTACGTGATTGGCGGTTTACATGTCTTGCGGTTCACTGGTATGACGATTCACGAGCCTGAAGACTCATTGGTGACCCGGCGCGTGTTCCAGATGGATGACAAGGCCCAAGGCCCAACATGCCGGTTTATGATAATGGTGGGCCGGTTTAAGAGGAAAGGCATGAAGAACATTTATATTACAAGGAGTTAAGACCTGGACTTGTATCCGGTTTGTATTAGAGATAGACTAGTCCTAATCCTAATAGGACTCTACATGTAACCCGCCCCTCCAACATATATAAGGAGGGGCAGGGCTCCCCAAAAGGGACAAGATTCACAAGTTCCACAAGTTGGACAAGTTAGGTTTAGACAATAGCTCTCAAGATAGAGCACTCTTGTAACCGTGATCATCATCATCATCATCATCAATATCAATGAAGCAGGATGTAGGCTTTTACCTCCACCGTGAGGGGCCGAACCTGGGTAAAACATCACGTCTCTCGTCCCGCTCAACCCCTCTCAAGCTACCACATAGATGTGTTGGCCTCGCGACTAAGTCCTGACACTAAGGACATCTGCCGTGACAATTCCACGACAATGGGAGAAATCATGTTGCAAGTAATCATGTGAATTTAATATGTGTTCGATATTTTGATAGTATGTATGTTGTGATTCCCTTAGTGGTGTCATGTGAACGTTGACTACATGACACTTCACCATATTTGGGCCTAAGGGAATGCATCGTGGAGTAGCAATTAGATGATGGGTTGCGAGAGTGACAGAAGCTTAAACCCGAGTTTATGCGCTATTCCATAAGGGAACGATCGGATCCAAAAGTTTAACGCTTTGGTTAGAATTTATTCTTAATACTTTTCTCGTAGTTGCAGATGCCTTGTGGGAGGGGTTAATCATAAGTAGGAGGTTTGTTCAAGTAAGAACAACACCTAAGCACCGGTCCACCCACATATCAAATTATCAAAGTAGCTAACACAAATCGAACCAACATGATGAAAGTGACTAGATGAAATTCCCGTGTACCCTCAAGAACGCTTTGCTTATCATAAGTGACTGTTTTGGCTTGTCATTTGCCTCAAAAGGATTGGGCTACCTTGTTGCACTTCTGTTACTATTATCGTGACTTGCTCGTTACAAATTATCTTGCTATCAAACCACTCTGCTACTTACAATTTCAGCACTTGCAGACATTACCTTACCAAAAACTACTTGTCATTTCCTTCTGCTCCTCGTTGGGTTCGATACTCTTACTTACCGAAAAGAGCTACAATTGATCCCCTATACTTGTGGGTCATCAAATAGGTCTGTCACCTAACGGTGCATCAAGGACATAATTCTTCTGTGCAACCATGAGGATAATCCTCAGATCACGGACCCAGTCCGCATCACTGCTACTAAGATCTTTCAACATAGTTTTTCTCTAGGAACATATTAAAAATAAAACAGGGGAGCTATATGCGAGCTATTGATCTACAACATAGATATGTAAATACTATCAGGACTAAGTTCATGATTAATTAATTTCAATTAATCAAATTACTTAAGAACTCCCACTTAGATAGACATCCCTCTAGTCATCTAAATGATCACGTGATCCATATCAACTAAACCATGTCCGATCATCATGTGAGATGCAGTAGTTTTCAATGGTGAACATCTCTATGTTGATCATATCTACTATATGATTCACATTCGACCTTTCGGTCTCAGTGTTCCGAGGCCATATCTGCATATGCTAGGCTCGTCAAGTTTAACCCGAGTATTCTGCACATGCAAAACTGGCTTGCACCCGTTGTATGTGAACATAGAGCTTATCACACCCGATCATCACGTGGTGTCTCGGCACGATGAACTGTAGCAACGGTGCATGCTCAGGGAGAACACTTATACCTTGAAATTTAGTGAGGGATCATCTTATAATGCTACCGCCGTACTAAGCAAAATAAGATGCATAAAAGATAAACTTCACATGCAATCAAAATATGTGACATGATATGGCCATCATCATCTTGTGCCTTTGATCTCCATATTCAAAGCACTGTCATGATCTCCATCATCATCGTCTTGACACCTTGATCTGCATTGTAGCGTCATTGTCGTCTCACCAACTATTGCTTCTACGACTATCGCTATGACTTAGTGATAAAGTAAAGAAATTACATGGCGATTGCATTTCATACAATAAAGCAACAACCATAAGGCTCCTGCCAGTTGTCGATAACTTTTAAAAAACATGATCATCTCATAGAACAATTTATATCTCATCATGTCTTAACCATATCACATCACAACATGCCCCGCAAAAACAAGTTAGACGTCCTCTAGTTTGTTGTTGCAAGTTTTACGTGGTTGCTACAGGCTTCTAGCAAGAACCGTCCTTACCTACACATCAAAACCACAATGATTTTTTGTCAAGTGTGTTGTTTTAACCTTCAACAAGGACCGGCAATAGTCAAATTCGATTCAACTAAAGTTGGAGAAACAGACACTCGCCAGCCACCTGTGTGCAAAAGCACGTCGATAGAAGCGGTCTCATGAACGTGGTCATGTAATGTTGGTTCGGGCCGCTTCATCCAACAATACCGCCGAATCAAAATAAGATGTTCGTGGTAAGCGATATGACTATTATCACCCACAACTCTTTGTGTTCTACTCGTGCATATTATCTACGCATACACCTGGCTCGGATGCCAATGTTGGGGAACGTAGCATGCAATTTCAAAAAAAATCCTACGATCACGCAAGCTCTATCTAGGAGATGCATAGCAACGAGAGGGGGAGAGTGTGTCCACGTACCCTCGTAGATCGAAAGCGGAAGCGTTAGGTTAACGCAGTTGATGTAGTCGAACGTCTTCACGACCCAACCGATCTAGTACCGAACGTACGACACCTCCGAGTTCAGCACACATTTAGATCGATGACGTCCCTCGAACTCTTGATCCGGCAAAGGGTCGAGGGAGAGTTCCATTAGCACAATGGCATGGTGATGGTGATGATGATGTAATCCGCGCAGGGCTTCGCCTAAGCACTACGACACTATAATCAGACGAGTAAACTGTGGGGGGGGGCACCGCACACGGCTAGGAGAACAATTGATGTGTCTTTGGGGTTCCCCCCGCCCCCGTATATAAAGGAGGGGAGTAGGAGGCGGCCGGCCAGGAGGGGGCGCGCTAAGGGGGCAGTCCTACTAGGACTCCTAGTCCTAGTAGGATTCGTCCCACTTATTTTCCTTCTCCCGGAGGTGGAAAGAGGGAAGGAGAGGGAGTGGGAGACGGGAAAAGGGGTGGAACCCCATTCCCTAAGCCAATTCGGCCTCCTCCCTTGTGGGGGGCATACCAGCCCCTTGTGGGCTGGTTAGCCTCCATCCTATGGCCCATATCTTCCCCCGGGGGGTTCCGGTAACCCCTCCGATACTCTGGTATGTACCCAATACACTCTGGAACCCATTTGGTGTCCGAATACTACCTTCCAATATATCAATCTTTACCTCTCGACCATTTCTAGACTCCTCGTCTTATCCGTGGTCAAATCCGGGACTCCGAACAAACTTCGGTCACCAAAACACAGAACTCATAATACAAATCGTCATCAAACGTTAAGCGTGCGGACCCTACGGGTTCGAGAACTATGTAGTCACGACCGAGACACATCTTCGGTCAAGAACCAATAGCGAAACTTGTATGCTCATATTGGTTCCTACATATTCTATGAAGATCTTTATCGGTCAAACCGCAATAACAACATACATTATTCCCTTTGTCATCGGTATGTTACTTGCCCATGATTCGATCGTCGGTATCATCATACCTAGTTCAATCTTGTTACCGGAAAGTCTCTTTACTCGTTTTGTAATACATCATCCCGCAACTAACTCATTAGTCACATTGCTTGCAAGTCTTATAGTGATGCACATTACCTAGAGGGCCCAGAGATACCTCTCCGATACTCGGAGTGACAAATCCTAATCTTGATCTATGCCAACCCAACAAACACCTTCGAAACACCTGTAGAGCATCTTTATAATCACCCAGTTACGTTGTGATGATTGATAGCACACAAGGTGTTCCTCCGGTATTCAAGACTTGCATAATCTCATAGTCAGAGGAATATGTATATGTCATGAAGAAAGCAATAGCAATAAAACTTAACGATCATTATGCTAAGCTAATGGATGGGTCTTGTCCATCAAATAATTACCTAATGTTGTGATCCCGTTCATCAAATGACAACACATGTCTATGGTCAGGAAACTTAACCATCTTTGATTAACGAGCTAGTCAAGTAGAGGCATGCCAGGGACACTCTGTTTTGTCTATGTATTCACACATGTACTAAGTTCCCGGTTAATACAATTCTAGCATGAATAATAAACATTTATCATTATATAATTAGATATAAATAACAACTTTATTATTGCCTCTAGGGCATATTTTCTTCACGTAATCCTTCTTGATGCCTTTGGCAGCTAGCTGCTTGCGAGAATAATGCTGCCTTAGAAGAGTCCAGGAGCGCTTCTTTGCTTCCTTCTCATGCAGAAGGGTTTGGCGAGCATAATTATGAAGCAAATCCAGCTCAATTAGCAACTCTGGATTTTATTTTTGATCGAGCTTGATGTGGCTTTCCAGAGCTTGCTGTGTGCGCATGCATATTTCATACAATGATGGATTTTCATTATGAGGGATTTCAACCTTTGCTTTCTTGGCCTTCGGAGCGGTCTTAGATGCAGATGTAACACCAGCAACATCAACGGGTGACTTTCCTTTGCCAATGCCTTTCACCATACGGAGCGTGTCATGTACTGGTGGCATGAAAACCTTCGGAACATGACGGCAAAAGAATTTTTCATTGATAAGTTTCTCAATTTCATACATGATCCACGGGGCATATGGCTTCAGTGATTGCGGGCTGTCAGCAACATAGGCCAAGATGTGAATGAATAAATCTAGAACATCAAAGTGAATTCCTTGAGAGATGGCCAGAAGAGCATTTCCCACGATGCCATTGATAGAATTTGGTCTGTTCGTTGGCGTGAGAGAATGACATAGGATATGAAAGATCACTTTGTTATCATAAGCCAGCTTCTTAGGGTCTACATCAACGCATTCATCTCCAACCAAATTGGGGTCCATCAACATGTGAAGTTGTGCTTCGGACTCCTCCCAGTAGTGCAGCCTATGTTCTCGATCTTTTTCACATTCGCACTGGGGAAGATTTATCATAGCCAAAAACTGATATGTCGAGCATTTGATCTTTTCCCTTTCGGTCATCCATTCGAGGATCCATGTTGATCTATCTCCAAGTTCTCCTGAGATATATAGAGTGGCATAGAACTGAAGGATAACTTCTCTATTCCAGCCATGATTGAAGCGCATAAAGCCTTTCAGGAGAGCATGGTCAATATGCTCTATGGCATGGTGAAAACAGGGTATTTCTTCGAGCTCAGTGAAGTTTAATATCTTGTGACTGAAAATTTAATTCTTGCCGAACAAGATCTGAGCATAATACACAACTTTTCTTCTGTCCAAAACCTAGGTGACAGTGAAGTTCTCTCTCCTTCATACGGGCTGGTCCCAAAGAATGCTAGCTTCCAAAGATGAAGCTGCTCATTGAATGCAGGACCATTTGGGACATATCCAGGAGGGAACAGGGAAAAGTCTCCAGGGGATTCTTCAGATTTTCTTCATTGCTTATTTCCATGTGTCGAATATCATCACATGCTGGCAAATTCTCATTGATGGGCTTGAGTGGAGCAAGGGGCCTTTTCAACTTTTCTGGAGTAGATGGCATTGAAGCACTTGTCTGGCCTTCATTTTCCTTTGATGGAACTCCTTCAGCGGCTTTCTGTCTATCAGGCACTAGGGCCTTTTCTTTCAGTGAACTTTCAACAATGGGAGGCACGACAACCTCTTTGGACACTTTGGTCACAATTGTTTCTCTTTCGGTTGCCTGGGGCACAATGGGCGGTACAACTTATTTGTGAGCCATGGGCGCTTCGGGTTTCTTTTCTTCCCATTCTGGCTGCAAAGCAGTAGAAGCAGGGGCAGGATCAGGCTCCATCTAGGTAGGGCACCAAATGAGGTGACTGGGGTGGTATTTCCTCGAGAAGCATTTTGCTCCCCCTCAACTTTGTAATCCTCCTTGTAGGATTCGGGGGGCTGAACTTCCATTTCTTTCGGAGGCGAAGGAACTTCCTTTTCAACCTAAATCTCTTCATCAGTTTTCTCTTCTGGGGTTGCTGCTCGGGCACGACATTTTATTCACTAGTCTTGTTCAGAAAGATATCCACCACATTAGTATCTTGAGCAACTGAGGTAGTAATGATAACTACTGCAGGCTCAGGTTGCTGCATGGTTTCTTGCTCATGAAGAGGGGATGGTGGTATCTGCTGTAGTGGCGCACTTGAGTCGACAGGTGTCGGCATTCTGGGAACGGGGGTCCCCAGACTTGCTTGCCTGCGGCCTGCTGCGTGGCTCAAAGGGGGGCCCAGCACGACCCATCTTCATCAACACAGACCCAAGACCCTCGCGAGGGGCCAAGCCTCGCAGGGCGGACGACACGGAGCTTCCTCAGGCATGGCATCATCAGGCTGGAGGCGGAGAGATCAAGGCGGGGTACCTCACGAGGTGCCCGTGACGCAGGCCATGACGACCAAGGGCGCCAGGCGGGCACCAGCCGCGCAGTGTCCTCCTTTCCTCTTTGGTGCAAAGGGAGCAAGCGCAGGTGAGAGCATCAAGCAAAGGCACCCGTTTCGGTGCAACGAGACCAAGACCAGTCCAACGGCAGGAAGGAAGTCATTGTGGAGCCCAAGCCAGCGTCACCACCAGAGCCTTTGGTAGACGAGGACCAACTTTAGTCAGGATAAGTGTACCAGATGTTCCCCATCAAAATGGCCAATTGTTGGCGCCCTTCCCGCTCAATATTTGGGAAGAGGCCAAGGGCCTTTGCCTATAAATAGGACTAGCCACCCCCAGGGTAGAAAAGAGAGGGAAGATCGGATCACAATCGAGAAGAGAGAGAGAGAAAAAAGGGTGACTGAACTCCTCCTAGCAGTTCGTCGCCCCAGCCAAGAACAGACCCTCGCGAGGCTGTTCTTCCTTGTATTGCTCATCATCATTAGCCCAAGAGGCAATCCACCACACCACACACTGGAGTAGGGTATTCCACCACAACGGTGGCTCGAACCAGTATAAACCCTGTGTCTCTTGTGCTGTTCTTTCCATAGCTTAGATCTTAGCGAGGCGGAGGGGTGCAGGTAGGTAGAAGGGGAAATCTCCGCGCGCACCCCAGTGTTCGAACCTCAAGGGTCTGCCGGAACCCGAAATCCGACATTTGGCGCGCCAGGTAGGGGTGCGCCGGCATTCGTCTTCCACCACCCCGTTCTCCTCCGACCATCGCGTCCATGTCTGATGCTCATCGGGCCCGCGCCAAGCGCCGGGCCACTCTCGCCTCCCACGTCGCCCAGACGGCTCCTGTCGGCGGGCGTCCTCGCTGTTCCCCGTCTCCTGCCGTCAACGCCGCCACCGGCCCGGCGGGGGACGAGCAGCAAGCGTCATCTCAGCATCCGTCCGTGCGGCAAGACGGCCGCACCGCTACTCCCCCGCTCACCCCAGCTGGTTCTTTGTCCCGCGCGCTCCGTGCACCCATGGAGGCTCGAGCTGCGCTCATCACGGCAAACGAGCTCCTGCGCTACCGTCCCGTCGATGACGTCTATGAAGAATGGCTCGACCGCGTCGCCGAGCTCGTCCGCACCGCAGGGGGCTCTCCTGCGCCGTCCGTTCCGCAGCACCGCACCCCGCCCCGCGCGGGCGACGAAGCTCCGGCGGCGCCCCGGCCGCCTCCTCCTCAAGAAGGCGCCATGGCTCCAAGGCGCGTGGCCCCTGGGCGGAACCCACTCCGTCAGGTGCCAGCGCGGCAAGAGCAAAGCTGCCAAGAAGTCCCTCGCCCACAAGAAGCTGCCTGGGCGCTCCCTGCTCCAGCACGTCGCGACCACGCTCCTGCTCCCGCACGTCAAGACCCAGCGCTGCTCCCAGCTGCAGCGCGTGGGGACATGCAAGACCAAGCTCTCTGTCACCCAAGGCCTCTTGTGACCACAGCTGGCTGTTGTGCCTTCACCACCGAGCTACGCAGCGTCGCGTGGCCCGGCAAGTTCAAGCCAGACCTGCCTCCTCGTTACGACGGCACGGCCGACCCTGCGGAGTTCCTCCAGCTCTTTGAGCTGGGCATCGAAGCTGCCAACGGACACGAGAAGGTCATGGCAAACTGGTTTCCCATGGCGCTCAAGGACGGGGCCCGCACCTGGCTCCTGAACCTGGCTCCAGGCACGATCTCCTCCTGGGACGAGATGCGCACCCGCTTCATCGCCAACTTCCAAGGTACTCGCGACCGGCCACCCGCAATGAGCGACATGCGCCGCATCAAGCAACAACCCGGAGAGACTCTGCAGAAGTACATCCAGCGCTTCAACAATGCACGCCTCAAGATTCCCAAGGTGAACGAGGAGGCCATCATCTCAGCCTTCTCCGACGGCGTGTGCGATGTCAAGATGAAGGAGGAGCCGGCGATGCATGAAGACCTGTGCACCTCCTTGGAGTTGTTCAACTTGGCAACCAAGTGCGCCAGGGCTGAAGAAGGGCGTCTCTCCCTCCTCGAGCTGCCTGCCGCAGACCCAGAAGAGAAGAAGCCCAAGGCCAAGTATGTGAAGTGCAAGGGGGCTGCCGTGCTCGCGGCAGAACCAGACACCAAGCGGGGCAGAGATCAGCCTGAACCTTCCAAGGGCAGTCGGTACTGTGTGTACCACGACCTCCACACCCACAACACCAACGAATGTCAAGAGCTCCGAGCCGTGCAAGAAGGAAGGATTGGCCGTTGCCCCGACTGCGATGATCGGGGCTACGGTCGAGGAGGAGGAAGGAGCGCAGGACGCTGGGAAGACCGCTGCCCGCGCCATGGGTGGCGCGATCAACCTCGCGAGGATCGCTGGCAAGACCCGCCTCGCGAGGGAGACTGGAGGGATCAGCCTCGCGAGGATCGCCCGCAAGGCAACGCAGGCCTCCCTCTGCTGCCGCCGCAGCCAAGGAGAAACGAGGACCGCCATCAGGACGAGGGGGCTGGGGGCTTCCAGGAGCTGCGCGCGATCGCCTGCATCTTGGGCGGGGCTCAAGCCCCAGCCTCTCAACGCATCTCCAAGCAGTTCGCCCACGAAGTGAATGCAGTCCTCCCCAACCTCGAAGCCACGCGCCCTCTCAGGTGGTCGGCGTGCGCCATCACGTTTAGCTCAACAGATCAGCTCAAGTGTGCGGCCACGGCCGGAGTCCTCCCGATGCTTTGTTCCCCAATCATCAGCAACATGGTGGTCACCAGGACCCTCATCGATGGTGGGGTAGGGCTCAACGTCCTGTCCGTGGAAACATTCAACAATCTCCAAGTGCCCTACAACCAGCTTCAGCCAACCAAGCCTTTCTCCGGAGTCACCGACGGCTCCACGGTCCCGATTTGGCAGGTCCGCCTC
The DNA here is from genome assembly GCF_003073215.2 of Triticum urartu. Classification (NCBI taxonomy): domain Eukaryota; kingdom Viridiplantae; phylum Streptophyta; class Magnoliopsida; order Poales; family Poaceae; genus Triticum; species Triticum urartu. The sequence continues at coordinate 444,925,850 of NC_053024.1, read as the reverse complement.
CCTGTCACCTTTGGGGCACGCGACAACTACCGCACCGAGCTCATCGACTTCGACGTCGCCCACATTCGCCTGCCGTACAACGCCATCCTTGGGTACCCAGCGCTGGCCAAGTTCATGGCCGTAACTCACCACGGCTACAACGTCCTCAAGATGCCAGGAAGTGGCGGAGTCATCACGGTGCCCTGCGAAGAGAAGGGCGCGGTGTGTTCCCTGGAACAAGCCTTTCAGGCCGCATCACTGGAAGACCCGGATCGCGGAAGCAGGAGGCTTCCCGAGACCGCCCCCAAGAAGAAGACATCGTCCAGCCCGGCCCCTCAGGAGGTAGGCCCCTTAGGGCCCGCGCCTGCCCAGGGGGAACCTCCTTCCATCGCATAGGAAAGCGCGCCCGGCGCCCTCCTCAGGCGGGGCTCGGGGGCTCTCCCCTGGAGGGCCACCGACCTGGCTAAGGTCACGAGGGAGGCGCTTGGGCACCACATGGAGGCGTGTTTCGAAGCACGTTTCCCTCAAGAAGGAGTAAGGCAAGGAGAGCCAGGCCCTCAGGAGTTTGTCAGCAAGGCCATTCAGGAGCTATAAGAGTCAAGAGTCATGAAAGGCGGCCGCCGCCTACCAGTTGTGGCTCCCCATCCAGGCGAGGATGGTGGGCTGCGCGTCTGCATTGACATACCAGGGCTCAATCGAGTCGCCTCTCTGGAGCGCCTCTGGCCCTCTCGAGTGGGGCGCTGCGAAGGTCCACCCCACAGCTACGTTCGCATGCCTTACGGCTTGCAGAACGCGGCTGCCACGTGCCAGCGCCTCATGATGGGCATCATGGAGGCTCAAGAGGCCAGGCGTTCCACAGCCCTGGCGGAGATGGAGATGGTCCGCGAAGAGCCACCAGCGCCTCCGGAGCCTCCCGAGGCCCCTTGGCCTGGGGGCTTGTGAGGATCGGCTTCCGCAGCCCACCGAGTCTGCTACACCAACACTCCTTCGTCCTCAACATCATCAGGTGACATCTTTCAAGTTTCATTTCCAGCTGGGAGCGCCCCCAGGGCTGCATTATTCCCAGGCCGCGTGGGTCCGTCCCTGCGGCATGTATCCCTTTTATTTCATGTTGTTAGCTTACCTTGTTGGGGGCGCCCCACGGGCTGCATCATCCCCCAGGTCGCTCGGGCCAGACCCAGCGGCATGTATCCCTTTTGCGTTTATTTCCGGCTATGCGTTCGACCCACCATGCTTGATTATTTGATGCCTGTCCACGGCACCTCTTCTTCTCCATGCCGACCACTTGCACATGAAAGGGGGGGTACCTGAGCATCGCGACTCAGGGCTCTTACTGGCTCTCCAGCCCTCACCCTCTCGCCTTGTCCACGGCATCGCGACCTGGCATACCAGCGACGGCTGAGACCAGCTCGAGGGCCGAGACCCGAGGACGTAGAGTGCCGGCATCTAACCAAATTTGCAGGGACACATCACAAGATAAGGCCCAGTGCCAGGCGCAACCCGCCTAGAGGTAGGGCCCCGTGAGTCCCGCGCTGGCTCACGGGTGCCCAGATACACCTCGCCAGGCCCTACCGTGCCAGCCACGTGTCAGGGCGGGGCTGTACACGCCCCGGGGGCTCCTCCCAGAGGGGAGCCCCCTCCCACGTACCAGCGGAAGCACCATGCTCAGCGCTGGCTGACGACACTGCCGAGGAGCGGCTATGCCCGTACACATACGGAAGTGCTATGCTCCGCGCTGGTGATAAACAATTGAGGGCAGCCCCCGGGCCGCATCAACCTCAAGGAGCCCAGAGCTCGGTGTCTAGCCTCATCGTAACGCCTCCCCTCGGGAGTGCCGCGCGAGGGGGCTGGGCACGGGGGCTGCGCCTGGGTCACGCCCAGACGCACGCCACCCAGCCAGGCCCCCCCGGGGCTGGTTCGTCGCGCGTCTCTCCCCGAGCGGAGCCAAGGTACGAAGGCCGTTTGAGCGTCAAGGGGGACTCCCGAGCATCGCGACTCAGGAGCCTAACTGGTCACGTAGCCCCTCACTCCTTAGTTCCGAAAGGCTAACGGCGGTTGAGGTATGTGCGCGGCCGGGCTCTGCAGACGTAGAACGGTAGATCCACCCACATCACACCTCCCTACTTGCTGTTCGTGCGCCAAGGGGGACTCCTGAGCATCACGACTCAGGAGCCTAACTTGTCACATAGCCCCTCACTCCTTGGTCCCGTCCTGGTTTCCGGTCGGGGCTAATGGCGGCTGAGGTATGCGCGGGGCCGGGCTCTACCGGCGTAGAACATAAGCAAGTAGGAAGGAAAAGCGTAAATTTTCAAGGAATTCAAAAGCAAATATTACAGTCCACACTGTTATCTCAATGCCAAACGCAAGTTTAAACGCCACCCCGAGGCATGATACATGTGCAGGAATTAAAGGCAGGACAGGAGCCATAATGGAGTCACTTGTCGGCGGTGGAGCAGCGCGGAGTGGGTTCGCCTCATGGAGCAGTGTGGTCGGCGACGCCTTGCTTCGGCTTGGTGCTGAAGGCCCGGAACTTCCCCAGCAGAGCCTCCACGTGACCCTTCACGGCCTCGGCAGCGGTAGCGGCACACTCGCCGCTTACTGGCTCCAGCAGGCTGTCGAGGTCGACGCCGGGATCGCGAAGGTAGATGTGGGTGAGGACCCGCGTCAGCGCTGCAGAAGACAGGACACGCGCCTCGGCCTCGGCCGTGGGGCCAAGGCCAAGGGCGACATCTTCAAGAGCGCGAACCAGGAAGGGAAGCAGCTTGGCGGGGCCATCCTCGGCGCCAGCCAGCGGGCTCTCCAGGCCGCTGTCGTAAAGCGTCCTCAGCGAGGAGCGAGCCTTCGCCTCCATCTCCGCGAAGGCCTTGTGGTCCTCGGCAAGAACCTGGGCCTTGTCGTCCAGCTCGACCTTCCTCGCCCCCAACTCCTGCTCCAGCGCGCCTAGGCGGTCGCGGCGCTTCCTGAGCTTGGCCTCCCGGCCCTCGACGGCCACCTCGCGAGCCTTCACACCTTCTTCCTGCTCTTGGCGAAGGCGGACATCTTTCGCGAGCTGGTCCCGCAGGCCTTGCAGCTCGTCCTCCAGCGCCTTGCAGCGACCATGGACGTCGACCACCTCCCCCAGGGCTGCGTCACGAGCAGCCTTCGCCTCAAGGACGGCCTGCCTCTCCTCATCGCTAGCCGTCGAGGCCTGGACCAGCACCGCCCGAATCGAAGCATCGGAGCGAATCCATCCTGAAGCCAGCTCCAAGCTCCCGGCCACCAAGCGAGGGTCGGCGCCAAGAAGATCCTGCCACAGCCGGTCCAGCTCAGCAGCAGCACGATCCAGAACGGCGGGAGGAGTCGGAGAGACAGCGGTCGGTGGAGTAGGAGGAGAAGGCGGCATCGCGATCACAGCATCCTGAGGCGGAACTTGCTGCGCCCCAACGGCTGAAGTGGTGGCAGCAGGCAAAGGCACCTCGGGAGTCACTTGGGCCATGGGGGCTGAGCTCGCCCCAGCCGGCTCAGCTAGGCCTCACGAGGACGACCGGGAAGGAGAAGCCCGTGCGTCGTGGTCACCTTCCTTCGCGGGCGGAGGCGCTGCCATGGATGGAACCTCAGGAGCTCCCTTCGGCTTCTTTGCTGCGGGCGCCAGCCTATCCAAGAGATGCGAACATCAAGCCTCAGAAGCAGAACAAGAAATAAAGACAAGAATCAAGCGCTTACGGGTCGTCGCCAGTAAGCTCAAGCGGCCTCGGGCCAAATTTGAAGCCTGAAAGCCGGCTGGAAGGGTCAACCTCGGGAAGCTTGGAAGCGGAGGCGCGTCTGTGGTCCGCCTCGGGGCCGGGGCAGACCCGCGGGAGATCAGCCCGGTCCTGTCCTTCTTCGGGATCGGGCGCAAGCTTCCGCCGTCCTGCTCGTCATCATCCTTGTCGTCATCGCTCGGAGAGAGGCGGAGAACGCGGGACCTACACCGGGGGAGGGGAGCCCTCCACTCTCCGTCAGTCGCCTCGGAGTCAGGCCCTTTTTTCCGCTCCCCTCCTTCCTCCTCTTCGCTGGAGTCGTCGGAGGACACGTCCACCGATTGCCCGGGAGTTTCCATGGGCACGGGCCCATTCCCGTTGAAGACGGGCATGGACTCCACTACCTGCTCCCAGTCATCGCGGAGGAAAAAGGGCGTAGGAGCTCCCTCCAACCTCGCCACATCGCCCCCGACCAGAGATTGGAGGACCGCAGCCAGATCTTCGCCGGCCAAGGCCGCGGGGCTCGGATGGGGCCTCCACATTGGAAGTGAGTACTGCCGAAGCGGAGCCAGCTAGTGCTCCAGGAATTCCCTCAGCAGTGACGCGCCGGTCAGCTTCGCCGCCGCCATGTTGGCCGACCTCAGATCCGCATCCATCTTCTACAACACCAGCTTCGCGCGGGGGTCCGCGAGCTCCGCTCGACCCCAATCGCTGGAGCTCGTGGGTTTCTCCATGGGCAAGATCAGCCGAGGGTGGATGCGCCCAGCATCTGCCAAGACCCACTTGCTCCTGAAACCCTCAATCCTTTTCCCGGGGTTCAAAATGGCAATGGCGCCACCGTACGCGATGAAGCTCGCGCACGCGGAAGCAGGACCGCGAGAGGTCCGGAGGTAGAAGTAGTGGCACAGCAAGGCCACTGAGGGCTGCACCCCTACATGAGCCTCGCAATAATAGGTGAAGATTGCCAGGAGAAGGACGGAGTTGGGGTGGAGATGCAGAGCCTGTAGCTTATAATGGCGGAGGACAAAGAAGAAGAACTCGGAGAAGGGAGGCACCAGGCCAGCAGCAATGGCGCTTACAAAGAACGGATAGAAGGTGCTCCCTTGGCCCTCAGGGGGGGTGGAGCCGGCCTTGAACACCTTCCCCCCGTTGATGCCCTGCGCTGCCGCCATCCGGCGCAACCGGGCGAGGCTCGCCTCCGACACGTTCGGCGAGTCCAGGGCAGACGAGTACCAAGCTCCGATCGGGGACTGACGAGGTGCCATGGCTTCCTAGGTCACGCGGTCAGAGTAGATCTGGAAATTTTGTAGGAAGGAAGGAGAGGCACAAGAAAGGGGATCTGAGCAGCAACCGGAGAAAGCAAAAAGCAAAGCCTAGGCAGACGCCGCTCCTTTATCAACTCACGCGGTTGCTGAGGTGCTCACGTGCAATCAACCGCCACGCGGCGCCCAAGGCCGCAGGCTGTTAGGGCCCGCGGCGCTTTGCTCTTGCCCTTTCGCCTCCCTACACGGCCAAGTCCGGGCGCGCCTTGGGCCCGGGGGCTACTGTCGGCGTTCTGGGAACGGGGGTCCCCAGACTTGCCTGCCTGCGGCCTGCGGCATGGCTCAAAGGGGGCCCAGCACGGCACGTCTTCATCAACACAAACCCAAGACCCTCGCGAGGGGCCAAGCCTCGCGGGGCGGACGACACGGAGCTTCCTCAGGCACGGCCTCATCAGGCTGGAGGCGGAGAGATCAAGGCAGGGTACCTCACGAGGTGCCCGTGACGCAGGCCATGACGACCAAGGGCGCCAGGCGGGCACCAGCCGCGCAGTGTCCTCCTTTCCTCTTTGGTGCAAAGGGAGCAAGCACAAGCGAGAGCATCAAGCAAAGGCACCTGTTTCGGTGCAACGAGACCAAGACCAGTCCAACGGCAAGAAGGAAGTCATTGTGGAACCCAAGCCAGCGTCACCACCAGAGCCTTTGGCAGGCGAGGACCAACTTTAGTCAGGATAAGTGTACCAGATGTTCCCCTTCAAAATGGCCAATTGTTGGCGCCCTTCCCGCTCAATATTTGGGTAGAGGCCCAGGGCCTTTGCCTATAAATAGGACTAGCCACCCCCAGGGTAGAAAAGAGAGGGAAGATTGGATCGCAATCGAGAAGAGAGAGAGAGAGAAGGGTGACTGAACTCCTCCTAGCAGTTCGTCGCCCCAGCCAAGAATAGACCCTTGCGAGGCTGTTCTTCCTTGTATTGCTCATCATCATTAGCCCTAGAGGCAATCCACCACACCACACACTGGAGTAGGGTATTACACCACAACGGTGGCCCGAACCAGTATAAACCCTGTGTCTCTTGTGCTGTTCTTTCCATAGCTTAGATCTTAGCGAGGCGGAGGGGTGCAGGTAGGTAGAAGGAAAAATCTCCGCGCGCACCCCAGCGTTCGAACCTCAAGGGTCTGCCGGAACCCGAAATCCGACAACAGGAGCATCAGTTGCATGCTACCTCTTAAGCTTGCATTGGTTTTTCCCTTGAAGAGGAAAGCGTGATGCAAGAAAGTAGAGTAAGTATTTCCCTCAGCCTTTGAGAACCGAGGTATCAATCCAGTAGGAGACAACGCACAAGCCACCGAATACCTACACAAACAAACACCAACTTGCACCCAACGCGACAAAGGGGTTGTCAATCCCTTCACGGTTATTTGCAAAGTGAGATCTGATATAGATGCATCAACGGTAAAGTAATATTTTTGGTATTTTTGGTTTATAGATCGGAAAGTAAAAGTTTGCAAGGAAATTAAATAGGAAACTAAAATTGTAGATCGGAAATTTATATGATGGAAAATAGAAGATTATATGATGGACAATATACCCGGGGGCCATAGGTTTCACTAGAGGCTTCTCTCAAGATAGAAAATATTACGGTGGGGGAACAAATTACTGCCGAGCAATTGATAGAAAAGCACAAAGTTATGACGATATCTAAGGCAATGATCATGAATATAGGCATCACGTCCGTTTCTAGTAGACCGAAAGGATTCTGCATCTACTACTATTACTCCACACATCGACCGACTCCTGCCTGCATCTAGAGTATTAAGTTCATGAAGAACAGGGTAACACATTAAGTAAGATGACATGATGTAGCGGAATTAACTCAAGCAATATGATGAAAACCCCATCTTGTTATCCTCAATGGCAACAATACAATGCATGTCGGTTCCCCTTCTGTCACTAGGATCGAGCACCGCAAGATTGAACCCAAAGCTAAGAACTTCTCCCGTTGCAAGAAAAACCAATCTAGTTGGCCAAACCAAACCGATAGTTCAAAGAGACTCGCAAAGATATAAAATCATGCATAAAATCATTCGGAGAAGATTCAAATAATATCCATATATAAGCTGATCATAAATCCACAATTCATCGGATCTCGGCAAACACACCGCAAAAGAGTATTACATCGAATAGATCTCCAAGAACAACGAGGAGAACATGGTATTGTGAATCAAAGAGAGAGAAGAAGCCATCTAACTACTAGCTATGGATTCATAGGTCTGTGGTAAACTACTCACACTTCATCGGAGAGGGAATGGTGTTGATGTAGAAGCCCTCCGTGATCGAATCCCCCTCCGACAGGACGCCGGAAAAGACCCCTAGATGGGATCTCATGGGTACAGAAGGTTTCGGCGGCGGAAAAGTGGTTCTGTTGCTCCCCTGGAAGGTTTTGGGGTATTTGAGAATATGTAGGCGGAAGAAATAGGTCGGTGGAGTCACGAGGGGCCCACAAGGGTGGGGGCGCGCCCTACCCCCTGGGCACGCCCTCCGTCCTTGTGGATTCCTCGTGGCTTCCTTGACGTATACTCCCAAGTCCTGCAGATTTCTTCTTGTCCAAGAAAAATCATCGCGAAATTTCATTCCGTTTGGTATTCCTATTCTACGAAACTCTAAAGCAAGGAAAAAATAGGAACTGGCACTGGGCTCTATGTTAATAGGTTAGTCCCCAAAATAATATAAAATAGCATATTAATGCATATAAACATCCAAAATATATAATATAATAGCATGGAACAATAAAAAATTATAGATACGTTGGAGATGTATCATTGCAATATTCTGAATATGGCGATCTGAGATTGCCTTCGGTTTGCTTGCTCTTGCCTTTGCCTTTTTTCCTTTCCCTTCTAACGCTTGTCTTCCTTTATTATTCATCGAGAAAGTTCCGCCTGACATTCCATCTCATCATTTCTTCAGTCACATAACTGAGATACTTCCATCTTCATTCGTGAGAGCCATTCATTTTTTTCATTTCTCATAACAGTGAGAGCTTTTGTGATTTCAACAATTTCTTTGTTCAGCGCCTTTCTTTCAGATTCAGCGCTGGCCTCTCGTCTCATTTGCTCTATGGTTTTCTTTTCCTTGACTGCTTGGTTTAGCTTCTTGGTAATCTTTCCCAGCTCAGCGAAAAGTTTTGTTACCAGCTTGGTAACATCATCAGGAACACCCAAAATGCTCAAATCAGCTGATTTTGCATCGTAGGCAACACTTTCAATGAGATCAATCATAAGATCAAAGTCATATTTTGTTCCTCTGTGGAAGCAGGAACACTGGTTTTAGCTTTCTTGACAGAAGTAGCAGCTTTCTTCTCGGGCGGCAGATTGCTCTTCGTAGAAGGGGCAGTAGAACCCAAAGGATTGTCAGAGACTGGAGCATATGCAAGCCTTGGTGACATTCTCAACGGTGCTGAAACTTTTGCTGGTGAGGGAGTTTCATATGGCTTGTCAAGAAGAGTTCGTTGATTACATTGGTATTTCTTCGGGAGCATCTTCATCGGAGGAATCATCCGACGAGGCCGGAGCTGCCTTCTTGGATTTTTTGGCAATTGATTTCTTTCGAGACACTTGAGGGGAATCTGTCTTCCCTGCCTTGCTTTCCTTTCGAGCAGAGGCATGATCCTTCTTCTTTTGCACATCTTGTTGGGTAAGTGCAACATTTGTTTCTTCCACTTGATTTTTCTTCATGGCCTTGGCCTTGGCTCAGTTTTCACTTCTTTGGAAAAATTAGCGGTTGTTTTCAGTGAGTCGGCATGAGCATTTGCAGGAGGAGGTGGCCTGAATTTTCATTATCTGGACCGAGGCAACGTTCAGCGATGTAGTCATTCCATGGTGATGTGAATGAGAACAAGATTTGATATTTTTGTCGGACATTCTCATGATTGAACCATTTCTTCGCCCAATGACGGCAAATCCTTTGCAACCTGTTATTTCTCTTGGTTGTGTTTTCAACTCCAGGTGGAGTTTTATAGCTTTCGAGATCAGATATCTCTGCCATGGTGTTCCTCTCTCTGCCACGACCACCCTTCATGGGATTTCCATCAGAAAATAAAGTTTTTGTATCGGTGATCTGTCCATCCTCGGGCTAATAGTGAGCTGAGGGAATATCATCTTCCTCTTCTTTAGATTCTAACTCAGATTTCTTCTTCGGTACCTTGGGTGGCTTAGATGCATTTCCTCCACCAGTCAACTTGACTCATTCAACCATAGGCAATTGCTGAAGCATTTCTTCTTCTGAGCCAGACTGCTCTTCCGAACTTTGAGGCATGACCAATCCTGAGAGAAAAACAAAACAGTGCGAGGGAAAATAGGAAATGGTCATGAACATGCACATAAGTTTTTGATGGAAAATGGAAATATTTTCGGAAGCAACAAAGGAGTACATGGTGTACAATTAGGAAGATATCATCGACATGATTGCAACATGCCATATAAGGCAGAGTAACAACTATCTAATCTTTCATCAGAACAATTATGAACCCTAGATCCAAACAAACTGATACGAGGAAAAACTACAAACCGTACAAGTCATAACTTAGAGAACCCTAAAGATCTACTACAAAGAAATAAGTCAAGAGAAATACGTGATAATAAGAACAACCCTAAAAAAGAGGAGTGGACAGGGGAAATTCCAGATATGTGTGCCCTAGCTTGGCAGCACAAATCAACTATGGCAATGTAGAGGAGAGGATGTACCGCACTGGCGCGACCAACGACGGCGAGGCTTCACCAGATTTGCATGGCTAGGCACGTTGACGGCATTGCTTCGAGCTCAGGCTCGGGGGGGGAGTGATAGAGGGTTTGAGGATGAACTGAGGGAGAACAGAGGAAGAAGACGCCTGGAGGGGTATTTTTATATAGCCCGTAGTTGGAACCGCTTCCTCTAAAATCTACGATCGAAAAGCACGGGACGTTCCACATTCAACAGGCGAGATCACGATCGAGAGATCGTTGGCACGTGTCAACTGTCTCCTACGAAATTCTCAGAAACTAAACGGAAGGCCGAAGGATTTGAAGAAGGGAAAGTGCCGAAACAGATAAATGTTCGAAGTTGATTTCATTCGCAACCAAGGACGTCGGATTGAAATCTTCTTCCGATCAAGTTGCATGTTTGTGATGGACAACAAAGATTGGATGAGATGGAATAGAGTAAAAATAGGGTCCAAGTCAAAACACTCAGCCAACGAGAGAAAAAACAAGGACTAAGAACTCTGAGTGAGTTGACATACGGACAGAACACAAACACAACGGTAAAAAGAAAACAAGTGAAAACAAAAAGAACAGGCACCAACAATAGATCCCAGAATAAAAGATAACACGAGAAGAATCCCTGAGATAACATTTGCAAGAAAGGGTTATTTCTTTTTTGCAACCCACACTTGCGTGGGCAATGAGGATCTCAATTTCTTTGTCTAAGCATGAGCATTCTTTCGGTGAGATCTGTAAGACACATGTGCATTTCGAGAGTAATCAAATGAATAAGCATTGAATTTATCTCCAGAGACATGAGTATAATTATTTGAGGGGTATGCATGTACTCCTTCTGTCATAGGTTTGATCAATACCCATTCAAGAAACTTCCTGAGCTGTTCTGCGAATGATAAACATTGTCTCAAGGAAAATTACTCCGCATGTTCAAGTTAACAGTGACATATAGATTTTCAATAATGCATTTCTTCACCCAGATTTGCTTCTTGGGTGAACCAGACCTACAATCAGTTCCAACATATCGAGTGAAAACCTTACCATTCTGTTGTTTGAACAATTTGTAGTTCGAGTCATCTGACACATCAGAAACTACAAATAGCAGTGGTGCCATATCCTGACAGAATTGTAGGTTCGAGTGTTTTGCTTTTAGCAAGAACCGAACTTGTATGAGGATATTGCTCAGGAGTCCAGTAAGTTCCATCAACGTTGAGTTTCCTTTCAAAACCCAATCATTCCTTTCAAGGATTTTTGTGTAGTACTACCTCTGTCTCGGTGAGTAAGTCATTTGCATAGTTCTAGGTCGACGATTTAACTATCTAAATATGTATTATATGTGACAAAAAATATATATTTAGAAACTACATCCGTGTAGAAATCTAGTGATGTACTTTTCATAACATATAACACATATTTAATTCCTTAAATCGATGACCTAGAACTACGCGAATGACTTATTCACCTAGACGGAGGTAGTATTGACTTCTTGAGCACATGACAAAGAGTTTAATGCCCTTTGAGTCATTTTAGCATTCCTGACTCAAGCAAGTTCTTTAATATGCAATTTTCATCAGAAATAGCAACAAAATCCTTGGGAGAGGGATTAGAGATATCATTCATAAAGGTTGCAATATTATCGATGTTTACATTAGAAGTTTCCAAATGTGAATCAACATTACTACATTCTAGGCATTTTAAGCAAGGAGGCACAAAATCATCACGAAGACGATCGGATTGCTCGGCGAAGAGAGAAGCTTTTTCTTTCACCAACTCGCTGCAATACTCTTTCAGTGACTCGAGTTCTTGATTCCTGTTAAGAGTTCATCTGATAAACTCTCGTAGTCAACTGAGAGGGAATCATATCGATTGGTAAATTATCAATAGTTGAGGAAAAAACATCTTGCTCTTCGATCAACTTTTGATTCTTCTCCATCTCTACGACCAATAATCCTTCAGTTTTCCTAAGATTTCCCTCAAGCATTTCAAGCTCATCTTGTTGAGATTTTGCAATCTTAACAAGTTTAACATAGGCAATGTATTCGGGAGAGTATCCATTCATGGATCTTTGGTGTTTTGATGATACCTGATCCTTAGATGATGTTGCCATGAGACAGAAGGCAATTGATTCGTCATCGCTCAAAGCATCATCATAAGTATCTGATTTGAGGGAATTGCCTGATGATTCATAGGCAATGAAGGCAGTGCTCCTTCCTATCCTTCTGTGAAGCTCTTCATCATATTCTTCTGATTCTGATGTATCATCTTTGGAATCCATTTTCATTTCAGTAAAAACTCTGTTCAGCTGAGAGATTTTCTTCATGTTGGATTCAATAGTTGCTTTGGCATGCACGTCAATGACTGGTCTCGTTGAAGTGGATGAAGGAGATTCATTTTTCTTCAGGAGCTTAGTATGCCGATCCATTCGAGTGAAACCATTGCAATGAAGATATTTCCATCTGTTGCTTGGCTTTTCCCAGTAGGGACAATCAGCTATGAGGTGACCGAATAGTTTGCACTTGAAGCACTTCATTTCTTTTGGAGGTAACTTTCTTGAAGATTCTGACAAATCAAATTTCTCATCATCTGTGAGGCATAGATTTTGTCTTTTGAGATCATTTAGACTTCTGTGAGCATTTCAAGTTCCCTTGTGATGGTGTGTTGATTTTTGACATATTCTTCTTCTTGTGAGCTACCATAGTGTGAAAGAATTTCTCCTTCACCGTCAGAAGAAGATTCTTGATCTGCATTTTCAAGTTCCATCTTTTCTTCGTCAATGGATAACAGCTTCATGATCTCAACATAGTGAAGTTCTTCATAGTCTGGTCTTTGCTCGATTTCAGCTACAATGGGGTCGAAGGTTTTATCAAGAGCACTCAGAAGCTTATTGACCACATCTCTATCTATGACATCAGTTATTCCTCGTTGGTGAAGTCTTTCAATAATGTTTGCCAATCGACCAGTGAGTTCCATAGTAGTTTCCTTATGTAGACTTCTGAAACTAGTAAACATGGCATGAAGCATTTGAGTGTGAGGATCTGTTCAAGGCAATGAACTCTTCATGAGCATTTTTATGGCATCCCAGAGTTGCTTTGCAATGTCGAGCTTTTGGAATCGAAGGAAAATGTCTTTTTACAAACTGCAACAGATGATATCCTTTGCTTGAGTATCTAACTGCAGATTAGTTCGTCATCGGAATTGGGATCATCTGGTTGCTGAATAGTATATCCATTTTCCACAATCTTCCACAGATCAAAGTTGACAGCTTGAATTCTGATTCTCATTCGTTCCTTCCAATAGAGGTAGTCATTTCCATCGAAGATAGGAAATCGTTCAAAGTGCAAGGATCTAACTGCATACGACATACTCAAAACTCCAAGGACGTTAGACCTTTAATAAGAAGAGACAGGGAGTACCTGCTCTGATACCAATTGTTAGGACCGGGAGTATATCGACCAGAGGGGTGGATGGAAGATTCAAATTTTCTTTCATTTTTTTGAACAGATCCCAAACACGACAGCGGAGATAAGGTTCGGTAGATATGAAATCAAACAAGCATATTATTGAGGAACAAAATCTTCGAGGTAAGATGCAATAATGGTTTGAGCATAGTATACAATAAGCTTGATGATAATGATGGCAAAGCAGTATGCCAACAGATATATACTAACATGCCAGAGAGCTAGAGATGAACTACGATGGATAACTGAGAGAAATAACTATAATGAGGGAAATGTCACAATACAGACGAGGATGAGAACTATGGCAACACAATAGAGTGAAGAGGGTGCAAAAATACAAGAAACAAATAATAACTGAAGGAAATGATAGAAGAATTAAGAGTGAATTATATGCAACAGAGTATGAATGATCAGATAAACTATCGTTACAGAGCACGAATGAAAACTGCTGAAAGTATTGAAGTGAAGTAAATAGAACCAGTGGTGTTCGATGGCGAAAAGAGATTTGGTAGACCAGTTCAACCTTCTGCCAAGGCGCTACGTCTGGTTGGAGGGGCTTGATGCGGCTTGAAGTTACGTCGGTATTTCCCCAATGAGGAAGGCATGATGCAGCACAGCGGCGGTAGGTATTTCCCCCAGTTATTAGACCAAGGTTAACTAACCAGTAGGAGAACCAAGTGAGGGAGTCCTGGACTAAGGGGTCCTCGGGCGTCCGGCCTGTTATCCATGGGCCGGACTGATGGGTTGTGAAGACATGAAGGCTGAAGACTGTACCCGTATTTGGATTGGACTCTCCTTGGCATGGACGGCAAGCTTGGCGACCAAAGATGAAGATCCCTTCTTATGTAACCGATTCTATGTAAACCCTAGATCCCTCGTTGTCTATATAAACTGGAGGGGTTAGTCTGGAAAGGATATATTCATTACCATAGTCATATAGGCTAGGCTTCTAGGATTTAGCCATTACGATCTCATGGTAGATCAACTCTTGTAACACTCATAGTCATCAAGATCAATCAAGTCGGACGTAGGGTATTACCTCCATAGAGAGGGCCCGAACCTGGGTAAACATCGTGTCCCCCTACTCCTGTTACCATCGATCCTAGACGCACAGTTCGGGACCCCCTACCCGAGATCCACCGATTTTGACACCGACATTGGTGCTTTCATTGAGAGTTCCACTATGCCGTCGATGAAAGGTTCGATGGCCCCTTCAATCATCTATAGTGACGCTGTCCAAGGAGAAACCTTCCTCCTCGGACAGATTTTTGTGTTCGGCGGCTTCGTACTGCGGGCCAACTCGCTTGGCCATCTGGAGCAGGTCGATAGTACGCCCCTGGCCACCAGGTCAGATTTGGAAGCTTGAAATATGTCGCGGATATCCGTGGAGACTTGATCTTCAATTGATTTGAGACCGCATCGATCGCTCCCCCTCGCCTCGATGAACATGACTTAAATCTGTCATCAGATCACATCCAGGAGATGGTCCCTGTTGCTGCAACGGCCTTAGAACCGGAGCAGATTGTGCCATCCGAGGCCACAGAGTCCGCGTCGTTGGAGCCGCACATGGACCCGACACCTCGCAATATTTGTGTCAATGGAACTCCGGACTCGTCTCCGGCAATAAGTCCCGGACCAGGTATGCTTGCGGACACCGAGCTGGATCGGTTATCGATTCTCGAATTTAGCGCCGCAGACATCTTCCAGCACTCACCTTTGGGTGATGTGCTAAACTCTTTAAAGAACTTGTCCTTGGAGAAGGACTCACAGCCGAACTATCTTCAGTTCGAGCCAGAGGCTGATGATGGGAAATTTCGCTTCCCACCCGCCACCCACTTCATAGCCATTGTCGATGACCTAACCGACGTGCTTGATTACAGCTCCGAAGACATCGACAGTATGGATGACGATGCCGACATGGAGCAAGGCCAAGACCCGCCGTTTACTGGACGTTGGACGGCCACCTCTTCGTACGATGTGTACATGGTCGACACACCTAAAAAAGCTAGCGACGATGACAAAGGAGATCCAGTTGCGAATAAACCTTCTGAGACACAGTCCAAGCGCTGGTGCCCTAAACGCCGCTCTAAGCCTTGTCGCTCAAACGATGGCAACATTGGCACCAGAGAAAATAGTACTCCGGGCGATGCCGAAAACAATGAAAACCCTGTTGGGGGTGCATCTGAACAAGAGGAACAAGACAACGGGTAGGATAACCATGATAAACAGGCCATGCCCAATGACCCAGACGATGATAGTTATCGTCCAGTCTCCGAGGATGATGAGAGCCTTGGCAATGAGGACTTCATCGTGCCCGAGGCACCTCTCAAGCAGGAGCACTTCAAACGCCAGCTAATAGCCACTGCAAGAAGCCTGAAGAAGAAGCAGCAGCAGCTCCAAGATGATCAAGACCTGCTCATTGACAGGTGGACTGATGTCCTGGCATCCGAGGAATACGGCCTTGAGCGCCCAGCCAAGAGTTAACCAAAGCACAGACTGCTAACTCAGTTCGATGAGGAGGCACCGGATCCCATACCTCCCTCACGCAATGCAGACTGACCACCACATGGTCGGGATAGTGCAGCGGACCGACCACCCCGCGGTCGGGATAAAACTGCAACTCAGGCCGAACAACAACCCGCCCCATCGCCTCGCAAAAACAGGGACATAACAGCTCGGGACCATACATACGACCTTCGGTAGGAGCTGGACAGTAGAGCAGGACACACCAGATCAATCTACGGATCGCGAGGATGCCTCCCGACTCGGGATGAGGGCTACCTATTCGGACATGACAAACCTAGTCACACCTAGACCGATAACCGCAGACGGACTTCATCTGAGGTGCATCGTGACGGGGCCTGATATAGAGGCGCCGCACACCCTCTCCGCTTCATAGATGAGGTGCTGGATCACGAATTCCCCGAGGGATTCAAGCCTGTCAATATTGAATCATACGACGGAACAACCGATCCCGCAGTATGGATTGAGGACTTTATTCTCCACATCCACATGGCACATGGAGACGACCTCCACGCCATCAAATACCTCCCACTAAAACTCAAAGGGCCAGCTCGACACTGGCTAAACAGCCTGCCCGAGAATTCCATCGGCAGCTGGGAGGACTTGGAAGAGGCCTTTCTTGACAACTTCCAAGGTAAATATGTCCGGCCACCCGATGGCGATGACTTAAGCCACATAGTTCATCAACCTGGAGAATCAGCTAGAAAATTCTGGACTAGGTTACTAACCAAAAAGAACCAGATCGTTGACTGTCCGGATGCCGAAGCCCTAGCGGCCTTTAAACGCAGCATCCGGGATGAATGGCTAGCACGCCACCTTGGCCAAGAAAAGCGGAAGTCCATGGCAGCCCTTACAGCACTCATGACCCACTTTTGCGTGGGTGAGGACAGCTGGCTGGCTTGCAGTAAAAATACAAGCAAGACAGGCCCTTCCGAGGCCAGGAACAGCTCCGGCAAGCTCCGACCCAACAGACACAAACGCCGAAGCAATGGCGACAACACCGATGACACCACCATTAACGCCGGATTTAGCAGCTCCAAGTCCGGCCAGCGAAAGAAGCCCTAGAAAAGGAACAGTGAGGGGCCATCCAGCCTGGATCGCATACTCGATCGTCCATGCCAGATACATGGTACCCCAGATAAACAAGCCAATCACACCAACAGAGACTGTTGGGTTTTCAAACGGGCTGGCAAGTTAAATGCTGAAAACAAAGAAAAGGGATCAGAAAGTGAGGACGAGGACGAAGAGCCCCGGCAGCTGAACAGGGGGGGGGGGCAGAAGAAATTTCCCCCTCAAGTCAAAACAGTGAACATGATACACATCCCCAAAAGGGAGCGTAAGCGAGCACTCAGGGACGTCTACGCAGTAGAGCCAGTCGCCCCAAAATTCAATCTGTGGTCGTCATTTCCGATCACCTTTGATTGTCGAGATCACCCAACTAGTATCCGGCATGGCGGTTCAGCCGCACTGGTCCTCGAACCAATCATCGATGGATTTCACCTAACACGAGTCCTAATGGACAGTGGTAGCACCCTCAACCTGCTCTATCAGGACATAGTGCGGAAGATGGGCATTAACCCCTCACGAATCGAACCGACAAAGACTACCTTTAAAGGAGTCATACCAGGCGTAGAGGCCCGCTATACGGGCTCAATCATGCTGGAGGTGGTTTTCGGTTCGCCGGACAACTTCCGAAGCGAAGAGCTAATCTTCGATATCGTCCCCTTCCGCAGCGGCTACCACGCACTGCTCGGATGAACCGCGTTTGCTAGATTCAATGCAGTACCACACTATGCTTATCTCAAGCTCAGGATGCCCGGTCCACGCAGTGTCATAACAGTCAATCGCAATACTGAACGCTCCCTCCGAATAGAGGAGCACACTGCCGCCCTAGCAGCAGAGGTACAGAGCGGCCTTCGCAAGCAGCACCATAGTACAGCTGCCGAGCCCCTGGACATCACTAAGAGGTTTCGGACTACACTACAACAGGACAGTGCGGCTCGTCAAGAGCTCGATTAGCAACTCGGCCTCCGTCCCAGTCCCGATGAAGTAGTGGCATTCATACTACACGTACATAATTACGCACTCAAAATTCCATGGACATCGACGGAGGCACAAGCTAGCCCGGGATCTACAGTTCGGCTAGACTGATCCCGGACACACATATAACTTTAATATTTCCTTTTCCCCTTTTTTTACGGGTTTCTCTTATGCGAGCCTCTTTCAACAGCCTAATTTATGGTCCTGTCAAAGGACAAATACACCGGATCGACATGGAGCACAGGCGCACAGGGGCAGCCCTAGAGGCCAATCCAATGATTACTCTAACCGTTCTCGGACCCACGCGCAGCTCGCCTCCGGTTGTGGCATGTCAAATAGCCATTTGCTTATTGCATTATTTTGTACTAATGTGGTTGGACGCATTAACCCAACTATAATGGAAATAGTTCTTGATCCAAGTTCAAGGGCCCTAGATCCTATCTCTATTCTCCCTCTGTTTTCCTTTAAATTACTTATTTTCTAGCAACCGTACACTCTGGTACATTTCATATTTGCCAGGGGCTCCACACCGCCCCACGATACAACAACAAAGTCTGAACAATCCTTAAAGATAAGTTCAGCACCCCGAATTTAGCATTATATGCATTGGCTCTGAATCATGTCTTTTGTCAATAGTTGGGTTGCCCCATTCCTGTGCTTGCTACCCTACGTTCCTTAAATCAGCTAGGGTAGTAAAGGGAGAACTACTGCGTTTGTGCCCTGGCCTTGACCAGATGAGCACCTCAGTAGAGAAAGCCGAAAACTGACTGTCATGATACGGCGAGAGCCGATCAGCTGTTCGAGGGTTACAAATCGTTGGAGATTTTTTCCGCATTACGCGAAAGATCGGCACTTCCCAATCACATGCTGACAGCACCCTGACTTGAACCAGGGGCTGCGCCCATGCTTTATTATAAAACTCCTATGGCTAAGTGAGGGCGTTTAAGCCGTATAGTCTGATTGGCTTGTTCTATGCGCTAAACAACTCCTTCAAGGACCATATAATTGGATCAAGATTGTTTAGATTCCAGCCCGAACACCTCCATACTACCTATGTGAGGGAAGAAGCCGACGACTGGCCAACCCTCAGATTACATACAACACGGCCGCACAGGAGGAAACAATTAAAGCATAACAAAATTACATCACAAAATAGGCTTTGTTTTTTATAATACAAGGCAAAGGCAACATGAATACAAATACAACATCCTGCGAACATTGTGCTGCCGCAAGGCGAGACCCCTCCAGGACATCCGCAAAATACCGCTCAGGTGTGCGGTGCTCCTTGCCCTCCGGTGGCCCTCTGGTCACTTCGACGGTGTCCATCATCGCCCACCACATTTTGCAACGGGCGAAGGGCATGCGTGCACCTTCAATGCAGGCCGAGCGCTTGATGACGTCCAGCCGACGACAGGCGTTCACCACCCGCCTCACGAGTCTGAAGTAGCTGCTTGGCATAGCTTCGGCTGGCCATAGCCGGATTATTAAATCCTTCATGGCTAGTTCGGCCACCCTATGCAGCTCCACCAGCTGTTTCAGCTGATCGGTGAAGAACATGGGATGCTCTGGCGCCGCATACTGCGACCAGAATAGCTTCTCCGTAGAACCCCCTCCTTCGGCTCGATAGAATTCCACGACGTCTGATACACTGCATGGTAAATCCGCAAAAGCTCCTGGGGAACTCCGAACTCGGGTTAGTAAAAGGTACTGCTTCTCTGCATACTTGCTTTGCATCTTAAATGTCTTAACCGCCATGATCTTCTTGGCCTTCTGGATCTCCTGGAGGGCGGCTTGGTCTTCATTCCGTGCGGTCTCCACGCTCTGACGAGCCTTGGCAAGTTCGGCCCCTTGAACCGACAGATCATGCGCCAAGGCCTCACATTTTTTCACTGCATCCTGGAGCTCCTGCTGGACTTCTTTGACCCGGGCCTTGGACTTCTTACGGGCGGCTTGCTGCTGGACAGCTTTCTCCTCGGCCTCGCCCAATGCCTTCTTCAGGGCCTCGACCTCGGTTGCGGCTCCTGCACATATTACGACACCACTGTCAATATACAGCTCCTACTCCTTCCGAATACACAGCAAGTCGTCACTCACCTTGCTTCTCCTGGAGCCGAACCTTAACCTCGCCGAGCTCGTTCTCGGTCCGCTCCAGCCTCTGCCTCAGTTCAGAGACTTCGGCGGCATGCGAGGTTGCGGCCAACAGCGACGCCTGCTTATTCATACATATTACGTTAGTCTCCTATAGAAAAAGATGGATCCTCTGTCCGGTTATTCTTGCCGAACACCGGACAGTGTCTCAGGGGCTACTGTCTACACGGGTTTTTTTCTCTCTTCTTACCTCGAAACCTGTCAACAGGCTGCTGCAGGCTTCATTCAGTCTACTCTTGGCAGACTGAATCTTCTCGATCACCCCACCCATAAGGACACGCTGCTCGTCCACGACGGAGGCGCCTCAAAGCGCCTCCATCAGGTTATCCGGCGCCCCTGGATGGACAGGGGCCACCGGTGGAAGTGGCGCATCCCCCTCCTTCAAAGGGGGTTGCTCACCCGACTTCGGAGCCATATAGGCCTCCGGAATCGTATTCGGCTGAGGGCCAAACTAGATGCGGCCCTCTCCGCCAATCTCCATGGGGATCGGCTCCCCCATGTGTCCGGCAGCGGAGGTCTCGCCTTGTTACACCTCCCGGACAGCGTCCTGGGCTCCTCACCAGTTCAGAGCGGTCCTCCGGGATGACACTGCGGTGTCATCCCTGGCCCCGGGAGAATAAGAAGGCGGTGGCGACATGCTCGCCATCTCCGACGGAGCCAACGAACCTCCAGATGAGGATCGCTGGATAAGGTCACGGGCCGGACTGCAATAGCACAATTAACTATGTCAAGATAATGAAGAGAAAGGGCCGTATGCGTGCATGAGTGAGCCGTGTCACTTATGATGTGGCCTGGGGCTTAGTGCGGGAGCGTCATTCCGGACTGCTATCAACGTCCCACGCAGTGTTGACCGCTGGGATGCTCTCCCCCTTCTTGGGCATTTCCGCCTCCGGATGCGCCGAAGCCGCCCTCTTCTTCTTCCTCTCCTCATGGGGAGGGTTGTTTTCCTCCTCCTCATCCTCTTTTCTCGCCATTGTCCTCGCTTCGTCGTCTTCGTACGTCACGTCTGAAGTGCCCTTGCGACGGGGGCCACTCTTCGCCCCCTTGGCCTTCTTCTCCGGCGCCTTATAAGGCGACGGCACCAGCATCTTCGCTAGACGCGGGATGACCGGTTCTTCAGGCAGCGGAGCCGGACACTGGATCCGCTTCTACCTCTCTATCCAGGCCTGGAAATACAATGATAAGCTAAGACATCATCCTTGAAACAATTAAGTTGGGGATACATCGAAAAATAGTATACCTCACTGGCGACGTGTTTACAATCGTGACCACGGTCTGAATCCATGGACGGTGGTTTCTCGTTGCCCTTAAAGAGCAACTTCCATGTGCCTTCGTGAGTAGTCTCGAAGAGCCTCACCAGGGTCTGATGCTTCTTCGGGTTGAACTCGCATAGAGGACGGCTTCGGCGCTAGCACGGAAGGATCCGGCGAACCAGGATCACCTGGATCACTTCAATGAGCTAGACTTTCTTGGTTGCAATGCTTTGAACGCGCGTCTGCAGCACTATCACCTCATCAGGGGAACCCTGGTCCGGACTCTTCTCGACCCAGGAGGTGAGTCGTATGGGAGCACGGGAGCAGAATTCGGCAGCTGCGGCCCAGGTGGTGCCGCGAGGTTCTGTGATGTAGAACCACTGCTTCTGCCACTCCTTTACTGTGTCAACAAAAGTACCTTTGGGCCAGGAGACGTTGGATAGCTTGCTCACCGTAGCTCCTCTGCACTCCGCGTGCTGGCCATCCACCACCTTCGGTTTCACGTTAAAGACTTTGAGCCATAGCCCGAAATGGGGTTGGATGCAGAGGAAGGCCTCACACACGATGATAAACGCCGAGATGTTGACGAAGGAATTCGGGGACAGATCATGGAAATCTATCCCATAATAATACATCAGCCCGCGGACGAAAGGGTGGAGTGGAAACCCTAGCCCGCGGAAGAAATGGGGGAGGAACACTACCCTCTCGGTGGGCTTCGGCGTGGGGACGACTTGTCCCTCGGTCGGCAGGAGGTGAGTAATCTCCTTCGACAAGTATCCGGCTGCTCAAAGCTCTGTAATGTTCTCCTCCATCATCCACTTGCCTTGACCTCCGGATCCGGACATGGTTGCTTGAGTGGAAAGTAGATGAGAACTTGGGCACTGGAGCTCGAGATTGGAAAGGCAGAGACAGAGAGAAGGCATGAGAGGGGAAGAGGGAATCCTTATCCCTTTATAAAGGCAACGAATATTAAACGCCTCCTCACTCACCTTAAGATTCGCCTATTCCCAAGGGCTGTATAAACGACACGGTTGGGTTACCCACGCCCATATTGATGAGAATCCCGTAATAAGGGGACACGATCTCTGCTTCGACAAGACGTGCCAATGGCAACCGCATCTCAAAACGTGGAGCGGCAGAGGAAAACGGTTCAAAATTATGACCGGACAGACGTGATGTCATATTGTAAAAGCTGTCAGCAGATTAGACTCGTGTAAAAATATATTCTCTCTGCGATTATGTATGGTGTGTGATACGTCTCCAACGTATCTATAATTTTTGATTGCTCCATGCTATATTATCTACTGTTTTGGACTATATTGGGCTTTATTTTCCACTTTTATATTATTTTTGGGACTAACCTATTAACGCGAGGCCCAGCCCAGAATTGCTGTTTTTTGCCTATTTGAGTGTTTCGAAGAAACGGAATATCAAACGGAGTCCAAACGAAATAAAATCTTCGGGAACGTGATTTTCTCACCGAACGTGATCCAGGAGAATTGGACCCTGCTCCAAGGAACAAAAGAGGCGGTCACGAGGGTGGGGGGCGCGCCCCCCTAGGGCGCGCCCCCTGCCTCGTGGGCCCCTCGTTGCTCCTCCGCGTACTTCTTCCTCCTATATATACACACGTACCCCCAAACGATCAGAACAGGAGCCAAACACCTAATTCCACTGCCGCAACTTTCTATATCCATGAGATCCCATGTTGGGGCCTGTTCCGGAGCTCCGCCGGAAGAGGGCCGTCATCACAGAGGGCTTCTACATCATCCTAGCCTCTCCAATGAAGTGTGAGTAGTTTACCTCAGACCTTCGGGTCCATAGTTAGTAGCTAGATGGCTTCTTCTCTCTCTTTGAATCTCAATACAAAGTTCTCCCCCTCTCTTGTGGAGATCTATTCGATGTAATCTTCTTTTTGTGGTGTGTTCGTTGAGACCGATGAATTGTGGGTTTATGATCAAGTCTATCTATGAATAATATTTGAATCTTCTCTAAATTCTTTTATGTATGATTGGTTATCTTTGCAAGTCTCTTCGAATTATCCATTTGGTTTGGCCAACTAGATTGGTAGTTCTTGCCATGGGAGAAGTGCTTAGCATTGGGTTCGATCTTGCGGTGTCCTTACCCAGTGACAGAAGGGGCAGCGAGGCACATATTGTATCGTTGCCATCAAGGATAACAAGATGGGGTTTATTTCATATTGCATGAATTTATCTCTTTACATCATGTCATCTTGCTTAAGGTGTTACTCTGTTTTTAACTTAATACTCTAGATGCATGCTGGATAGCGGTCGATGAGTGGAGTAATAGTAGTAGATGCAGAATCATTTCGATCTACTTGTCACGGACGTGATGCCTATATACATGATCATGCCTAGATATTCTCATAACTATGCTCAATTCTGTCAATTTCTCAATAGTAATTTGTTCACCCACCGTAGAATACTTATGCTCTTGCGAGAAGCCACTAGTGAAACCTATGGCCCCCGGGTCTATTCTCATCATATCAATCTCCATCACTTTAATCTTGCTTTGCTTTTTTACTTTGCTTTTTTACTTTTTACTTTGCATCTTTATACCAAAAATACAAAAAATATTAAATCGATTAGATCTCACTCTTGTAAGTGACCGTGAAGGGATTGACAACCCCTAATCGTGTTGGTTGCGAGTAGCTATCGCTTTGTGTAGGTACGAGGGACTTGAGTGTGGCCTCCTACTGGATTGATACCTTGGTTCTCAAAAACTAAGGGAAATACTTACGCTACTCTGCTGCATCATCCCTTCCTCCTCGGGGAAAACCAACGCAAGCTCAAGACGTAGCAAGAAGGATTTCTGGCGCCGTTGCTGGGGAGTCTACGCAAAAAGTCAACATACCAAGTACCCATCACAATCCCTATCTCTCGCATTACATTATTTTCCATTTGCCTCTCGTTTTCCTGTCCCCCCAATTCTCCCTTGCCGTTTTATTCGCCCCCCCTCTCTCTATCCTCCCTCTCTATTTGCCTCTTTTGCCCGCTTGCTTTTTGTTTGCTCATGTGTTAGATTGCTTGTTTGTCGCGATGGCTCAAGATACTACCAAATTGTGTGACTTCACCAATACCAATAATAATGATTTCCTTAGCACTCCGATTTCTCCTCTTACCGATGCTGAATCTTGTGAAATTAATACTGCTTTGTTGAATCTTGTTATGAAAGATCAATTCGCCGGCCTTCCTAGTGAAGATGTCGCTACTCATCTGAATAGTTTCGTTGATTTATGTGATATGCAAAAGAAAAAAATGTCAATAATGATGTCGTTAAATTGAAGCTATTTCCTTTTTCGCTCAGAGATCGTGCTAAAGCTTGGTTTTCTTCTTTGCCTAAGAATAGTATTGATTCATGGAACAGCAAAGATGCTTTTATCTCTAAGTATTTTCCTCCCGCTAAGATCATCTCTCTTAGAAACGATATTATGAACTTTAAACAACTTGATCATGCACATGTTGCACACGCTTGGGAGAGAATGAAATTAATGATACGTAATTGCCCTACTCATGGTTTGAATTTGTGGATGATCATACAAAATTTTTATGCCGGATTGAATTTTGCTTCTAGAAATCTTTAAGATTCGGCTGCGGGAGGCACTTTTATGGAAATCACTTTAGGAGATGCTCCTAAACTCCTAGACAATATTATGGTTAATTATTCTCAATGGCATACTGAAAGATCTTCTAATAAAAAAGTGCATGCGATAGAAGAAATTAATGTGTTAAGTGGAAAGATGGATGAACTTATGAAATTATTTGCTACTAAGAGTGTTTCTTCTAATCCTAATGATATGACTTTGTCTACTTTGATTGAGAATAACAATGAATCTATAGATGTGAATTTTGTTGGTAGGAATAATTTTGGTAACAACGCTTATAGAGGGAATTTTAATCCTAGGCCATATCCTAGTAATCCTTCTAATAATTATGGGAATTCCTACAACAACTCTTATGGAAATTATAATAAGATGCCCTCTGAATTTGAGAATAGTGTTAAAGAGTTTATGAATTCACAAAAGAATTTTTATGCTTTGCTTGAGGAGAAATTGCTTAAAGTTGATGATTTGGCTAGAGACGTTGATAGAATTTCTCTTGAGGTTGATTCTTTAAAGCTTAGATCTATTCCTCCTAAGCATGATATCAATGAGTCTCTCAAAGCCATGAGAATTTCCATTGATGAGTGCAAGGAAAGAACCGCTAGGATGCGTGCTTCCAAAGATGCCTTTATTAAAGCGTGTTCTTCCAATACCTATGAAAATCAAGATGAAGATCTAAAAGTTATTGATGTGTCTCCTATTAAATCTTTATTTTGCAATATGAATCTTTATGAAACTGAATATGATCTTCCTTTACCTAGAAGGCGTTCTAAAAATTCGGAGTATTTAGATCTTAATGATGAAATTGATGAAAGTGGGATTGAAAGAAATAAAAATCTAGATGTTGCTAAACCCACTATATTGGATTTCAAGGAATTTAATTATGAAAGTTTCCCTTTAATTGATTGTATTTCCTTGTTGAAATCCGTGCTAAATTCTCCACATGCCTATAGTCAAAATAAAGCCTTCACCGAACATATTGTTGATGCCTTGATGCAATCCTATGAAGAAAAACTTGAGTTGAAAGTTTCTATGCCTTGAAAACTCTATGATGAGTGGGAACCAACTATTAAAATTAAAATTAAAGATCATGAGTTTTATGCTTTGTGTGATTTGGGTGATAGTGTCTCTACTATTCCCAAGACTTTTTGTGATTTGCTAGATTTCTGTAATTTTGATGATTGCTCTCTAAACTTGCATCTTGCAGATTCCACTATTAAGAAACCTATGGGAAGGATTAATGATGTTCTTATTGTTGCAAATAGGAATTATGTGCCTGTAGATTTCATTGTTCTTGATATAGATTGCAATCCTTCTTGCCCTATTATTCTTGGTAGACCTTTCCTTAGAACAGTTGGTGCGATTATTGATATGAAGGAAGGGAATATTAGATTTCAATTTCAATTGAAAAAGGGCATGGAACACTTTCCTAGAAAGAAAATAAAATTACCTTATGAAACTATCATGAGAGCCACCTATGGATTGCCTACCAAAGATGGCAATACCTAGATCTATCCTCGCTTTTATGCCTAGCTAGGGGCGCTAAACGAGAGCGCTTGTTCGGAGGCAACCCAATTTTATTTTTATTCCTTGCTTTTTGCTCATGTTTAGTAATAAATAAATTATTTAGCCTCTGTTTTGGTTGTGTTTTTTGTGTTTAATTAGTGTTTGTGCCAAGTAGAACCATTGGGAAGACTTGGGGAAAGTCTTGTTGAACTTGCTGTAAAAAACAGAAACTTTAGCGCTCACGAGAACTGCTGTAATTTTTATTTGAAGAGTGCTATTGAGTTAATTCTTTTTTAAGATGATTAATAGATAAATTCCTCACGTCCAGCAATTTATTTTAGAATTTTTGGGGTTCCAGATCTTGCGCTAGCTACAGATTACTACAGACTGTTCTGTTTTTGACAGATTCTGTTTTTCGTGTGTTGTTTGCTTATTTTGATGAATCTATGGCTAGTAAAATAGTTTATAATCCATAGAGAAGTTGGAATACAGTAGTTTTAACACCAATATAAATAAATAATGAGTTCATTACAGTAACTTGAAGTGGTCTTTTGTTTTCTTTCGCTAACGGAGCTCACGAGTTTTCTATTTTGAGTTTTGTGTTGTGAAGTTTTCAAGTTTTGGGTGAATTCTTTTGATGGATCATGGAACAAGGAATGGAAAGAGCCTACGCTTGGGGATGCCCATGGCACCCCCAAGATAATCCAAGGACACCAAGAAGTCAAAGCTTGGGGATGCCCCAGAAGGCATCCCCTCTTTCGTCCACTTCCATCGGTAATTTACTTGGAGCTATATTTTTATTCACCAACATGATATGTGTTTTGCTTGGAGCGTCTTGTATTATTTGTGTCTTTGTGTCTTAGTATGCCACAATCATCCTTGCTGTACACACCTTTTGAGAGAGCCATACATGAATTAAAATTTGATAGAATACTCTATGTGCTTCACTTATATCTTTTGAGAGTAGTAGTTTTGCTCTATGTGCTTCACTTATATCTTTTGAGCTAGATAATTTTTCTCTATGTGCTTCACTTATATCTTTTGAGCGTTATAATTTTGCTCTATGTGCTTCACTTAGATCTTTTAGAGCACGGTGGTGGATTTGTTTCAAAGAAACTATTGATCTCTCATGCTTCACTTAAATTATTTTGAGAGTCTCTTAATAGCATGGTAATTTGCTTAATAATAATATGCTTGGTATTCAAGATTTGTGAAACTTTCTTTTGAGTGTGTTGAATACTAAGAAAAGATTGAAGCATGATAATTGTTTTGAGATATGGAGGTGATAATATTAAAGCATGCTAGTTGAGTAGTTGTGAATTTAAAGAATACTTGTGTTAAAGTTTGTGATTCCCGTAGCATGCACGTATGGTGAACCGTTATGTGACGAAGTCGGAGCATGATTTATTTATTGATTGTCTTCTTTATGAGTGGCGGTCGGGGACGAGCGATGGTCTTTTCCTACCAATCTATCCCCCTAGGAGCATGCGCGTAATACTTTGCTTTGATAACTTCTAGATTTTTGCAATAAGTATATGAGTTCTTTATGACTAATGTTGACTCCATGGATTATACGCACTCTCACCCTTCCACCTTTGCTAGCCTCTCTAATACCGTGCACCTTTCGCCGGTATCATACACCTACCATATACCTTCCTCAAAACAGCCACCATACCTACCTATTATGGCATTTCCGTAGCCATTCCTAGATATATTGCCATGCAACTTTCCACCATCTAGTTCATCATGACACATTCATCATTGTCATATTGCTTAGCATGATCATGTAGTTGACATAGTATTTGTGGCAAAGCCATCGTTCATAATTTCTTCATACTTGTCACTCTTGATTCATTGCATATCCTGGTACACCGCCGGAGGCATCCATATAGAGTCATACTTTGTTTTAGAATCGAGTTGTAATCATTGAGTTGTAAATAAATAAAAGTGTGATGATCATCATTCAATAGAGCATTGTCCCAATAAAAAAAGAGAGAGAAAGGCCAAAGAAAAAAAAATAAGGCCCAAAAAAAATAAAATAAAAAAGGGGCAATGCTACTATCCTTTTTTTCCACACTTGTGCTTCAAAGTAGCACCATGATATAGCGAGTCTCATATATTGTGCCTCAAAGTAGCACCATGTTCTTCATATAGAGAGTCTCATATGTTGTCACTTTCATATACTAGTGGGAATTTTACATTATAGAACTTGGCTTGTATATTCCAATGATGGGCTTCCTCAAATTGCCCTAGGTCTTCGTGAGCAAGCAAGTTGGATGCACACCCACTAGTTTCTTTTGTTGAGCTTTCATACATTTATAGCTCTAGTGCATCCGTTGCATGGCAATCCCTACTCACTCACATTGATATCTATTGATGGGCATCTCCATAGCCCGTTGATACGCCTAGTTGATGTGAGACTATCTTCCCCTCCTTTTTGTCTTCTCCACAACCACTATTCTATTCCACCTATAGTGCTATATCCATGGCTCACGCTCATGTATTGCGTGAAGATTGAAAAAGTTTTGAAAAAGTTAGAGTATGAAACAATTGCTTGGCTTGTCATCGGGGTTGTGCATGATTTAAATACTTTGTGTGGTGAAGATGGAGCATAGCCAGACTATATGATTTTGTAGGGATAACTTTCTTTGGCCATGTTATTTTGAGAAGACATAATTGCTTTGTTAGTATGCTTGAAGTATTATTATTTTTATGTCAATATAAACATTTGTCTTGAATCTTTCTAATCTGAATATTCATACCACAATTAAGAAGATTTGCATTGAAATTATGCCAAGTAGCACTCCGCATCAAAAAGTCTCTTTTTATCATTTACCTACTCGAGGACGAGCAGGAATTAAGCTTGGGGATGCCTGATACGTCTCCAACGTATCAATAATTTTTGATTGCTCCATGCCATATTATCTACTATTTTGGACTATATTGGGCTTTATTTTCCACTTTTCTATTATTTTTGGGACTAACCTATTAACCGGAGGCCCAGCCCAGAATTGTTGTTTTTTTGCCTATTTCAGTGTTTCGAAGAAACGGAATATCAAACGGAGTCCAAATGGAATAAAATCTTCGGGATTGTGATTTTCTCACCGAACGTGATCCAGGAGACTTGGAACCTTCTCCAAGGAACAAAAGAGGCAGTCACGAGGGTGGGGGGCGCGCCCCCTGCCTCGTGGGCCCCTCGTTGCTCCTCCGGCGTACTTCTTCCTCCTATATATACACACGTACCCCCAAACGATCAGAACAGGAGCCAAAAACCTAATTCCACCGCCGCAACTTTCTGTATCCACGAGATCCCATCTTGGGGCCTGTTCCGGAGCTCCGCCGGAAGATGGCCGTCATCACGTAGGGCTTCTACATCATCCTAGCCTCTCCGATGAAGTGTGAGTAGTTTACCTCAGACCTTCGGGTCCATAGTTAGTAGCTAGATGGCTTCTTCTCTCTCTTTGAATCTCAATACAAAGTTCTCCCCCTCTCTTGTAGAGATCTATTCGATGTAATCTTCTTTTTGCGGTGTGTTTGTTGAGACCGATGAATTGTGGGTTTATGATCAAGTATATCTATGAATAATATTTGAATCTTCTCTGAATTCCTTTATGTATGATTGGTTATCTTTGCAAGTCTCTTTGAATTATCCGTTTGGTTTGGCCAACTAGATTGGTAGTTCTTGCCATGGGAGAAGTGCTTAGCTTTGGGTTCGATCTTGCGGTGTCCTTACCCAGTGACAGAAGGGGCGGCAAGGCACGTAGTGTATCGTTGCCATCGAGGATAACAAGATGGGGTTTATTTCATATTGCATGAATTTATCTCTCTACATCGTGTCATCTTGCTTAAGGCATTACTCTGTTTTTAACTTAATACTCTAGATGCATGCTGGATAGCGGTCGATGAGTGGAGTAATAGTAGTAGATGCAGAATCGTTTCGATCTACTTGTCACGGACGTGATGCCTATATACATGATCATGCCTAGATATTCTCATAACTATGCTCAATTCTGTCAATTGCTCAACAGTAATTTGTTCACCCACCGTAGAATACTTATGCTCTTGAGAGAAGCCACTAGTGAAACCTATGGCCCCCGGGTCTATTCTCATCATATCAATCTCCATCACTTTAATCTTGCTTTGCTTTTTACTTTGCTTTTACTTTTTACTTTGCATCTTTATACCAAAAATACCAAAAATATTATATCTATCAGATCTGACTCTCGTAAGTGACCGTGAAGGGATTGACAACCCCTAATCGTGTTGGTTGTGAGTAGCTATCGCTTTGTGCAGGTACGAGGGACTTGAGCGTGGCCTCCCACTGGATTGATACCTTGGTTCTCAAAAACTGAGGGAAATACTTACGCTACTCTGCTGCATCATCCCTTCCTCTTCGGGGAAAACCAACGCAAGCTCAAGACATAGCAGTGTGTGTGATAGGTCTGGATACTATCATCGCATCCGAAGACTATCTTGAAGTTTGGATAGAAGGGAACCCTCCTTGCAATGCTGAATACAATCTGCGTGTCGGACTCCTCGTCATTGAAGCTAGGTTCAGGGGCTACTAAGGGAGTCCTGGACTAAGGGGTCCTCGGGCGTCCCGCCTGCTATCCATGGGCCGGACTAATGGGCTGTGAAGACATGAAGGCCGAAGACTGTACCCGTATCTGGATTGGACTCTCCTTGGCGTGGAAGGCAATCTTGGCGACCGAAGATGAAGATCCCTTCTTATGTAACCGATTCTATGTAAACCCTAGATCCCCCCGGTTTCTATATAAACCAGAGGGGTTAGTCCGGAAAGGATATATTCATTACCACAGTCATACAGGCTAGGATTCTAGGGTTTAGCCATTACGATCTCGTGGTAGATCAACTCTTGTAACACTCATATTCATCAAGATCAATCAAGCAGGACGTAGGGTATTACCTCCATAGAGAGGGCCCGAACCTGTATAAACATCGTGTCCCCTGTCTCCTATTACCATCGATCAAAGACGAATAGTTCGGGACCCCCTACCCGAGATCCGCCGGTTTTGACACCGACACCAAGCAACACAACGTAAACAACCCCTGCACACAAATAGCAAATACTCGCAACCCGACGTGTAAAAGGGGTTGCCAATCCCTTTTGGGTAGCGGCACCCAAGATAGGCAAACAGACGTGCGATAAATTGTAGTAGGTTGATAGATCGAATGCCAAATAAAATAAATAAGAATAAATTGCAGCAAGGTATTTTTGTTTTTTTGGTTTAATAGATCTGAAAATAAAAGCAAAGGAAAAGTAGATCGCAAAGGCAAATAATATGAGAATGAGACCCGGGGGCCGTAGGTTTCACTAGTGGCTTCTGTCGAAAAAAATAGCAAACGGTTGGTAAACAAATTACTGTTGGGCAATTGATAGAACTTAAAATAATCATGGTGATATCCAGGCAATGATCATTATATAGGCATCACGTCCAAGATTAGTAGACCGACTCTTGCCTGCATCTACTACTATTACTCCATGCATCGACCGCTATCCAGCATGCATCTAGTGTATTAAGTTCATGGAGAAACGGAGTAATGCAATAAGAACAATGACATGATGTAGACAAGATCTACCTATGTAGAGATAGACCCCATCGTTTTATCCTTAGTAGAAACGATACATACGTGTCGATTCCCTTTCTCTCACTGGGTTCAAGCACCGTAAGATCGAACCCACTACAAAGCACCTCTTCCCATTGCAAGATAAATAGATCAAGTTAGCCAAACAAAACCCAAATATCGGAGAATAAATACGAGGCTATAAGCAATCATGCATATAAGAGATCAAATAAACTCAAATAACTTTCATGGATATAAAAAGATAGATCTGATCATAAACTCAAATTTCATCCGATCCCAACAAACACATCGCAAAAAGAGTTACATCATATATGGATCTCCAAGAGACCATTGTATTGAGAATCAAACGAGAGAGGGGAAGCCATCTAGCTACTAACTACGGACCCGAAGGTCTACAAATAACTACTCATGCATAATCGGAGAGGCACCAATGGAAGTGGTGAACCCCTGCATGATGGTGTCTAGATTGGATCTGGTGGTTCTGGACTTTGCGGTGGCTGGAGTTGATTTTTGTCAACTCCCCTAGGGTTTCTGGATATTGGGGTATTTATAGAGAAAAGAGGCGGTCCGGGGGGCACCCAAGGTGGGTGTCGGCATTCTGGGAACGGGGGTCCCCAGACTTGCCTACCTGCGGCCCACTGCGTGGCTTCGCTAGAAGGCCTATATGGCCCGTCTTCATCAACAAGGAATCAAGATCCTCGCGAGGGACCGAGCCTTGCAAGGCGAACGACACGATACCTCCTCAAGAGCAGCCTCACCAGCCTGGCTCATGAGGGGCAGAGAGTTCAAGGTCGGGCAAACCTCGTGAGGTTCTCGTGATGTGAGCCATGACGATCGAGACCAGGCGGGCGCCAGGCGGGCGCCAGCGTGCGCAGCGTCCTTGTTTCCTCTTTGGTGCTAAGGGGGCAAGCGCAGGCGCGGAGTACCGAGGCATCAAGCAAAGGTTTCCATATTGGTGCAACGAGACCAAGACCAGAAGGACGACAAGACGGAGGTCATCGTGGAGCCCAAGATGACGTCACCACCAGAGCCTTTGGCAGGCGAAGACTGCTTTTGTAAGGTAGCTTGTACTAGTTGTCCCCTTTCAAATTGGCCATTGTTGGCTCCCTTCCCGCTCAATATTTGGGGAGAGGACCAAGGCCACTATAAATGGAACTAGCCACCACCGTAGCTAGGGGAGAGAAAAAAGGAGGAGGAGAGATCTGAGATTGGAGCCACCACATCCTTGGCGGCACACCCACCAAGCACAAGAACACCTCAACCTCAGGAGGCTGTTCTTCCCCTTGTACTGTTCATCCTCAGCCACAGAGGCAACGCACCACCACCACACTGGAATAGGATATTACACCACAACGGTGGCCCGAACCAGTATAAATCTTGTGTCCTTTGTGTTGCCAGTTCATTGAGTTAGTTCGAGAGATCTTAGCTAAATTAGGACGTGGATCGATAGGGAGGAGACCTTCACGCGCACCCCAGTGTTCGAACCTTAAGGGTTTTGCCGGAACCCGTGATCCGACATTTGGCGCGCCAGGTAGGGGTGCGCTGGAGCTTCTTCCCCACCAGACGATCCACCGACGCTCCACGGTTCTGATGTCCGGTGACTCGAGAGCTAACGACGACCGATGGGTAGCCTGGCCCGCCCGGGCGGCGCCGCCTGCGCAGGAAGACCTCAACCCCGCGTCTCAGGCGGCGCATGCACCAAACACTATGGGGCGTGGGCGATGCGGCCACTCACCCTCTGCTCTTACTCCCCGATAGACGCGAGCTGCTGCGGTGCCGACTGATGGAGAGCAGCCAGGATGCATTGCTGGAACACGTCGCCGAG
This sequence comes from Triticum urartu, assembly GCF_003073215.2. Lineage (NCBI taxonomy): Eukaryota > Viridiplantae > Streptophyta > Magnoliopsida > Poales > Poaceae > Triticum > Triticum urartu. The sequence continues at coordinate 444,892,162 of NC_053024.1, read as the reverse complement.
CTCCTGGACGCGGCAGCCATGGGAGCACCGCCCTTCTGCTACCAGCTCACGCCCCAGGCAGTGGCAGGATCCCACGGCGAGCCTCGCCGCGCCCGCGTATCCCCAAGTGCGCCCGGGGGCTTCGTCGACATCAGCACGATCCACGGCAGAGGGCTCCCCCTCGGATCCAAGCCACCTCGTATGGGCACGGGCACGAGCGTCATCGCACACGGCCCCATCGGAGCACCGCCCCGCCATCCTTAGGACAGCGTGACGGGCCGAGCGACGTGGAGCGTGGGGCAGTTCAGCGAGGTCTTCGGGGCAGTGGCCTCAGAGGCCTACGTGCCCCGAATGATGGACCAGGAGTACACGCCGGAGGACGACCCCGACTCATCCCTCGGGCCAGGATGGGAGGAGGAGGCGTTAGGAGCTGAAGCCTTCCAGGAGCCACCAGAGAGCCCTGCCGGCCGTGCCGTCTCACAACAGATACATGGTACCATTAATCCCTCAAGGGAAAGCTTACGCTAACCATGAGTCACAAAGGAACCAGGTCACGGCGCTGAGCGATGGTTTCGGCACGGCTATGCCCGCCCAATCAGGAGAGACTCGCTGGGGGCTGCGTGGAAGAGGCCAGGAGCAAGGCCCCTCCCCACGTCGCACGGAGCAAGGCAACGCCCGGAGGTAGGCCCTCTGCCGGGGTGGCGCCGGTGACCTTTCCCCCAGCAGAGGACCCGTGGTCGCCAAGGGCGCCGCTGGTGTCCCCTCTGCCCTCATTGGGCCGTCTTGGTTTCCGGTCGTCCCAGCGGTGGTTGGGGGTGGCACAAGGCGGGGCCCTCATCAGGCGATATAAAGTAAGGCTCACGCCTGTGAAGATCGCCACCCGTGACACTCTCATGTAATAATGAGTGGGGCTGTACATGCCCCGGAGCCTCGGGAGACCCGCCCTCGGGCATCGGGGGCTCCCTCCCACGCCTAGTGGCAGCACTTAGCTCTGCGCTGGCGAGAAGACATCGAAGACTAGACTAGGCGCCAGACGCGGCCATTTGATTTGGATCTCTTTTCTGTAACCCTGCCATCTGGATTTGGATTTAATTTGAAGTTGAATTTTCATTTGATGCGCGGGGGGATGCCTTTTCTTGTTCGAACTATTTCTCGCAGTCTGGTTCTTGCCTTATTTCGGAGTTCACGCCTGTCACTCCCCCTCGCGGGCCCCTCGCGAGCCGGGCTGGGCATGAAGCACACGAGCCACACACGTGTCGAGCCGTGGCTGGCACTCGCTCGGGCATGTCGACGAATTCCTCAGGAGCTTCTCAGAAACCCCCAATCTCTTGAGCCGGTTTTGGGCTCGTCCAGGCTAAGGTAAACCGCAACAACAACCTTACCCTAGCATACGTAAGCTCGTGAAGACGCGTACTCAATTTTACACAGAAGGATAAAAGTTCTGATTTGTTTACATGAGGGGCTCCCCCTCTAAAAATGCTCTTACAATCTTCTGGGGCCATGCCCAAGTTTTTACAGGGTAAACAACAGGGAAATGTGGGATCAAGCGGATATGTCGCTCGCCGCGTCCCCCATGTCATCTTCAGACGCACCGCTGGCGTCGCTGTCGCCATCGTTGGCGTCACCTCCACCTTCACCGGTGCCGGCGTCGCTGTCGTCAACCACGTCGCCTTCGTCCGCCACAACTACTACCCCGTCATCGTTAGAAGCAAAGGCCCTAACCAGCGCATCCACGTTGTCTACAACCCATCGCGCCAGGTCGCCCCGGATGGCTTCCGGTACAGGAGCAATGGCGGAGTCAAAATCAAAGTTGGGATCGACGTTCCGGAGGTGGCTGAAGACGTGGGAGAATGCGTGCCCAAGCAGGCTGCGACTCCTCTCTTCAACAAGTTGGCGAGCGCTCTCGGAACGGTTCTGCAGGCACGTCACAACATCGCCAAAGAAGAGGTGGTAGCTGGCATAGTCATTCGCATGGGGATGAGGAGCATTCTCATCGCAGATATGGCCTAGGAGAGGTGTTGGCCCTATTCCTGAGGTCCTCGAGCATGGGAGCGCGCACACGCTCCAACGTCCGCCGCTCAAGCACTTCATCCTTGTTCTGCCGCACGACGGACTCGGCGTCAGCAACCTGCTGACGAAGAGAGAGCAGCTCGGCGCGGGCGGAAGCCAATTCAGCCTGTGCCGAGGACAGGGCGGATGTGGAGGCCTCCTCGCGCCGCTCCACCTCGACCAACCTGGACTTGAGGGCAGTAGTCCTACCAGTGGCCCCGGCTTCCACGAGCTTCAGCTTCAGGATGTGCCTGCTCTCGAGATCCGTGCGAGCCTCAGCCACCCGGCGGTCGACCTCCTCCTGGGCCCTGACCTCACACGCGCCGACGTCGTCCTCCACCTGAGCAACCTGGCGCTCCCTCGTCTCCAGCCGTTCGAGTTCAAGGCTGCGCTACACAACTTCCAGCGCCAGAACCTCCTCCCGCTTCCGGATCTCTTCCTCCTCGATGGGCATCCCCCTCAATGACGCAAGGGCAGCCCTGCGTGCGTCCACCTGCTGATCCAAGACGACACTCCAGGCTTGGAGCTCCCACGTGCGTTTGTCCATGGCATTGTGATGGCGGTCAGCTTCCCGAGCCTCTTCCAGAGCTCAGGAGCAGGCCTCACGGGAGGCTGCGAGGTTGATGGTGCCCGAGGTTGATGGCCACCTTCAGCTTGTGCCACTCCTCCGCCAACAAAAGACCCTCGGCCTGAAGGCGCGCTTCGACACCCATGAGTCCTTCACCGAGTCGGTTCATCGCGCCCATCGCCTCCTAGAAGAGCTCATGACGAACAACGCTTCGCCCGTGCTCGAACTCAAGCGCACAGCCCATCTCACCCTCCGCCATGGGGGCTGTGGGCGACGCCCGACGCGGTGCGCCCCCTCTCAGCAGGGAGCTGGGGGCTGGCGCTGCCCCAGGTGCCAGCTAGGCCTCGCGAGGGGCCAGAACTAAACGGGGCCCGCTGCTTGAAGAAGACCCCAAGATCGAAGCTAGCCAACCGTCGACCGCGACCAGGGGAGGAGCCCTTGGCACACTTGCTGTGCTCCAAGAAAGGCCACGAAGAAAAGACGGTGAATGCGCAAGCTCAAGACACCTTGATGACGGGCCAACTCCCACGGTTGACCCCGCGCCGTGGGCAGCGCACAAGCCTGCAACGCTCGAGCTTGGCGAGTGCAACGAGGCGAGAGGGAGCTGCTTCTCAGGAGATTTCGCGGCCTTTGCATAAGGGGTCCTAAGGAGACAATCGTCAGGAAGGAAAGCAACACGTAGAAGATCACCAAGATAAGGTACTTACTCGCCAACGACGATATATTTCCTCCGTTTTAACGGCCCGAAGGTGCCGCTGCCGCAGCTCGGGGACCCCTTTCCCTTACGGAGTTCTCCGAAGTCCATGCAAAGCCGGCCGAAACACTGGACATGGAGGTCGTAACGAGGCGTGGCTAGAGAAGTGCTCGGAGGGGCAGCCTCAGAAGCGCCAAGCTGAGGAGAGCTAGCCAGCTTTGCCTCGTAGTGACTTGCCGAGGCTACAGGAGCCCCGGCCGCGGGAGACGCGGGCAGCATCGCCCCTTCAATCGCCGCCCTAGGGTAAGAATCACGAGACCCCAAGGTCGACGCCTCGGGAGCCCTGGGCGGCATCAGCATCTCGGCACCTTCACTATCGGCCCCCAGCGGTGCACGCCCCCTGCACCAACACTTGGGGCGAGCTAGACGCCAGCGTCAAGGAGAGGGACCACGACGATGGGGTTGTCACGGGGCCCCACGAGGCCAACTGGGCGCAGCCCCCACTCGTCGAAGGAGGGCATCCACTCTGCGAAGGTCATCTTGTTCGAGCAGCGGTACAAAACACAATTCTTCCTCGGCAAGTCCTCTGGCAACGGGACGCCCGTCAGGACCTCAAATGCCGTTCGCCGCGCCTCACAGGGGAGCTTAGACTCCTGAAGTCTCATGTGGTCATGGCTGCTGAGCAAGGCCCACATCGGCCGGGAGTGGCGCTGAAGAGGAGTGATTCGGCACTGGACGAACTCCCTCACCACCATAGGTGCAGTCACGCTAAGGTCTTTGAGCCACCTTAACCTATGCCGGACGGGGACAAGGCACAGATAGGTGAGCCTCCGGTGGCACCAACTGGAGTTAGGAATGGCGGGCCCTGGCGGAGAGGAGAGCAGGGGTCTGAGCACTCCGGCGTCAACAAACACCCACCGTGTCTGAAACCTGCTCATGGATGGTGGAAGCTCGAAGTCGATCCCGTCGCCGGCCGTCGCCGCCATGGCTTGAAAGCTCAGGCATCCGGAGCTCTGCCGAGGATCAATCAGGTGCAGCGAGAAGAAGTGGCGGAGAAGGGCCACAGAAGGAGCAATGCCTACCATTGCCTCGCAAACGAAGGCGAAGACGGCAAGAAGGGTCACGGATTGGGGATCAAGGTGCAACATGTGGATTTGATAATGGGAAAGCACTACATTAAGGAAGGCGGAGAAAGGAGGGACCAAGCGGGCCTAGAGGGCGCCGATGAAGAAGGGGACCTCAGTGGCCGTCCGGTCAATGCGAGCATGGGATGCAGGCCAAGCCACCATCTCTCCCCACTCATTGAAGTTGGATGCGAGCATGGGACGCACCTTGCCCATGGCCTCATCGTTGAGCACCAGCGATCGGCCTACTACGGGCTCGGCGGCTGAGGGCGCACTAGCCGAAGACAGAGGCTTCTTCCCCTTATCCGCTTGCATCGGTGCCATGGCGATGGGGCGAGCAGAGCTAAGGTCGGATTGGAAAGAGGAGCAGAGTTTGGGGAAGGAGAGGAATTGGAGGAGAATTTCACAAGCGACGGAAGAATAATTGTGTAGACCGCGGTGGCCGTTTAGCCAGGCGGGTATTAAGGCAGCGTGGGGAAGCGGAGACGCCCACGTCCAATCAATCGCCATGCTTCGACCAAGGCCGCAGGCTATTGGGGCCCGCGGCGCTCCGCACTTGACCTTTGGCTTCACCTCTTAGCCAAGCCCGAGCGCGCCTTGGGCTCTGGGGCTACTATCGGTGTTCTGGGAACGGGGGTCCCCAGACTTGTCTGCCTGTGGCCCAGGACGTGGCTTCTCTAGCAGGCCTATACGGCCTGTCTTCATCAACAAGGAATCAAGACCCTCGCGACGGTCTGAGCCTCGTGAGGCGGACGACACGAGACCTCCTCAGAAGTGGCCTCACCAGGCTGGCTCGTGAGGGGCGGAGAGTTCCAGGCCAACCAAACCTCGCGAGGTTCTCGTGGACAAACGCATTTAATGCGTTACCGACGTGCCCTCTTGCTTTATTGGGGACGGAAAAGAAGCTCATCCCGCCTGTCGCCGCCTCGCCTTGCTCTGACACGCATCCATGCTGACAAGGCCTGCAGTGCCATGCTGGCTGGCTAGCTGCTGACCTGGTGCGGTGGTAGGGTCTTCACGAAGATCTGCATGCCACCATCGCAGATGCTTGGCTAGTTGGCCTAGATGCTGCATGCTTCCATGCGGGTGCTCGCCTAGTTGGCGGGTTGGCCGCCTCGTCAGAACGAGCGCGAGGCAGCGAAACTCTGGCAAGTGCGGGCCTGGCCTCACTAAAAAAAGACACATCCGTGACATTTTGGGCCGAACGAATTTTTTTCCTGTCATACTTATGACACTTCTATGACAATAATTGTGACAAAACACGTTATCATCATAGATGTGGTGGGGTCCTACTTCTATGACAAAAAATCATGACAGAAAATGGCCTTTTTGTCCTGGGCGGGCCGGAGACGCAGCTGCATGACAATCTTTGGGCCGTCCATGATGGAAAAAACCGTCATAGAAGCGAGGGAGAGGAAAATATCAGGGTGTTCCTGGTTACGGTGGGTGGCCGGGCCGAGCGATGCGCGTTTCTCTCGTACACGCACGCGCGTGGGTGCAAGGCGTTGGACTCTAACTCAACCCGAGCGAGGCGTTTGGCTCTAACTAAACCCGAGCGATTGCACTGCAGGCTACGCTTTACTGAACACGAGCGATCGATTGATGGCTGTTAACTGAACCCGATCGAGCGATTCCTTCGCTACTGCAGCTAACTGAAGCCGATCGATGCTGCCTCTGGATGAACAGTGAGCGTTGCTAGGGGGATTTGGATGAACAGTTCCCGGTGGGGTGCATGAACAGGACCCTATGGTGTTACCTCTGGATGAACAGTGAGTGTTGCTGGAGGGTTTGGATGAATAGTTCCCGGTGGGGGCGGATGAAAAAGACCTCGTGGTGTTGCCTCTGGATGAATAGGACCCCGATTGATCGAGCCGGTTGGGGCTGGATGAACAGGACCCCGTGGAGGGCTGGATGAACAGGACCCCCTGTGGAGGGCTGGATGAATAGTAGATGGGGGAGGGCTGGATGAACAGTAGCCCGTGGAGGGGTGGTTGAACAGGAGCCCGTGGAGAGGGTTGGTTGAACAGTAGCCGGTGGAGTAGCGCGCAGTGGAGGCTGGATGAATAGGAGCCCGTGGATGAACAGTCGCGGGTGGAGGCTGGAGGAGGTCGATGGTGGATGAACAGTTGCCCGTGGAGGCAGGAGGAGGTCGACGGTGGAGATGAATAGTATCCCGTGGAGTCCCATTTTGCGGTACGCCACACCCCTCCTGATGAGCAGGACCCCCGTTTCGACCGTAGCGCTCCAACACAAGTCTGTTTCCTCCGTTTTGTGGTACGCCAGATCCCTCCCGATCAACAGGATCCCCATTTCAACCGTAGGAGGTTCGTTTCCTCCATTTTGTGGTACGCCAGACCCCTCCCGATGAACAGGATCCCATTTTGAACGTGGTCGGTCGAACACAAGGCCGTTTCCTTCGTTCTGCGGTACGCCAGGCCTCGTTAACATCGTCTATTTCGTCCAAGCCCTCCCGATGAACACGATGACACATTCCATTCTGACCCAGCGGGTTGGCTCCCCATGAACACGATGACGACGCAGTTTCTCCGTTCCGACCCAGCCATGTACACGAGCCATGGCCGTACGTATGCGCGAGTAGGTGTTCAAGACCCTGCCTGTATGTACGTATGTGGCTGTATTTTCTTTCTTGCACACTTGCCAATGTACATACGTGTACATGCTACGTGCGCGCCTCTACTACGACACGTTCGCGCCTCTACATCGACCAGTATGTACGTACACGTTCGCGACCAGAATGAAAACGCTACGTACACTTCGACCAGGTGGGTCCCGACTATCAGGCACTTCCTTGCCTGCGAAGATGTAGCTGGTGGGTCCCAGCAGTTAGGTGGGCGAATTGTTTTTTTTTGCCCGGATGCACTTCCTTGCGTGCGAAGATGTAGCTGGTGGGTCCCAGCAGTCAGGGGGAAACATTGTTTTCGCGAAATATGGTGGCCCGTCCAGTGGGTCCCCGCTGTCAGGTGGAGGAATAATTATTTTGCGTGTAATAAGGAGGCACTTCCTTGTTGCGGGCGTGGACCCAGCTGTCAGCCTCTCCACATATAGTCCACATCTGATGCAAGGCGTTCCTTGACAACGTTGACCACGCCGCGCCGAGAGCACCAGGGCGGTGGACGATGGCGAGGACTAGGAAGGGGATGATGCGGAGCCGGGGAAGACGCGGCAGTGGATGCCCACGCATAGAGGAGTATGAGGGTTCACTGGTTCGCTGCGGTGTGAGGCTGCCGTCGCCACATAATAACAGGGGGTGTGAGTGAGTAGAGGGATGGCCCGGCCAGTGGTGATGTTATTTCCCTTGGTTGGGATTTGTTAGTTGTTACAATATTTCACTCTAAATTAAACGACTGGCAAGCCATTTGCCTTGCTTCAAATAAAATATGACAGTCATAGCCGAGTTGGAAAGGGCAAGAACATCTAACTCCAGCTTACAAACTGTACAAAAGCACGAGGGTTAATTGTTCATCAGGTTTACAAAAAACCCAGGTTGAAAAGGGCAACAACATATAACTCCAGCACTATTTTCGGCAGTCATAGTCAAATGGACTGGTCAGGTCCATAGAATGAACATCATGGGTCGTAAAATTTACTGGATTATGACCACAATATGTTGTAAATAGAAGCCCGGCATGTTCAGAAGCTCTTTTGCCCACCTGAAACTCCTTTTTTTGCTCTTCCACATACCCATCCGTCAAAACCATGCTACTGATAAACTTAAGCTTGATGGACAATAGTAACCTCGCATTCAGCAGGAAGAATGTGACAAATCTAGTGTTTGCACAGTTGGCTAGATATCGTTCTACCGTTGTTGTCTTCAATCGAATCTCATGAGAAGTGAGAAAATCCCGATGCTTACGAATCCACCGATTGGTTACAACTTTCTTACCCCGTCCTGTTGCCTAAATAGACATGAAGATTGAAAACAGTTAAGGTCTAAAAAAGAGTGTCGAAAGAGCAACAGCTGAACGGTTATTCTAGTACACTATATGCGGGCATCCAATGTGCGTGAAATTATCACCTTTATATACAACTTCTCTAAACATGGAAAGCATTGCAGCAAGCCAATCATCTTGTTACTATTCATTTGGATATATAAGATCTTGACAGAATCCAGCACCATTGATAGGCCATCCATGGAGAAACTCTTCATTGAGCATAGAACATAATATTAGTACAAAATGTGTACTCCAAGATGACATATAACTTATGCGCAGAAATTTAAATGCAGCTTATGGTTACAAGTGTAGATGATAATGTAAATTACCTGAAGAACTATGGAGCCAAACACCATATTGAAATGAGCACAGAGATCATGTATTACACCCAAGGTCTCCAATTTCGGCGCAGAGAGGATGGTTATTTGCAACGGTGAATAACTAGAATCAAGGATCAACCTTTGAAGTGAAGGGGCATCTTGGATGATGAGCTACCTTCCGTCAAAACAAATTCTAATTCTTACAAGGTTAGGCGACTTTATTTGGAGACAACTGATTCTAATTGTGAAAACAAGCACCTAGCACTCTAGGGCAGGGCAACTGGAGTGGATGATGCTGTGCAATGAGGCCTCTGATATACGAAGTCGCACAAGTGAAAGTTTCTTGAGAAATGGGAGTCAAAGGTTTAGTACCAGATTGTCTGGTAGGTCACACAACGCAAAGGTGGCGGTGTGGAGAGAGGAGGAAAACCGCGAGATGGACATCGGTGCTGAGGGCACAGGTAGATGGCGTTCGGTATCTGGTAGGTGATTTCCAGGGGAATAGTAGAACTCAAGCAGCTATAGTTCTATGAATTCAGTGGATTTCAGCTAGGCGTCCACCGTGCAGGGCATGCTATGCTTTCTCAGGTAGCATGAGGGGATGTAGAGGCTTTGAACAGAGCCCTGGTGGGAGGAGATGATGGCTCTAGGGATTTCAAAATCATTGAAGACAGATAGATGACGACAATCGAGATTAAGGGGCACGACGCGCCATAGAGGGCGCCACCGAATTGGGAGGACTTGGGTGCGGCAGCAATCCTTGGTGGGGAGAAGCGAGATGATCTCCCCAAGGACGGCGTCCGGGAGATCGCTGATGCAGTCCACCTGAGATTCTACAGTTTCCTGGGATCCGGTGGGGGCGGGGTCTCCGCTTCTCCCCGCGTCGCCGGGTGCGGGATCTACAACAGGCGTCACCGCTGGCGGGAGCCTCATCTTCTTGGCGCTAGGGTCAGCCGACTCCATTTTCCTCGAGGGCGTCGCGTCGTGCTCACGGATTTGAGCAGAGTAACGAATGACGAGCATAGTTGTAGTGCGAGTGAAGAAGAAGGGGAGCTGGGGGTTCTCTGTTATAGTGAGGAAGAAGGGGAGCTGGGGTTTTCTGTAGGAGTGAGGTGAGGAATTTCGGGGTACGAGTGGAGCGAGCTGACGTGAGGTGGGATGGAGTGAGGAGGAAGAAGAACACCCATGTTTTTTGGGGGGTGGTGTGCTGGGTGTGGGTAGCGCCTCTCATTCAGTAAATATATGGACTTTTGAATTGATTTTACTATTTACTAGGGTGGATGGGATGTTTTGTCTTGGGCCCAAAGAAATAATTACTACTAGTACAGTGGATACACTCTACAGCTACCCAGAAAAACAATTACTACTAGTACAGTGGATACAATACTGCTTCTGGCTCCTCCTAGGTCATCGAAACTCCCTCTACTGAATATCGTTATACTTTTGTTCACCGACATGCGGGCCATGCAGCACGTGGACCCAAATGCCATCCACCCAATTAGAAGGCAGTATGTAGGCGGAGAGTCACCCCGGTCGTAGTGCGGCAATAGCGAGTCGTCATATCACAAAACCCCACCTCCCCGCAATCTAAGTTTTACGGACGAAGCAACATCATTTCACTCTTCGCTGAATCCCCTTCTCCCTCACCGTCTTCAAGAAAGGCAACACTCTCATCTGCCATTGTTCTTCTCTCCCAACGAAGGGAAGGTAAGCGGATCCGTGATGTTGGTATTTTTTTGTTCAGAGAAAAAAATAGAACTTTTGCAAAGCAGTAACCGATCCTCACTCTCTTTTTTGTTTCATTGTCATTGCGATTGTGTTTTCCCTTCAGTGGTCTCCTAGTATTCGTCAGTTTCATGATGGACCAAGGAGAACCAGGCAAAGATCTGCCGATACTGGAGCAGACGCGGGAGGCTGATCCCCACGAGACAGAGAGCTCCAAGAAGATGGAGGCAACCACTAAGCCGACCCCAGATACGCTCACAGCCACTACTGAGATGGTCAACGCCCCGTTTGAGGTTACAGCCCTCGTGGCACTGCAGGAGCAGTTTTCCCCCCTCGAGGATGTGTCCCCCCCGGTGATTTGCCCAAGGTGATTTTCTTCTTTGCCGATCTCGATTGTGGTTTTTCATCTAAGTATGTGGTGATGAATAATGCAAAATTTTATTAGCTTTGATGCCATGCTATACATAGTGGTTTAAATAACTTGTGTTTCTTATACTGGAAATTAATTTAGAATTTGTTTCTGTTTCAATTAGAGCCCTGATGTAGACAAGGATTGTGTGGTTGTACATGTCACTCGCTATGAGGCGGATGACCTGAATATACGCACTGGGAAAACAGAGTTTTTAGGTTGTTGGATCCTGGAAGCCATTTGAGCTTATACCAAAGAAGAGTTGTAATACAGCCTCACTGTTGTCAGGCATGTTGTCCAGGGTGTACTGAAGCACAAGAAGTTCAAAGCTACTCCTTCGTTTGTGAGGCCATTCTTGTCAAGCTTACGTAGGAAAATGACGTGGCATGCCTCCACAAACAAGTTTATGAGTGGCAAGGCCACAAGGTTGTCTTCATGAAGGTTCACAGGATTGAGCTGCTGCCGGACGTCCTCAATGATGTTCATGGCAAGTTCCGTCTTGTGTCCAGCCCAAATTAGATCGAGGCATGAAATACTTACCCCAGCTAGTGTTTAATAGTAGTTTGGATTCTGTCTAATTATCTGAACCTTGCCTGTTATCGAGCCCTCTGGGGCTAGTACTCTGTTTGAATCCGTTTATGGGAACTGTTGCTACTTGTTGTCCAAAACATATGTGTCCTCACTAGTTTTATCATATGAGCAGTGTGTGTTTTGATGAATTAGAGTACTCATTTGAGAACTGTGCGCCGACGTATACATAAGTACTTGTAAACACTGTTGGTGCTACCCCACTTGTAAGAAGTTGTGCAAAACACGGCACATTGGCTCAGCTCGCTTCAACACTAGGCTATCGACCAACTAACAATCAACAATCTAATGTCTGACAAACAACTATGTATCTTGTTACAATGGTTCATGCAGTTAAATGAGGCCACAATGTAAATTCCAAATGTTCACACGCTAGTCCAGCGTTCATGTGGAACACTCACATTAAACTCGACTTCATAAAAAACTTGAAAAGCATAAGTTAAGCAATTTTATACATCTCAATGATTCATAGAACATAAAAAACATATACTAGTTCACAGCAAAAGACAAAGTTGTGAGAAGGTTTACAAATCAGGAAAAAACAAGCAAGGCTTCTCTGAGCAAAGGGCCTCCCGGCAGGCTTAAATTTCCTGGAGTTCACTCTGGTTTTTTCTTGTTGCCACCATCCATGGTTAGGTTCTCTCATTCCAGAATAACTAGTTATAATTGTGTTCTCAGCTGGAATGCTGAACTGAACCATGTAGTGTACTGACCAGCTGAAATTCTTGTGCATTCCACTAAATTTAAGCACCGCTATTTGCAGAAATAAGCAGACCACAATGCCTCTTGTTCGTGCACCTGTCCAAAAAACCACCCTGCAGCCGTGCCAGCTAGTCCTCGGTCCATGGATGAACTGGTAGAAAGTGCATTCCGGACTAGGATGCAGTTGTTTTTGCTCGTCCCTACACTGCAATCAGGAAGTAAAACATACGAATCAACTTATTTTATATTGCGTTGGTCATTCTACCTAGTAACTACCAATGTAGGAATACCTGGAAGACGGGTGGATAGATGACGGCAACGAGGGATAGCCATCTCATTTTGCGCAATTCTACTAAAATTGAGGTGTGTGCTTTTGATTGCGCGGATAGAAACGATACAGAGACAAACACCCCGAAATGATGTGGAGACAGACATTCATGTTTGCGCAAATACGAAATACGGTTATGTAAACAGTGATAGATATTTGCAGTGGCATATGATTAACAACAACATCTATTGTGTTATAATTGGCACTAGATTGATAGTATGAAAGGGTCCTTAAGTAAGTAGCATGACATCACATCAACACTACCACTAGATTAACATGCAGAACAATAGCATTAGTATTACTATCATGAGAGTAGCACATCGTTAGTAAATGTGCAATCAAATTTGTGCAGTTCCACTAGGATGAAGCAATGCTAGCGGTGTGAGATTTAAGTGTAACTGAAAAAACACAATTCATGGGAAATAAAGCAAGACAGAAGCACTTCATAAAATGGTGGTGGCATTGCTTCAATTTATCGACGGCACTAGACCATTACTTATTAGTGACATTAGGTGGCATTGCTTAATGCTTCATGTGATTTTATATTAACGGTAGTGATATGGGCGTAGGGACAGAAGGGGCATAAAGTGGTGAGGAAGATGTGGTTGCCGAGAGCGGCAAACACTCAGGCAGCATGTTTGCATTTGTCCCATTTTTTATCTCCTCGGCGACATTTTCCTATGTGAGCACAGGAAATCTAGACCTGCTCATTCTCATTTGTGTTGTCCCCCAACACCCGTCACTTTCTTTCCTTTTTCAACCAAGAGATAGGTCCACTTCCCCCCACCCTTCGCCATCCACCATGCTTTCTTTGTCTTTTCAACCAGGAGACCGGTTGGGTAGCCAATATCTACTACTTTCACCCGTTTCCTCTTAGAACCAAGTCCTAGATTCATGCTACAGCTTTCCCACTTTCTTCCCTGTTTGGACCAACTATTAGAGTCGACTGTATGAACTAGCTTTCACCAGTGGACGGAAGTAGAAAAAGATCCACACGAAGCCATGTGGGGAGCTGGGGCAGTAGAGAAGGCATGTTTCGAAGGAATATATACCTGAGGGTCGTCGACATGTGGCAAAGACGGCGTAGGGAGGCCGCATCTTGGCCACAATACCGCATGGAGGAAGAAGGGGTCGGAGGCCCTCCAGAGCCGGCGCTCTCTTGGTGAGAACGACACGGCCACCGATCGGGACGCGTGGGAAGCCATTGGTCTCCTCCCTCGCCACCGACGACAGAGTGAACGATGCACCTACACCCCTGCCCCGGTCGAGGTTGTTCGGCCGGATTTGGGACCAGCCGTGAGCTGAGAGAGAGTGTGGCCACCTATGTCTTGCTTAGATCTGGAGAGCATGAGAGAGTGAATGAGAGGAACCCTAGTAAAGCAAGCGCTAAGGCTCCTGCTTATATATATAGTGGAGTGATTTTGTTGTACCAGCTTCAAAAAAATGTGCTCCTACGTGTACCCGCGAGTGGGTGTGAGAGAACTAGTGCGTGCGTGCACCGCTTCTCTTCGTGAGAGTACAATATACTATGCCCAAAGAAAGTTTGCCACAAGAGTAATAGTATAAGTGTGTGACGTGTGAGCTAAAATAAAATGTGCGCGATGTCTTTTGTTTTTTAGAAGTTCTAAGGGTAGGGTGTGACGAGCACATATGTGTGTGACGTCTACCTGCTGATAGAGACTCGGGAGGGTGCGTGTGCGTGAGAGAGAGGGGGCACGTATCAATGCAATGCATGTGTCCGTAAATCATTATCCGACAAACGTTCTCCACAAGCCTTTTCCTGACGAACGCCATAAGAACCGTTAGATCGTCATCCGACAGTGTCAGTTTTGCCATGTCATTTAACAGAACAGCCACTCCTCCTACACAAAAATCTTCCACGCGAGTGTTAGCAATTGCTGTATGCATCCTCCGTTCCAAAATGCAGTGCATATAACTTTATTGAAAATTTGAACCTCGCAAACTTTTACCGAGTTTTCGTGTACCAAATTGCTCATGTCGAATACCCTGTATATATCATTTCATTCATGTTCGAGAGGTAACTATAAAGATGGGGGAGGAGTCTACAAAGAAATACCATCGTATCACCTGCATCAATTTCAACCATCCTTTGGTGTGGAGGAATATCATAGGAACTCTATATGATATGATTTTTATAGGATTTTTTCCTTTAGAGCCAATTGGTTCATAGGAATAGATTCATATACTCCACATTTCAAAGGAAAGAAACATGATATCATTTCTATAGCTTTAGAGCCACTTGGTTCATATGAATGGATTCCTATACTCCCATAATTTCAAAGGAAAATAAACATTAGCGTATATTCAATAGAAAAGTTCCTATGATATGAACCAAATTACATCTCTTTTCTAATGCCTCCTCATAGGAATTGAGATACATGGCATCTCTAGATTCAATAGAAAAGTTCCTATGATGTCAACCAAATGACATATCTTTTCCAATCCCTACTCATAGGAATTGAGATACTCTATGTCATCTCTTTCCCTACAACTTCCATGTATACATCTTCTATTCCTAAATAGCTAGTACAACCCACTAGTAGCCTTTTTCCAAGACATGCAACTATGGCACAAGAACTATATAGTGTGCGAATAACTTGAAAGATGGTCGCTGGATGAAGCTAATCCGACAGTGCAGAGATGGAATATCCGAGCACTACTGGCCGTTGGATATCATCAACATTCCATGAGATCTTCCACATGTACAATTTAGAAGACTCCATGGTTGAACTTAAGCATAATGCACAAACCTCAAAACACAAGCACTTCTCCTTTGTTCTAGAATCTTCCATATCATAATTGATTTTTTTCTAAATGAATTGCCATTATTTGTTTTTTACTTTATGCTTTACAATGCACAACCCCATGAATATTAACATTTTTATAAAACTAATTGATTTTGAATGAGATGAACTATAAGAACTAAACGAACATCTACATCATGCATATATGACTCAAAGCTTTACATGCTATAGTGTGTATTTATTCATAATTTGGTTTCGAAATCTCATGCATTCAATGCATGTGTACCTTACTAGTTCTGTGTAAAGTAGCAAATTTCATGCGGCCCTGGGTATATCAAAATGAAGGGCCCATGCATCATTGCATTTCGGTCGAACCTACGTCCACAATTCTTTGTACGTACTATGTCTCCACTGGTCCCCGAACCCAAAATGCTGCCTCATTCCCCTAAAAGCAAGCGGCCCACACATATTTAAGGCATCGACTCGAACTCAATCCCTCTCCCGTTTACTATGACGTGGCCCCGCACTCCCTAGTAGTACTCCTACAAACACTACCGCCGCACGCATCATCGGTTTTCTTCAAGAGGACGAGGGAGAAGCCGATTTGTAGTGGAGGCGCTTTCAAAAAAAGATCTGTAGTGGAGACCCCCTACCCTAGGGTGCCCTAGGTAGCTGCCGCACGCATCATTGGTTTTCTCTTTTCTTTATGCTCTTGCGCCCTAGAGTGAAATGATGGTTTCTTTGTCCATCCAGCTTAATGCAGGAAAGGTGGGGCTTTGTGATTTGACCCCTCATCGCTCATTTTCTACTACTGTGGCGCTACGACCGGGGTGCCTCCAATTCCAACCGCTGCTCCGAACTGTAATTTGGTGCATCGCACGTGGAACAAGACGGTGGATGAGCCACATGTCGGCCAAAGGGGTCCTATTAAGTGTGTCGCCATTTCATATGCGGACTGACCCTGCTTGAGTCACTACGCCAACACGACAGGTGCAGCCTACCACTTGGTTTTGCTCCTTGGTGAATCCCGACTATATTGATCTAAAAAGATACATACTAAACTACCCTCTCCGTCTCGTTTTTTAGACGTCTCGGTTTATAGGGCATGCACGTAGTTCTAGGTCATCCATTTGACTAACTAAATCTGAGTTACTATGTCACAAAAACTATATCATTGGATTATTAAGAGGATGTAGTTTCTAAACATATACTGTTCATCACATATATAGCCAGTTAAATTCTCAACCTAGAACAACGTGCATGCAATGTAAACCGATACGGAGGAAGTATAGTAGTAAAAATGAGGTGATTTTACCGAGCGATCGGCGGGGGAGCATGGCCTGTCATGCGGTCCCACGTGTCATGATGTACCAAGGCGATGCGCGTGTCCCACTTGAGGCAGATGCAATACTACGTGGTTTGAGATGATGGTGAACCAAAGTGTGAAATAATGGTTGCCTGGTCCGTCTGGGAAGGTGCGACATTGTGATTTGACGTCTCATTGCTCATTACTACTACTACAAGGGCGGTACGACTGGGTGCGTTCCCCCTGCTGTTCTGCACTGTTATTTGGTGCTTGACATGTCGACCCGATTGCTATATGTCCCACATGTCGGCGACAAGAAGTACAAAATTCATGAAAGCGAGCGTCGACGGAGGAGTATAAGACACGGCTTGGGTTTTTGCTACTTCACGCGATCCATCGATACAAACCCAGACTAAAAAAGGCGAGGGCGGGTCTTTTCCTGCGCGGCGGGTAGGGGAGTTTGGCATAGTCTGTTCGAGGCAAGGAGGCAGGAAGGGAAACAAGCAAATAAAGGTTGAGCGACTTAGTTTTGGGAAAATCTGATTTTACGAAGTACGTACCCACTAGGGTTTATAGGGCTCATCTAAAAAACATTCATTTTTCCGTTTTATAAGTCTCAATTCTACTACTAGTATTAGTACCATCACATGTTGGATTTCGAGGTGCGTTAGATCACCCGATGCAAGCAGTGTCAAGAGAAAACTCACCAATGCATGTAGAAGTTCATGGAAATTTAGTGGTCATTCATGCATTTTTTCTAATTAATGCCTCGGTAAACATAACTTCTTAAGAAAAACGAGCGTACTAATTACTTGTGCAAACTAGGAGTACAAAATTAATTCGACCACTCACCGTCTACCTTGGTTGGAGAGATTTTGAAATTGAGCCACAAATTGGAAAGGATGGAGTAGTAACTTTTGTCTCGATTACTATTTGTGGCCTTGTATAGATGCAAAATGTATTTTTTACAGTGGCCTTGTATAAGTAAATGGAGGGAGTACTAAAGAACATATATATTCCAAACAATATGATAATCTCTCTAACCAAGGTAGTAGGGACGAGGAGTAAACGGAGGGAGTAGTAAAATTTTCTCCTCATCCTGCGAGCCACCGCCCGCGTGGGCGAGGGAGCGGGCGTAAGGCGTATAGTATTACTACTAGTAAGCAAGCTTCACTTCATCCCGCGAGCCACCGCCCCCATGGGCGGGGGAGACGGCGTACTAAGCAAGCTTCTCCTCATTCTGCGAGTTGACGCGACACATCAAAAGTACTCCAGAGTATAGAGCCTTGCCTCTAAGGTAGGCCCCACATGGTTTACTTATTTTTTAACATAACGCGTCAGGTCGCAATTTGTTTGTTCACCCGTGGTAGACAATCCTCCCTCCACCAAGTGGACAACTAGTACACGGTCAAATTACCACGTGGGCTGCCTTTTCGTACAGAAATGAGCTCCACCATGTACCCGTGTGGGTGTGGTTGGGAAAGAGACGGGAGTACGTGCGCCATGCGTGCACCTCTTCTCTTCGTGCACGCCCCCCACCTACGTGGGTGTGTGTGAGAGATACAAACCTAGACAAATGGCTTGTGCAGAATAACTACTCTTCGTAAGCCATTGTTAGAGTGGACAAAATGGTGAAGGAGGAGATAGGGGAGCGACGGAGGTGTGCGATTCTTGGCCGGCGTTTGGCCTTGTTTAAATAGGAGATTAAATAGATGGCGGACGAGAGGAGCTCGGCCGGCGTTGTGTTTAATGCCGGCCCGGTCATGAACAGACTTGTGTCCATAGTGGGTTTCTCGGCTTCCACACGGGCGGGTTTCATGGAGGCGTTTGAATGCGGCAAGGAGGCGTGTTTAGTCGGGCGTGCAGCGAGTGGCGCCCTCGACTCTGAAGTAGGACACCGCGCCATTCTTCCACTGACGTGTGGGCTCTTTGGGTACATGGCCTGCATGTCAGTGACCGAACACAGGCAGCGCACAGCAGAGGAACCTTTGGTGGGCCAGGGCGGTCAGAAGCGGGCATTTCATAAACCGATGATTGTTCATTGAGTGTGACATCATCCTTTTCATGTACATAAGCCTACTATGTTGATAGCCCGTTCGATATGTTGTGATTCATAAAAACCGCTGCAAACATCAATGTTCTGCTTATCACAGATAAGATTGATTAATGCCCGTAACAATCCATGTCCTTAACAAAGGGTGCATGCATGTATAGGTTGACCGTGTGTCTTGCGTCGTGTGTTGTGTTCATGCAGGCGTGAGAGTGTTGCGAGTGTGCAAGGGTACGTTTTAGTGTTGCATGCATGTGTGCGTACGTGTGTGTGTTCGTGAGTGCATGTGTATGTGTCAGTGTTGCACGCCTGCATGCATGCGTGTGTTCGTTATGTGTACGTGTGAGTGTTGCACGCCTGCATGCGTTTGTGTCTTGGGTGCATGCATGTGTATGTTCGGGGTGAGGCTACACGTCAGTCGACTGACTTTTTCATCTCTGGTCATTAGATTTTCCAGCCGTTGGATACGAAATCAAGGGCCTGTAGTTTATCATCAAACTCCACCCCCATGAGCCGCCAGCCACCACCGGCCGAACCGCCGGCCCGCGCCGCGACGCCGCCCCGCCCGCCTCAAAACCACACCCCACCGCCGGTCCACCGCCGCACCGGCCATCCCTCTAGGCCCCCCGCACCGAGCTTTTTCTCCGGTGATCCCCACCCCACTGCCCAATCAACGCGCCCCCCCACCGCTGGCGACTGCCAACCAGAGGTCTCACGACTTCGAGTACCCACCGACCACTAATTTATTACCATTTCTGTCCTTCATATACGCGCTGACGGGTGGGCCCTATGGTAATGTGCGCTGCTGAATGTGGACCGTTTGACTGGTCAATTGATCATGTCATCAACAAATTACGGAGCTGTATGGTGAGCCAGTGACCATATGATCACCCTAAAACGTATTTTATTAACACAGTACAGACTCAAACTACCATTTCTTTCTTTCATATACGGGCTGACAGGTGGGCCCCATGGTTACGCGCCCTGATAGTGCAACACTAGTTGCGCCACGTGGAACGTTTGACTGGTTAGTTGATTGTGTCCTCAACAAAATACGGAGTTCTACGAGTTAGCCAGTGACCGTATAATCATGACATGTATTTTTTAACACGGTACAGACGCAAGGGCTCATATATACATGCAAGCACACACCGCTATAAGCACACACACGCACACCCTACCCCTATGAGCACCTTCGAGAGAGTGAGCCAACATATGATCTTGAGATTTTACGAAGTCACCATAGGTGCCTCATAGTCGAGTGGAACGTCTCCTCCCACTGAACGCACATCATCGGAAAATATTGTAATTAACCCAGGATAAATGCGAGCACCAGGACTTTAACCCTGGTGGGCTCGAGAAACCACTGTCCTCCTAACCATCCAACCACATGTTGGTTAGCACGACATAATGTATGTGGTGACCATGATGAGCTTATTCTGAAGTCCAGTGACCATATCGTGCTTTCGCTTCAAATACAATCACAGTAAGTGTCGTCAACAAAATATGGAGCACGCATCAAATGCAAAGTCCGTCAGTGTCATCAAGAAAATACGGAGACGTATCGTGAGCTAGATACCGTATGATCACCACAAGAATGTATACGGTGACCGTAATGAGCATATTCTGAACTCCAGTGACCGTATAGTTCTTTAGCTTGAAATACAGTGAACGTCATGCGTGAATGTGTCGTGGGCATGCATACTTTTAGAGGGCCGAGAGATAGTTTGTGTGCGTACGTGAAAGTGGTGCAGAAAGAGGGGATGTCCGGTGGAGACAAGGAGAGATATGCCCTTCGTTTCTCTTTCCCGTGACTAATATTTTAGGAGAATATATAAACATTCACAATGCAGAACAAATATTTTTGGATGCACCATGCAATTAACTTTCATGTATAACATTGTACTATTGTATATGCTTATTTTCTTAGTGGCCGATTGCGTGTGTGGTGTGGTGGGCACATCATTTCTAGTTGTGGTGGGTCAACATGAGGACTCATGGGTCGGTTCCATCCTACGCCACATAGGTTGGATCGAGACACGTTATACGAAGACCCATGTGGAGGACTCGGCGTACAACACGAAGCTAGCTACTAGAGTCGCGGAGGACTCTATCCCCACTGGTGATAAGCCGACTATATATGATTTGTAACCCTAGGCCCCCAGTATGTTATAGAAACTTGGGGCTAGTTCGTCGATAGTATACACACACGCACAATGACTGGTATTCACGTGTACTTTGTACACACCCCTATCACTAATATACAGTACCAGGAGTAGGCTTTTTCCTCAACTGCAAGGGTCCGAACTAGGGTAAAACTTTGCCTCGTATTACCATCCGGCCTAACAGTTAGGGATATCCTACCGAATGATATGATGTAATCATATCTGCCAACTACTAAGAGAGAGGTGTGTCTGGGGGGCAATGTGTGCGAGAGAGGCCTAAAGATAATGTGCGTGCGGGAGACACGTAGGCACACACACACACACACACATATATATATATGTGTGTGTGTGTGTGTGTGTGTGTGTGTGCTTATAGAGGGGTAGTAGAGACCGTGCGTGTGTATATATGCATGTGAGAGAAATAGTGTTTTCCAACTGACATTAGTGAAAAGAGTGGTACATAGTAGTCATAAAGAGAGAGAGAGAGAGAGAGATACAGAGAGAGCATGTGCGCGAGACTCCCCAACACCCCGAGAGAGATTGTGAGCATGTGTGAAAGAGAAATGCCGATGCATATAAAGTGTGTGCACTTATGTGGTAGATAGAGATATATATAGCGCGTTTGTGAGAACGGGTCGAGGCATAGTGCATCTACGTGTAAAAGGCGGTTCTACGCATTAAATTAAAATATAAATGGCATTATTATTTTTGGATGAGATAATAAATTTTACAAATTGCGTATGGATGAAAATCGGTCTATCAGACACCCATACTCTATTGAATTCTAGCATGTGCATGTGTTTATTTCATATTATCGATCCATAGAGTGAGAGCGGTTTGAAATACAGGCAATGGATGCTTTGGTAATTCATATCTAGACATTAATTAGTGCACTCCATGTTGTTAGTGTGAAGCACTTTATACATTTGTCACTTGCATGGATACATTCCAAATTGCTAGCTACGAAATAGAATACATGTCGAATTCAACATAAAGAGGGGTTCAAAGATTCGAATTCATAGGAAGTGCATTCATCTATTTGAACCCGAGATAATGGCATTTGTAAATCAGATGTAAAAGGGGGCATCAATCTTTGTTGTGCGTTTGAACATGCTATATATATATTCATACACATGTCTAACTTTTTTTTGCAACCAAGGAGATTATATTTGGAACCATGCATGAACTGAGGTAAGTTGCATATTTTTTTAATATATACTCGTGTACAATGTATATTCAAATGTACCACCTCCATTCCAAAATAATCGTAGCTTTAGGATTTTCAAGAGTAAAGATTTGTGAAGTTTGACAAATCCTGAATGTTCAATTCAAGAGAACCGAAAACGTTAATGCTTCTGCTCCCAAATATTGAACGAAGCGCCAAATAGGCCTCTGGCCACCCGAAACCACGCGAGACTAATGTTTGCTCGTAGGAAATTACTGTCCTGACTCTGGCCCGTGTAGCCTATTGGCCCGATGTACAAAGGTCTAAACCGGGGTAGGTTTGTAACTTCACCAAGACGCCAGTCTCAACCGCCTCCGAGAGGCATTCATACGCCGTGGGCGCCTAAACACCCATGCGCTCGGACGAAATCTATCCCACCCACATTTGGGACACCTGAGATTACTGTCCTACCCCCAACCCGCAATATGTCCGAAATTTTAGATGGGGGCAAAGTTTGTAACTTTTCCCAAATTTCAAACAAGCGCGTCCCAAATCGAAACATTGTTCCCCCTTAAGTTCCCCGCCTCCCTCCGTTTCCCCATTCATACTCCGTGGGCGCCAAAACGCCCTCTCCACCAGCCGCGAAACCCCAGCCTCCTCCGTCCTTCACCCCATAGCGCCCAATCCACCGCCGCCCTCCTCCATCACGCCGGAGCCGGTACCCCGATGTCGTCGTCCAATGCAACCGCAATAGCAACGCCCCTCAAGGACTTAGGAGTTGAAGCCGAGGTAGAGCTGCCTCCACGATGCCGACACCGACGTGAGCTGTACCAGAACTACTCTGACCACGCCGTCCTGTGCCTCACTGCTGCCGCTCCACTGTCGCAATCGTCCACCGCACCGGAGCTGTTCCCGCTACACCGTCGTTCGCCGCCTCGGATCTGCTTCCCCGCCGCCAACATACGGCCATCGCACCACACTGAACAACTTGGCCATGGGTTCGTCCAAGGCTGCACCGTCCTCCACAACTTCTCGTTTCAAGCAAAACACATGAAGATCATTGGAAAAACAGAAGGAGGACACATCACTGCCAGCAGAAAGAGGTACTCCTCTTCCCTTATTCGTGCAAACCTTATGTCTCTGCTCACACCTTATTCATCCCACGAAGGAAACTAGTTAAGCGCTTCTTGCTGCATCTTCTTCGTGATACTAAATGCACAAGGTTTCCTCCCTTTACTATTTCAGCTTTGCTAGAGGTCAGTAGCCCGCCTGGATTTCAATTCAGGGTCAGTCAAACCACAAGTAAAAGAAGCAGCACCCGGTTAGGCGCACGGAGCACCTAGTCCTCCTGTTCGCCAGGGAAGCGGCACATCGGTGTCTATCATAGGGGTGTGGGGCGCAGGAGCTGCTTGCGCCTGATCTGGAGGTCGGCGGGGCTTGAATGGATGGCCGGGGGCGGTGCCAAGCACAACGGTGCGGTGAGGTCGAGGTGAGGGCGCAGGCAGGGGACTGGGCCGGTGGTCACTGCTGTTTCGTGGAAGATCGTCAACACTGACTGGCTGGAGGTAGATGAAGGCGATCTGCCCAATCTTTGTACATCGGACGGTGCAGAAAAAATGGACTGACCTATTTGTTTCCAATCGAATGTTATTTTCATAGAATCCTGTTGTAATTTAGTGTGCCATGCATGTTGTAGAGCTATCATATGTCTCCCGTCATTTATTTCTCACCGACCTGCTATCTGCTACCTTTACACTGTACTAATTGTGCACACACTTCACCCATACTCACACTATTGTTTTTTATGCATGGGTATTTTAGACTCTGACGCAGTGTTGATGAATGCTGAAAAGAAAAGACAGAAGTCACTCCAGTGTAATTCGAAGATAAGCACTAAGCTTTTCAGCGCTCTAAAGGATGCAGTGTCAGCAGTTGGAGACAGTAAACATAGCTCTGCAGTTGATGATCTCAATTTCCACACACAACCATCCCAGGTGCTTGCTTTAACTTCGCGCTGTCAAATGTGGTTGCATGTTGCATATGGTGTCTAGCTTGTATTGCGTCCAATTTGGTTAAATTGCATCTGCTTACTTTACACATTATACCTTTGATAATGACATGCCTTCCTGTTTTTGATACATACTACATATGTCTATTAACCATGTTCGTACAACAAACTAATGCTCTTTTATATCCCTCATCAATCACTTATGATGAGACAGTCACCCGAGTGGGTTACTGTGAGACACCATACTCGTTTAAAGAGTGCAGTCTCATCCTCCCCACATGATTCTCAAGAAACAGCAAGGCTAAATGAAGATAGTCACCGTAGCTCTCTAGTTGATGACTGCAATTCCCCCACACCACCATCATAGGTGCTTGCTCTAACTTCGTAGTGTGATATGTGGTTGCATATTACATATGGTGTCTAGCTTGTAATGCTTCTAATTAGGGTAAATTGCATCTGCTTAGTTTACACATTATACCTATGAATATGACATGCCTTCCTATTTTTGGTACACACTACATCTATGTGTTGACCTTGTTCTTACATGAAACTACCTCTCTTTTGTATCCTGCATCAATCACTTACGATGAGTCACCTTTATTCATTGAATATTGCAAATTATTTCTAGCTTGTTGCCATGTATTGCTTCTAGTTTGGTCAAATACATTTGTTAGGACACCCTTTTAATTTGGCAGAGTGATATTGGTTTCATCTTTCATATGGTTTCTGGCTTGCATTGATTCTAACAAGTTCAAGCACCTTGTGCTTAGTTTACACTTTATACATCATACATGTCAATATGTCACGCCATCCTGTTTTTCATACATATTCCATCCTCCTATCATGCAGATGCCTTACATGAAAGTAGTGTTCGTCAGTATCATGCATCAATGAGTTCCGAAGAGCAAATTTTATTCCTTTTTCTTGTGGGTTTGAATTGACAAGGAAAAATCAAGACAAAGGAAGGAAAAGAGTGAGGAAGGCGATGATGGTGGTCCTCTGCAGCAACGTAAATAGAGCATCTATATCGATTCTCCTTGTACTGATAGTGCATTACAAGGTCCAAGTCTCCGCTCCCCTACTCCACCATCCAAGGTGCTTGCTCTAACTTGGAAGTGTGATATCTGATTGCATGTTGCATATGGTGTCTAGCTTGTATTGCTCCTAATTAGTGTAAATTGCATCTTCTTAGCTTACACATGATATGTGTGAATATGACACGCTTTCCTGTTTTTGGTACATACTATATATGTCTATCACACCATGTTCTTACATGAAACTACTCTTCTTGTGTATCCTGCATCAGTCACTTATGATGGAACACCTTTAAGTTGGTAGTGTGATATTGGTTTGCATCTTGAATATGATTTATAGCATGTATTGCTTCTAGTTTGATAAACGCCACCTATGACGAGACAGTTTTAACTTGGCAGAGTGATATTGATTGCACCTTTCATATGGTGTCTAGTTTGCAGTGCTTCTAATTTGTTGAAGTGCCTTCTGCTTAGTTACCACATCATAGGTGTGAATATGTCAAGCCGTCCATTTTTTCGTACATATTCCATCCTTGTATCATGACTTTCCCTTTCATCAGAGTAGTGTTCGTTAGTATCATGCATCAATGAGTTCTGAAGAGCAAAATTTATTCCTTTTTCTTGTGGGTTTGACTTGACAAGGAAAAATCAAGAAATAGGAAGGAAGGCGATGATGGTGGTCCTCTGCAGCAATGTAAACAAAGCATCTGTACCGATTCTCCTTGTACTGATAGTGCATTACAAGGTCCAAGTCTCCGCTCCCCTACTCCACCATCTAAGGTGCTTGCTCTAACTTGGCAATGTGATACCTGGTTGCATGTTGCATATGGTGTCTATCTTGTATTGCTCCTAATTAGTGTAAAGTGCATCTGCTTAGCTTACACATGATACGTGTGAATATGACACGCTTTCCTGTTTTTGGTACATACTATATCTGTCTATCACACCATGTTCTTACATGAAACTACTCTTCTTGTGTATCCTGCATCAGTCACTTATGATGGAACACCTTTAAGTTGGCTGTGTGATATTGGTTTGCATCTTGAATATGATTTCTAGCATGTATTGCTTCTAGTTTGATGAATGCCACCTATGATGAGACCGTTTTAACTTGGCAGAGTGATATTGATTGCACCTTTCATATGGTTTCTAGTTTGCAGTGCTTCTAATTTGTTGAAGTGCCTTCTGCTTAGTTACCACATCATAGGTGTGAATCTGTCAAGCCGTCCATTTTTTCGTACATATTCCATCCTCGTATCATGACTTCCCCTTTCATCAGAGTAGCGTTTGTCAGTATCATGCATGAATGAGTTCTGAAGAGTGAATTATATTCCTTTTTCTTGTCGGTTTGACCTCACAATGCAAAATCAATGAAGCTGAAGGAAATTGGCAAGGCATTGGATGATGGTCATCCTTCCGAGCAACTAAAACGGAGGTTCTCTATAGATTCTACTCTGCCATCCTCCCAACAAGATTCGCAAGACAACGCAAGGCTAGACAGTCAACGTAGCTGTGTAGATGATGAGCACATCTCCCATACTCCACAATCACAGGTGCTTGCTCTAACTTGGCACTATTATATGTGGTTGCCTGTTGCGTATGATTTCTAGCTTGTATTGCTTCTAACTTTGTTTAATTGCATCTGCTTACTTTACACATAATGCATGTGAATATGACACGTGTTCCTGTTTCTAGAACATACGTGTACATGATGAGCACATCTCCCCTACTCCACCATCACAGGTGCTTGCTCTAACTTGGCACTATTATATGTGGTTGCATGTTGCATATGATGTCTAGCTTGTATTGCTTCTAACTTTGTTGAATTGCATCTGCTTACTTTACACATAATGCCTATGAACATGACACGTGTTCCTGTTTCTAGAACATACATGTACATGATGAGCACATCTCCCCTACTCCACCATCACATGTGCTTGCTCTAACTTGGAATTGTTATATGTGGTTGCATTTTCCGTATGATGTCTTGTTTGTATTGCTTCTGATTATGTTGAATTGCATCTGCGTAGCTTACAACTTATACTTGCAATGATCACTTACCCATAAGACACATTTAACTTGGGACTGTGATGTAGGTTGCATCTTGCATTGTCTTCTAGCCTGTACTGCTTCTAATTTCTTGAAATGGCACTTACGACGAGACACTTTTTACCTGATAGTGTGATATTGGTTGCATGTTCATATGGTGCCTAGCTTTCATTTCTTCTAATTTTGTTGAAATTCCTTTCGCTTACTGTTTTTCCATACATATTCCATCCTCCTATCGTACGTGTGAATATGAAACACTGTCTTTTTTGTATATATTCCATCCTCCTATCATGCGCTTGCCTTACATCAAAGTAGTGTTCGTCTGTATCATGCATCAACCAGTTATGGAGAGCTAATTTTATTCATCTTCTTGTGGTTTTGATTTCATAAGGCAATATCGGAAAATAGGAAGGAAAATAGTAAGTTAGGGGATGTTGGTGGTCCTCCGCACCGACGCAAACAAAGACTCTCTAGATTTTCCACTGCTATTGCTAATGAAGTTGAAGTCCCAAGTCTACATGATGAGTTCATCTCTCATACTCCACCATCTCATGTGCTTTCTCTAAGTTGACAGTGTGATAATTGGTTTCATGTTGCATATGTTTTCTAGCTTGTATTTCTTCTATTTTGATTAAATTGCACCTGCTAAGTTTATAAGTTATACATGTGCATATGACATGGCGTTCTGTGTCCAGAATACACTGCATCTATCTATCATACCATGTTCTTACATCAAAGTACTGCTGTTGTGTATCCCGCATCAGTCACTCATGATTGGACGCTTTTAACATGGCAGTTTGATAGTGGTTGCATCTTTCATTGATTTCTATGTTGTACTGCTTCTAATTTTTCGAATTGCCACTTATGACAAGACACTTTTAACTTGGCAGAGTAATATTGGTTGCATCTTCCATATTGTGTCTAGCTTGCATTACTTCTATTTTCTTGAAAATCTTTCTGCTTAGTTTACACATCGTAGCTGTGAATATGTCATGCCGTCCTGTTTTTCTTACATATTCCATCCTCATACGGTTGTCTTACATCAAAGTATTTCTTGTCTATATCATGCATCAATGAGTTTTGAAGAGCGATTTTATTCTTTTGTGTTGTGGGTATGGCTTCACATGGCAAAGTCAAAAAAGAGCAAGGAAAATAATATAGTAGGGACTGGTGTTACTCGTCGGGAGAAACAGAAAAGGATCTGCTGTCCAGATTTTGCTGGTACTTATAGTGCAGTAGAAGGTCCAAGTCCACCAGCTAAATCTACAAACACAGTATCACCTGCTCCACCAGCTGCAGCATCCACTTCAACTATACCAGCATCTCAACGAGTCACTCGTTCGTTTGCTCCGGAACTGGCCAGTTCCTAAGATGCCTTCACACCTAACACTAGTTCCAAAGCACTGCTGACACAACAGGACTTGGCAAGATCAGATGAACCTCATGAGCATCAACACCAAGACGGTACCTGACCGAGTCAAGTTGCAGTTGCATGCTCCTTTATATGTACTCTCACAGTTTGATGTACACTAACACTTTCCATATTCGTTGTTGAACTAGCACCACGACGCAAGCAGAAACAGACATCAGGGATAATGCTTGACAGATTAACAAAATCTAAAGGAGGAAGAATGGAGATCCATTTTGAGGCAGGTTTAAAAAGGCCACGTGATGCTATGGAGTCAGGCAAGTTAGTATCAGAGGCAACCGTTGCCGTTAGGTGTCATGCACGTATCCTCCCAACGTGGATCTAGTACAGGAATGAGAAAGACAATACCCAATTTAACACCTTCCTTGACCATTTATCCGTAAGCAATGTTATTCATCGCAATTAGTAATATTGTCTTGCTCTGTCCCATACTTTCTAGCTTCCACCTAATAAGACTCACATTCTTTTTTCAACAGATGAGGTTCAAGTTGGATCCGAAAGATGATGCAACTAAACAAGCATGCACTCATGTTTTTCAGTCTTCTCTGCGACAGTATCGGTACCACCTTAGAAAATCTCACTTTGAAGGAAAGGCTAACAATGAAATCGCCCAAACATCTCCAGTGGAATATATTACAGATGAAGACTAGACAACCCTCGTTAAACACTGGTCTAATCCAAAGTATCAGGTAGGCTATATGTATTTGATCAGACCACATATTGAACTTGTATTTATGTACGTGCCTTACAAGTGTATCTTCTTCTAGGCTAACTGTTTGAAGAACAAGACCAACCATTCTAAAGTGAAATTCCAATAGACAACAGGATCTCGTAGCTACATTGCACACTGCGAGGCTCTTGTAAATAGCTGCTACTTCCTTCTTTTTTCTGTGCCATATTATCGTATCTATATTGACTTGTTCCAAATACAGAGGAAAGCATGTGCGGACCAAAAAGAACCTGAACTGAATGCAGTGAAAATCTTCAAGGATTGCCACACGCGCAAGATGAAGGGCATGAGCACACCAGTTCAAGCCGCTATTGTAAGTCCTTACTCCTCCTGCCTTTGAACTGATTGGTACTGTGATGTGTACATTTAACTACTTGGTTTACAGCCAATGTCAGTTACTCTGTTCACTTTTATACATAGTTGTCTTAATGTATCATTTCACCTTACATGGTTTAAAAGAGATGAAGGATATTCTTTTGGTCTTGATCTATATTCTAGTTGTTATGTTCACGTGCGCACACAATGATAAAATAGCATGTTTTTTATATCTGTTTGCCCATGATATGAATGATGTCATACTATGTTCATCCTACTTTAAACCATGTCTCTTTGTCCTTAGATGTCAACGAATGTGAGGAAATAGATAATACAGTAGGCATTCTACATGGACATATGTTCCGAAAGTGATTTTATTATGTAGTTGGCACTACAATACATGCTAATGTATTACAGTAGTTCACCAAAATAATTTATGTATAAATGTGTAACCTACTTTGTTTGTTTTTGTCTCATTAGTAACTTATCTGGTACGCTAATCTACAAGTTCAAACTTTCAGGAAGCTATGGAAAAAATGATTGAACGGCCACAACCACCTGAAGGTGACGAGGCTACCACAGGCACAATGTCACCTCTTGCTTCAGTGCGTCAGTATCTCTCCACTAACAGTGCAAAAAGCACCTTCCTGTGTAATTCTGGGTTGGTTGTCAAGGTAACCTCGTCCAAATCGCCTACTGAACAAAATCTTCCTGCTAGACAGAGTGATATATCTGTGCTCCAGACACAAGTCCAATCCCTAATGGACGTCGTTTTGGAAATAAGAATAGTGATTGACAAATGTCGTCAAGATATGAATGGTTTTGAAACCAGACTATCAGAAATTCGGTTCGTTGTTCAAGAGCAATGGCAGAAAAATGGTGAAGATCATGCTGCTCCATCAGATTTACAACCTGAAACATTAGCACTCAGGTCAAATGATCTGTGCTTCTATACATCTGATGGTGCTTTTATCTGCAAGGACTGTAAACTTTATGCCAACAGGCCTTTTGTTGTATGGTTGGAATTTATTTTGTGGTGATACAACATTTATGATGCTGCCAAAGGCTGCAATAATTACGATGCTATTTTTGAATAGTGTAGGTTTATCTTAGTAATGTATTCGGCCGAAAGCTTCGTAGGAGCCCAACATGCCAACATTTGTCGGGCCCATTCCAATTGGGCTAAAAACGATTATGGGCCGAAATTTGCATGTAGCCCACTACAAATATTTGGGCCTAAATAAACATAAGATTTCATATTTTTCTGGTTGGCATGTGCCCATAGTGGGCCTTTAACAGGCCTAAACATAATTTGGGCCCTCAGTAACAATAGGCTGTTTACATGTGTAAATATCTCAAGCCCATAAAAAACATGGGCCTTTAAAAGACCGAAAGTGAGATTGGGCCCTGATTGTGCCAAATAACCCAGTGGTCTTAGCAGGCCGAAATGGTGGGCCATTTACGATGCGGATCTTTCACAGGCCAAAATTCGGATGGGCCGTAAATGCGCCGACCTAATACACGGGCCTTTAACAGGCCGGAAGTTCGGTCGGGCTATATTATCGTCATTTTTATATGGGCCGTTAATGGGCCCGATGTGACATTGGGCCACATATGGCCCATGGAATTCGTCTGACGTTGACAGGCCGAAAATCACAACAGGCCGAAAGTGGCCCAAATCTATAGTGGGCCTCTAACAGGCCGAATGTCAAACATGGCCGAATATGACCCAAATCCTTCACGGTCGTTTATGGGACGAAAGTTTCAATGGCCTGTAAATATGCCCAAATGAAGCAGGACCTTTAACAGGCTGGAAATACACCGGGACGTAACTCAGCCCATATACTTAGCGGACTGTTAACGGGCCAAAAGTGACCACGGGCCGCGATGATGACAAGTTTAGGACAGGCCGTTGACGGGCCGATTTTACACTAGCCGTACGGGCGTTAATTGAGAATGTTGGGCCTTTAGCTGGGCCGGCCCATTATGGTCTGCAAAATCTTATGGGCCTTTAGCTGGGCCGGCCCATTATGGCCCGAAAAATCTCGTGGGCCTTTAGCTGGGTCGGCCCATTATGATACGCAAAATCTCGTGGGCCTTTTGCTGGGCCAGCCCAGTATGGACCGCAAAATATTATGGGCCTTTAGTTGGGCTGGCCCATTTAAACTTTATGGGGCACTTTTGGGCCGGTCCACGTGTCAACATATCATAGGTGCATCTCACCCATTGGATCAGTGACACATGTGCCAACGCGGAGCTGACACGTGTTTCCGTCAGCCAATTAGAAATTTACACATGGAAATCCCCATTGGTCCGGGATATTAACGGGTTATCGGATCCAAAACTGGACCCGATAGGTTAACGGCGTGCCATTACGGTGGATGCCACATGTCAGTCACCCTTGACGAAAGCACTTCTGTGATGCACGATTTATCATCATGGAAGTGGACACTTTCGTGATGATAATTTTGGTAATGTCATGGAACACTTCTACGACAGCACAGGTATGACTATCTTGATTCTGTCATAAATTTGTCATGGATGTACATGCATGACAGAAAACGTGACCTACTGTGACGAACACGTATCATCACGGAAGGGTATTTTTTTTGTAGTGCCTCGGCCCCGCAGACGCCCCCGGCAAGTGTTGGAAATATGCCCTAGAGGCAATAATAAAAGCATTATTATTATATTTCTTTGTTCATGATAATTGTCTTTATTCATGCTATAACTGTATTATCCGGAAATCGTAATACACATGTGAATACATAGACCATAATATGTCCCTAGTAAGCCTCTAGTTGACTAGCTCGTTGATCAACAGATAGTCATGATTTCCTGGCTATGGACATTGGATGTCATTGATAACGGGATCACATCATTAGGAGAATGATGTGATGGACAAGACCCAATCCTAAGCATAGTACAAAGATCGTGTAGTTCGTTTGCTAGAGCTTTTCCAATGTCAAGTATCTTTTCCTTTGACCATGAGATCGTGTAACTCCCGGATACCGTAGGAGTGCTTTGGGTGTATCAAACGTCACAACGTAACTGGGTGACTATAAAGGTGCATTACAGGTATCTCCGAAAGTGTCTGTTGGGTTGACACGGATCGAGACTGGGATTTGTCACTCTGGATAACGGAGAGGTATCACTGGGCCCACTCGGTAATGCATCATCATTATGAGCTCAAGGTGACCAAGTGGTTGATCACGGGATCATGCATTACGGTACGAGTAAAGTGACTTGCCGGTAACGAGACTGAACAAGGTATTGGGATACCGACGATCGAGTCTCGAGCAAGTAACATACCGATTGACAAAGGGAATTGTATACGGGGTTGATTAATCCTCGACATCGTGGTTCATCCGATGAGATCATCGTGGAGCATGTGGGAGCCATCATGGGTATCCAGATCCCGCTGTTGGTTATTGACTGGAGAGTCGTCTCGGTCATGTCTGCTTGTCTCCCGAACCCGTAGGGTCTACACACTTAAGGTTCGGTGACGCTAGGGTTATGAAGATATGTGTATGCAGTAACCCGAATGTTGTTCGGAGTCCCGGATGAGATCCCGGACGTCACGAGGAGTTCCGGAATGGTCCGGAGGTAAAGAATTATATATAGGAAGTGCTGTTTCGGCCATCGGGACAAGTTTCGGGGTTATCGGTATTGTACCGGGACCACCGGAGGGGTCCCGGGGGCCCACCGGGTGGGGCCACCTATCCCGGAGGGCCCCATGGGCTGAAATAGGAGGGAACCCAGCCCATAGTGGGCTGGGGCGCCACCCCCTATAGGCCCATGCGCCTAGGGTTTCACCACGGAGGAGTCCAAGTGGTGGAAGGCACCCCGAGGTGCCTTGGGGGGGAGGGAAACCTCCCCTTGGCAGCCGCACCTAGGAGATTGGATCTCCTAGGCTGCGCACCACCCCCCCTTGGCCCTCCTATATATAGTGGGGGAGAGGAGGGATTTCATACCTCAGCCTTTGGTGCTTCCTCTCTCCCCGTTACGTCTCTCTCTCGCAGTATAGGCGAAGCCCTGCTACTGTGACGCCCTGCATCCATCACCACGCCGTCGTGTTGCTGGATCTTCATCTACCTCTCTTCCCCCCTTGCTGGATCAAGAAAGGAGGAGACGTCATCCGTTCTGTACGTGTGTTGAACGCGGAGGCACCGTCCGTTCGGTGCTAAGATCATCGGTGATTTGAATCACGTCGTGTTCGACTACATCATCCCCGTTCTTTGAACGCTTCCGCTCGCGATCTACAAGGTACGTAGATGCATCTAATCACTCGTTTCTAGATGAACTCCTAGATGGATCTTGGTGAAACCGTAGGAAAATTTTTGTTTTCTGCAACGTTCCCCAACAGTGGCATCATGAGCTAGGTCTATGCGTAGTTCTCTTGCACGAGTAGAACACAAAGTAGTTGTGGGCGCTGATTTTGTTCAATATGCTTGCCGTTACTAGTCTTATCTTGATTCGGCGGCATCGTGGGATGAAGCGGCCCGGACCGACCTTACACGTACTCTTACGTGAGACAGGTTCCACCGACTAACATGCACTAGTTGCATAAGGTGGCTAGCGGGTGTCTGTCTCTCCTACTTTAGTCGGATCGGATTCGATGAAAAGGGTCCTTATGAAGGGTAAATAGCAATTGGCATATCACGTTGTGGTCATTGCGTAGGTAAGAAACGTTCTTGCTAGAAACCCATAGCAGCCACGTAAAACATGCAAACAACAATTAGAGGACGTCTAACTTGTTTTTGCAGGGTATGCTATGTGATGTGATATGGCCAAAAGGATGTGATGAATGATATATGTGATGTATGAGATTGATCATGTTCTTGTACAAGGAATCACGACTTACATGTCGATGAGTATGACGATCTACAAGGATGATCATGGAGCCCCAAGATGGAGATCAAAGGAGCTATGTGATATTGGCCATATCATGTCACTATTATTATTTGATTACATGTGATGTTTATCATGTTTTGCATCTTGTTTACTTAAAATGACGGTAGTAAATAAGATGATCCCTTACAACAATTTCAAGAAGTGTTCTCCCCTAACTGTGCACCGTTGCTACAGTTCGTCGCTTCGAAGCACCACGTGTTAATCGGGTGTGATAGATCCTTTCGTTCACATACAACGGGTGTAAGAAGTTTTACACATGCAAAAACACTTAGGGTTAACTTGACGAGCCTAAGCATGTGAAGACATGGCCTCGGAACACAGAGACCGAAAGGTCGAACACGAGTCGTATGGAAGATACGATCAACATGGAGATGTTCACCGACGATGACTAGTCCGTCTCACGTGTTAATCGGACACGGCTTAGTTGACTCGGATCGTGTAACACTTAGATGACTAGAGGGATATCTAATCTGAGTGGGAGTTCATTAATAATTTGATTAGATGACCTTTTTTATCATGAACTTAGTCTAAAATCTTTAAAATATGTCCTGTAGATCAAAAAGCCAACGTTGTATTCAATTTCAACGCGTTCCTAGAGAAAACCAAGCTGAAAGACGATGGCAGCAACTATACGGACTGGGTCCGGAACCTGAGGATCATCCTCATAGCTGCCAAGAAAGATTATGTCCTACAAGCACCGCTAGGTGATCCACCCGTCCCACAGAACCAAGACGCTATGAACGCTTGGCAGACACGTACTGATGACTACTCCCTCGTTCAGTGCGGCATGCTTTATAGCTTAGAGCCGGGGCTCCAAAAGCGTTTTGAGAGACATGGAGCATATGAGATGTTCGAAGAGCTAAAAATGGTTTTTCAAGCTCATGCCCGGATCGAGAGATACGAAGTCTCCGATAAGTTCTTCAGCTGTAAGATGGAGGAAAATAGTTCTGTCAGTGAGCACATACTCACTATGTCTGGGTTGCATAACCGCTTGACTCAGCTGGGAGTTAATCTCCCGGATGACGCGGTCATTGACAGAATCCTCCAGTCGCTTCCACCAAGCTACAAGAGCTTTGTGATGAACTTCAATATGCAGGGGATGGTAAAAACCATTCCTGAAGTATTTGCTATGCTGAAATCAGCAGAGGTAGAAGTCAAGAAGGAACATCAAGTGTTGATGATGAATAAAACCACTAAGTTCAAGAAGGGCAAGGGTAAAAAGAACTTCAAGAAGGACGGCAAGGAAGTTGCTGCGCCCGGCAAGCAAGCTGGCGGGAAGAAGTCAAAGAATGGACCCAAGCCTGAGACAGAGTGCTTTTATTGCAAAGGGAAGGGTCACTGGAAGCGGAACTGCCCCAAATACTTAGCGGATAAGAAGGCCGGCAACACCAAAGGTATATTTGATATACATGTGATTGATGTGTACCTTACCAGTACTCGTAGTAA
Organism: Triticum urartu; assembly: GCF_003073215.2. Lineage (NCBI taxonomy): Eukaryota > Viridiplantae > Streptophyta > Magnoliopsida > Poales > Poaceae > Triticum > Triticum urartu. The sequence continues at coordinate 444,856,347 of NC_053024.1, read as the reverse complement.
CTCCTGGGTATTTGATACCGGTACCGTTGCTCATATTTGTAACTCACCACAGGAGCTGCGGAATAAACGGAAACTGGAGAAGGACGAGGTGACGATGCGCGTCGGGAATGGTTCCAAGGTCGATGTGATCGCCATCGGCACGCTACCTCTACATTTACCTACGGGATTAGTTATAAACCTCAATAATTGTTATTTAGTGCCATGTCTGAGCATGAACATTGTATCAGGATCTCGTTTAATACGAGATGGCTACTCATTTAAATCCGAGAATAATGGTTGTTCTATTTATATGAGAGATATGTTTTATGGTCATGCTCCGATAGTCAATGGTTTATTCTTAATGAATCTCGAGCGTATCACTACACATATTCATAGTGTGAATACCAAAATATGTAAAGTTGATAATGATAGTCCCACATACTTGTGGCACTGCCGCCTTGGTCACATAGGTGTCAAACGCATGAAGAAGCTCCATGCAGATGGACTTTTAGAGTCTCTTGATTATGAATCATTTGACACGTGCGAACCATGCCTCATGGGTAAAATGACCAAGACTCCGTTCTCAGGAACAATGGAGCGAGCAACCAACTTATAGGAAATCATACATACTGATGTGTGCGGTCCAATGAGTGTTGAGGCTCGCGGTGGCTATCGTTATGTTCTCACCCTCACTGATGACTTAAGTAGATATGGGTATGTCTACTTAATGAAACACAATTCTGAAACCTTTGAAAAGTTCAAGGAATTTCAGAGTGAAGTTGAGAATCATCATGACAGGAAAATCAAGTTTCTACGATCAGATCGTGGAGGAGAATACTTGAGTCACGAATTTGGCACACACTTAAGAAAATGTGGAATAGTTTCACAACTAACGCCGCCAGGAACACCTCAGCGTAATGGTGTGTCCGAACGTCGTAATCGCACTCTATTAGATATGGTGCGATCTATGATGTCTCTTACCGATTTACCGTTATCTTTTTGGGGCTATGCTTTAGAGACTGCCGCATTCACTTTAAATAGGGCTCCGTCGAAATCCGTTGAGACGACACCATATGAATTATGGTTTGGGAAGAAACCTAAGCTGTCGTTTCTAAAAGTTTGGGGATGCGATGCTTATGTCAAGAAACTTCAACCTGAAAAGCTCGAACCCAAGTCGGAAAAATGCATCTTCATAGGATACCCTAAAGAAACTTATGGGTATACCTTCTACCTCAGATCCGAAGGCAAGATCTTTGTTGCCAGGAATGGATTATTTCTAGAGAAAGAGTTTCTCTCGAAAGAAGTAAGTGGGAGGAGAGTAGAACTTGATGAAGTATTGCCTCTCGAACCGGTAAATGGCGCAACTCAAGAAAATGTTCCTGAGGTGCCTACACCGACTAGAGAGGAAGTTATTGATGATGATCAAGATACTTCTGATCAAGCTCCTACTGAAATTCGAAGGTCCACAAGGACACGTTCCGCACCAGAGTGGTACGGCAACCCTGTCTTGGAAATCATGTTGTTAGACAACAGTGAACCTTCGAACTATGAAGAAGCGATGGCGGGCCCGGATTCCGACAAATGGCTAGAAGCCATGAAATCCGAGATAGGATCCATGTATGAAAACGAAGTATGGACTTTGACTGACTTGCCCGTTGAACGGCGAGCCATAGAAAATAAATGGATCTTTAAGAAGAAGACAGACGTGGATGGTAATGTGACCATCTATAAAGCTAGGCTTGTCGCTAAGGGTTATCGACAAGTTCAAGGGGTTGACTACGATGAGACTTTCTCACCGGTAGCGAAGCTGAAGTCCGTCCGAATCATGTTACCGATTGCCGCATTCTATGATTATGAAATATGGAAAATGGACGTCAAAACGGCATTCCTTAATGGTTTCCTTAAGGAAGAGTTGTATATGATGCAGCCGGAAGGTTTTGTCGATCCTAAGAATGCTGACAAGGTGTGCAAGCTCCAACGCTCGATTTATGGGCTGGTGCAAGCATCTCGGAGTTGGAACATTCGCTTTGATGAGATGATCAAAGCGTTTGGGTTTACACAGACTTATGGAGAAGCCTGCGTTTACAAGAAAGTGAGTGGGAGCTCTGTAGCATTTCTCATACTATATGTAGATGACATACTTTTGATGGGAAATGATATAGAACTCTTGGACAGCATCAAGGCCTACTTGAATGAGAGTTTTTCAATGAAGGACCTTGGAGAAGCTGCTTATATATTAGGCATCAAGATCTACAGAGATAGATCAAGACGCCTCATAGGTCTTTCACAAAGCACATACCTTGATAAGATTTTGAGGAAGTTCAAAATGGATCAGTCCAAGAAAGGGTTCTTGCCTGTTTTGCAAGGTATGAAGTTGAGCTCAGCTCAATGTCCGACCACGGCAGAAGAGATAGAAGAGATGAGTGTCATCCCCTATGCCTCAGCCATAGGTTCTATTATGTATGCCATGCTGTGTACCAGACCTGATGTAAACCTTGCCGTAAGTTTGGTAGGAAGGTACCAAAGTAATCCCGGCAAGGAACACTGGACAGCGGTCAAGAATATCCTGAAGTACCTGAAAAGGACTAAGGAAATGTTTCTCGTTTATGGAGGTGACGAAGAGCTCGTCGTAAAGGGTTACGTCGACGCTAGCTTCGACACAGATCTGGATGACTCTAAGTCACAAACCGGATACGTGTATATGTTGAATGGTGGAGCAGTGAGCTGGTGCAGCTGCAAACAGAGCGTCGTGGCGGGATCTACATGTGAAGCGGAGTACATGGCAGCCTCGGAGGCAGCACATGAAGCAATATGGATGAAGGAGTTCATCACCGACCTAGGAGTCATACCCAATGCGTCGGGGCCAATCAAACTCTTTTGTGACAACACTGGAGCTATTGCACTTGCCAAGGAGCCCAGGTTTCACAAGAAGACAAGGCACATCAAGTGTCGCTTCAACTCCATTCGTGAAAATGTTCAAGATGGAGACATAGAGATTTGTAAAGTACATACGGACCTGAATGTAGCAGATCCGTTGACTAAACCTCTCCCTAGGACAAAACATGATCAACACCAGAATTCCATGGGTGTTCGATTCATCACAATGTAACTAGATTATTGACTCTAGTGCAAGTGGGAGACTGTTGGAAATATGCCCTAGAGGCAATAATAAAAGCATTATTATTATATTTCTTTGTTCATGATAATTGTCTTTATTCATGCTATAACTGTATTATCCGGAAATCGTAATACACCTCTCTTCCCCCCTTGCTGGATCAAGAAAGGAGGAGACGTCATCCGTTCTGTACGTGTGTTGAACGCGGAGGCACCGTCCGTTCGGTGCTAAGATCATCGGTGATTTGAATCACGTGGTGTTCGACTACATCATCCCCGTTCTTTGAACGCTTCCGCTCGCGATCTACAAGGTACGTAGATGCATCTAATCACTCGTTGCTAGATGAACTCCTAGATGGATCTTGGTGAAACCGTAGGAAAATTTTTGTTTTCTGCAACGTTCCCCAACAGCAAGGGCCTTGCCAGGATCTCGTGGGCGTCCCCGGCAAGGATCTTGCTGGGGGTCTTCATCTGTCCCCGGCAAGGATCTTGCCAGGGGTCTTCGTCTTATGGTTCTCATCTAGGCTTGCAGGCTTTTGGTTTCACAAAGATCTGCATGTCACCATGCAGGAGCTCCCGAGCCTTGGTCTTGACGTTGTCGATGGTGTCATAACTCCCAGGTGCAAGGGTGGCGATCTTTCTGGTGTTGGGAAAGTCTTCCCCGGCAAGGCTCTTGCCGAGGCCATGTAGGCCGCCTCGGCAAGGGTCTTGCCGGGGAAAGCTCACCTTGTCCCTTCACTCTTCATGCTTCTGGTTCGAGTGCCGCCTTGGCAGCCTTGTACCTTTGCTTCCTCTGCCCCGCCAAGCCCAGCTGCAGGTGTGGGTATGACTGCCCGTGCACAAGTAAAGGGGTACAGATAGGCCCCTAGTTTTTTACACCGACAGGAGCCCCCGGGCCTGGGCCACACATAAGCGCAAAGCGTTGTTGGGCCAGGCCTAGAACGGTGTGCGGGCACGCGTGGCAGAGTTTTAGTTGTGGTAACTCCTCGTTAGTTGTGCTTCCCCATGACCCGCATCAAGTGCGTGACACGGGGGACGTGCGTGGAACGATCGCAGCATGCTTGTGTCACCTTGCAGTGAATAGTAAAGAGGCGGCCCACGCCTTCCCCATAAAAATAGGAAACCACAGGGGCGCTGCTCATTCACCCTCTGCGTCATTTCCAATCTTGGAACCGTCGTTCCCCTCTTCTTCTCCATGCGTGAACCAAAGCTCTTGCCTCGGCTCACTACCGCCACCGTCGCGCCCACATTGCCCTCGATCCCTTACTTCCTCTCGCCATGGTGAGAGGGCGCGCCGTGCTCCAGTGGCAGCGACGAGGGCTTCTGCTCGAAAGCATGTTCCCCCTCCTCCGGAGCTCATGGCAGCAGAGCCTGCTGTGAGAGAAAGAGGGAGGGGGCGATTCCGAGGCCGCCGCGGCACTCAGGGGAGAGGAAGAAGGGGCAGCGCACCGACCGCGCTTCCGCCAGCGGCTCCCCCCCAATGGAGGGCCACGTTGGAGACAAGCCCCATGAGTTCTTCATCAGGCTGTACAAGCTGGTGTGCGGTTACCTCCGCCTCCCCACTCTGTTCGCCCAGGAGATGGAGCTCGACCCGCCACAGGACTTGAGGCTACACAAGAGGGGCTGCGGGAATGGCGGCATGTGGGTCGACGTCGACTCCCCCCCCTCACGTCATGTATCTCCACCGTGGGTGGAAGATTTTTGCCCGGGCCTATAGCCTGTCGGAGGGGCTTGTTCTCCATTTCAAATTAATGGAGAACGGCCCGCACTCCGTCAAGGTCTTCGAGCACTTGGGAATCCGCTTAAGGTGTTGTGCGGAGAGCTCCACTGACATGTAGCAACCAGACCTCAAACAGTCTGATCTCTGTGCATCAGTGTCATCCCTAGATCGGTAATGCTGACACGCACAGTACTTGAGGATTTATAACAGAGTAGCAATCACACACTTATTACATCGAATGTCTCAAAAGAGAACTTAAAACAATAAATATGGCTTAAGGCATTCTAAATCGATAGCAGCCGAAGGCTTGGAAGATAAAGTGAGTCCATCAACTCTAACGGCATCACTGAGCGAAAGACAACAACCTATGGCTCCTTACTCGTCATCTAAAAAGTCTGCAACATGAACGTTGCAACCCGAAACGGGTCAGCACATGGAATATGCTGGCAAGGTAACACAAGGGAATAATAAACAGAAAAATGCTATCTCTACATGCATATTTGGCTGGTGGAAGTTGTATGGTTAAATAGTTTTGAGAAAAGCCAATTTTTCCCTACAACAAAGGAATAAATTTTATTTAACTGTCATGGTAGTTGTTAAACATTGAGAATGTTCCTCCAACTCAATCCCAATTAAACATCATCATTAAGCCGAATCAATTTAATTTAAGAGTGATGAGATCAATCATGATAATCCAAGAACCAGATACTCAAGATGTCCATAACTGGGGACACGGCTAACCATGATTAGTTTATACACTCTGCAGAGGTTTGCGCACTTTTCCCCACAAGACTCGAATGCATCCATGGTCGGAGATTCGAGACATAGTTTTTCTGAAGCATTAACTCTCTACTCTAGATAGACTATACCACCTACAACCCACTACATCTGCTAGTCTACCTCTTCAAGAGCTTCAGGCAACTTACTCAACTATGCTAGAGCCCATAATAGCTTGTGGCTGCAAACAGAAGTTTCTAGCATGAATAATCTGATGATCCCTTTGAGCCTAGGTGGCGGGCCGTAGGATTATCACACGGATCCTCCGGGATAGCCTAGAACAACACTGGGTACTCCAGGTGTCCACAAGCAATCCACCCAGATGTGTATTCAAGTTGCCACCTTAAGTTGAACCAATAATTAACAAGCTCACATCTGTCATGAATACCCTCAAACCCAATCCACGTCTACGAGCATAGCATAGCAATATAGGCAACATAGAAGTAACTCACAAGGTTTGAAAAATAAGCAGGTGAATAGGTACGACCTCAACTACTTCCCAAAACCCACAATTTAATCAGATCCTAACCATGCAATTGTTTGAGGATTGATCTAATGGAATAAAACTGGGTAGTAAAGAGGTATGATCAAAGTGTTACTTGCCTTGCTGATGATCCGCAAAACCTAGAGACCCGTAGTAGCACGCTTTGCACTCCGGGTACTCTATCACAAACAAACAAGCATACAATAAGCACCCAACAAGAAGCACGGGTAAAAGTCAAATAAGAAGATCTAACCAGAAAGTTCAACTTAAGAACTCCAGTTTGCAAAAAAAAATCAACCGAAACGAAGCAACAAAACTCAAACTGCGAAAGTAACAAGATCTGATTACTAATCTGAACTAAATTCAAATTTTACCGTTTCGAAATCTTGTTCAAGTTGGTTAAACAAAAAGAGGGCTTCGAGACGAGGATCAAGGCGCTTGAATCGTTTGATTCCGACTAACGAGCGAAAAGTTAAACTAAAACGAAAATTATATCAGAAATCGCGATCGAAAATAATCGCGAAAAATCCGAGAAAAAGAAAACCTGACGAACAGGCTAACGAACGAACGTTCGCTGTCTGTGATTAACGGGTGAAAACCGTTCGTCAAAACGAAAGGGCATTCGTTAAGTAACTAAACCAGAAAAAACCGAATCGATCTAGATCTAGGGTTTCGAAAAAAACCGATCCATTTTAAAAAAAACCGGCGGCTACCTTGAACTCCGGCGGGCGGTGGCTCCGGCGACTACGGGCGGCGGCGGGAGGCGGTGGCAGCTCGGCGGCGCGGCGCGATGCTAGGCGGCGGTGCTAGGGCAGGGCGGCGGCGGGGTGGGCTGTGGTGGGCTGCGGTGGGGGCAGGGGGCGCTTATAAGGAGGGAGCCTGGGAGGAGTTCGGGCCGGATACAACCCGTAGGTCGGTTCCTTTTTTTTAAATAGATTACGCTCAAAAAAACATATAAAATAAATATTAAACGGACTCCAAAAATCGTGAAATAAATTTTCCCCGTCCTCTAAAAATCTACCGGACAAGGTGAACATTTATTTGGGCCTCTAATGCAATTTTGAAAAACGCATATTTTTCCTAATGCAAATAAAATAGCGATAAAACTCCGAATAAAATTCATATTTTATTTTAATATTAGATCTCCAATATTTCTTTATTTTGGGGAAGTCATTTTATCCCGTCTCTTTTTATTTTCATAAAAGAAATATTCGATGAGAAAATAATTAAAATCAAACAATCCTCTTTTCAAAATTTGAGAAAACTCAAATATGAAAATAACAAAATCTCCAACTCTCTCCGTAGGTCCTTGAGTTGCATAGAATTTCTAGGATCAAACCAAAATGCATTAAAATATGATATGCAATGATGATCTAATGCATAACATTCCAAATTGGAAATTTGGGATGTTACAAACCTACCCCCCTTAAGATGAATCTCGCCCTCGAGATTCGGGTTGGCTAGAAAGTACGTGAGGGTGATCCTTCTGTAGGTCTTCCTCTCGTTCCTAGGTGGCTTCATCCTTATTATGGTGGCTCCACTGAACTTTACAGAACTTGATAACCTTGCTGCGTGTGACTCCGCTTGCATAATCGAGAATCTTGACGGGTTTCTCCTCGTAGGTCAAGTCGCTATCCAACTGAATCGCTTCCAGTGGAACTGTATCTCTCAGAGGAATATCAGCCATCTCTACATGGCACTTCTTCAACTGAGAAACGTGGAACACATCGTGAACTCCTGATAATCCTTCGGGTAATTCCAACTTGTAAGCAACTTCTCCCATACGTTCCAAAACACGGTATGGTCCCACAAAACATGGTGCTAAATTTCCCTTAACTCCAAAGTGCTTCACTCCTCGGAGTGGTGATACACGAAGATACACTATGTCTCCAACTTTGTGAACTGTCTCCTTGTGTTTAGAATCTGCATAACTCTTCTTCCTGGATTGGGCTACCTTGAGTCTATCGCAAATCAGCTTAACCTTCTCTCCAAACTCTTTAATCAAATCTAGTCCAAATAACTGACGGTCTCCAACTTCGTACCACAACAATGGTGTCCTGCACCTCCTTCCGTACAATGCTTCGAAAGGGGCCATCTTCAAACTGGCATGATAGCTGTTGTCGTAAGAGAACTCTACATAAGGCAAATTGTCATCCCAACTAGATCCATAATTTAGCGCACAAGCTCTCAACATATCCTCCAAAATCTGATTGACTCTCTCAGTTTGTCCATCTGTCTGCGGGTGAAAGGCTGTACTGAACTCTAGCCTGGTTCCCAAAGTTTCATGCAACTGATTCCAAAACTTTGAGGTAAACTGGGTTCCTCTGTCTGATACAATGGTCCTGGTAACTCCATGCAGACATACGATCTTGGACATGTATATCTTGGCCAACTTAGCACTGGTGTAAGTGGTCTTCACTGGGATGAAATGAGCTACCTTCGTCAAACGATCGACTACAACCCATATCGAGTCATAGCCTGAACGAGTCCTGGGTAATCCCGTGATAAAGCCCATACCTAATTTATCCCACTTCCATTCGGGTATCGGCAATGGTGGTAGCAATCCCGCTGGCTTCTGATGTTCTGCCTTCACTATCTGACATACATCACAAACTGCTACATACTCCGCAAAATTCTTCTTCATTCTGGTCCACCAGAAACTATCCTTCAAATCCAGATACATCTTGGTATTTCCTGGGTGAATCGAATACGGCGAATCGTGGGCCTCTTGCAGAATCAACTTCTTGATCTCCGGATCATTAGGCACATAAACGCGGTCCTCAAACCATAGGGTATCGTGCTCATCCTCACTAAATACCTTAGCTTTTCCTTTGCTCATTCTTTCTTTTATCTCAGCAATCTCCTTGTCCATCTTCTGGGCTTCCCTGATCTTATCCATCAAGGTAGACTGAATTCCCAATGCTGCTGCATAACCTCTCGGAACTATTTCCAAACATAGCTCACGAAGATCCTCCGCTAACTCCTTGGGTAACTCTTCGGTCATGAGTGTATTGACATGGCTCTTGTGGCTCAATGCATCGGCTACTACGTTAGCCTTTCCGGGATGATAATGCAACTTCATATCATAATCCTTAATGAGATCCAACCATCTCCTCTGTCTAAGATTCAACTCCTTCTGCGTGAAGATATATTTCAAACTCTTGTGATCCGTGTATACCTCACAATGGTTTCCGATGAGAAAATATCTCCATGTCTTCAACGCATGCACTACAACTGCTAACTCCAAATCATGGGTAGCATAGTTCAACTCATGGGGTGTGAGCTATCGTGAGGCATATGAAACAACTCTTCCTTCCTGCATAAGCATTGATCCACGTCCTCGACGAGAAGTCTCGCAATATACCTGGTAATCCTTGCATTGATCTGGAAGAATCAACACTGGAGCTATAACCAAGCGTTTCTTCAACTCCTGGAAAATGACCTCACATTCCTCAGTCCATTTGAACTTAGTGTCCTTCTTCAACAACTCCGTCATGGGCTTTGCAATCTTTGAGAAATTCTCAATGAACCTCCGGTCGTATCCTGCGAGTCCAAGGAAAATCCGGATCTCTCCAACTGACGTGGGTGCTTCCCAATTTATCACAGTGACAACCTTGGTAGGGTCTACTGCTATTCCTTCTCCAGATATAACATGTCCGAGGAATCCAACTTCCTTCAACCAAAACTCACACTTACTGAACTTGGCATATAGTTGATGTTCTCCGAGTTTACCAAGTACCAAACACAAATGCTCCTTATGCTCCTCTTCATTCTTCGAATAAACTAAAATATCATCAATGAACACCACGACGAACTTATCCAAAATCTCCATAAACACCTTGTTCATCATGTTCATGAAATAGGAAGGTGCGTTAGTCAGACCGAATGACATAACGGTATACTCATATAGCCCGTACCTTGTGGTAAAAACTGTCTTAGGTATATCCTACTCTCGAATCTTCAGCTAGTGGTACCCTGATCGCAGATCAATCTTGGAAAACACCTTAGCTCCTTGCAGCTGGTCAAACAAATCATTGATCATCGGCAGTGGGTACTTGTTCTTGATCGTCACCTCATTCAACCCTCGATAATCAACAACCATCCTCAACGATCCATCATTCTTCTCCACTAGAAGTACTGGTGATCCCCAAGGTGACGAGCTTGGGCGAATATAACCTTTATCCAGTAACTCCTTAATCTGCTTCTTAATTTCCTCTAAATCATTTGCGGGCATCCCGTACGGTCTCTTAGATATTGGCCCTGTGCCTGGCAAAAGCTCAATCAAAAACTCAGTGTCTCTATCCGGTGGCATGCCTGGCAACTCTTCTGGAAATACATCCGGTAAATACTTCACCACTGGTACTTCCTCCTGTACAACTCCTGATAAGGAATTCACTTGAGTCCTATTCGGCACATGCCGGGATACATACTTGATCCTTCTTCCTTCTGGGGTGGTAAGCAAAATCGTCTTATTGGCGCAGTCAATGTTCCCTTCATACTTAGATAACCAATCCATGCATAATATCACATCCAATCCTTGTGACTCCAATACTATCAGGTCTGAGGGAAACAGGTAGTTACCAATCCTTAATGGTAACCGTTCACACCAAAGGCTAGCCATATACTCTGCTCCTGGCGAGGTTACTAACATGGGTGTCCTAAGGGTTTGGGTTGGCAGTTTAAACTTATCCACAAATCCCCTTGATATGTATGAATGCGATGCACCAGTATCAAAAAGAACGGTTGCAGTAAATGACTTAATCATAAACTTACCTATTACTGCATCGGGTTGTGCTTCAATCTCCTCCACGCTAACGTGGTTTACTTGTCCCCTATTGAAAGGGGTTGGCTTCTTCCCAGAACTTCCATTGCCATTTCCATTGCTTGGTTCAGAACATTCTGTGGCATAATGTTCATTCTTCCTGCACTTGAAACAAGTAATGTGACTTAGATCCTTCTTGGCGGGCGTTGCGAGGTTGGTACGGTCCTGGCCGTTGCTTCCTCCATTACCATTTGCATTCCTGGGGCCACTATGGTTGTGAGCAATCCCTCCATTGTGGTTGTGACCTCCATGATTATGTTGAAGGGGTCCTCCCGAGTTTGGGGTAAAACGGGGTTTCTGCTGAGCTCCAGAATTATACTTCCCGTGTCCATACTTCCTCTTACGGTTGTCAATCTGCTGCTGCTTCCCTTCAATCATGAGAGCTCTGTCTACTAACTGTTGGTAATTATTAAAAGTTGCTACCATCATCTCATGCTCAGCTCATCATTCAGTCCTTCCAGAAACTTCTCCTGTTTAGCTGCATCCGTAGCAATGTCATCTGGGGCATAACGTGCTAGCTTGCTAAAGTCGTCCACATACTGGCCAACGGTGCATCCTCCTTGGCGTAAGTTGCGAAACTCACGCTTCTTCATGGCCATAGCTCCTGCTAATACATGGGCAGTCTGAAAGGCCTGCTGAAACTATTCCCATGTAACAGTGTCGATGGGATAGGTGACAGTGTAATTCTCCCACCATGCTGTTGCGAGTCCATCAAGTTGATGTGAGGCAAAATGCACTCTTTCCGCATATCTGCATCCTGAATTGGAACTCCATTCCAATCTTGCGGAGCCAATCATCTGCAACTATCGGCTCGGTGCTACTGGAGAACACCGGCGGATTCAGCCTTAGAAATCGGGCTAAGTGATCAACTGGTGGTGGTGGTGGTGGATTGTTGTTATTATTGTTGTTCCCCTGATTCTGATTCTGGACTAGTATCTACATCAATGCATTCTCCTGCTGGATCAACTGAGTGAGCTCCGGTGGGAAAGCAAATCCATTGTCGCGTCTCGGAGGCATCTGATGGGTTTAGAAAAGATGAGAAAACAGAGTAGAATGGGGTCTAGGGGGAAAACACTACCAATATGCACATGAGACAAACACAATCATATCACTTCAATCAATTCAAACAAGGGCATACAATCGGTCTAACTATCATTACAAAAGTGCTCGGACTATACTATATACATGGGGGAATACTACTACGGATATGGTGGTCGACTAGAAATATTGATCGGTAGAAGACTCCATAATATCAGCTCCAGCTTCATCAACAAAGTCATCATCGCTATCGTCAGGGTCCGAGTCAGTGTCGTTGATGATGATGTAGTTCTCCGGGCAAGTGGAATCGTCATCTTCTCCTCCTGGTGCGGGGTCTCCCATGAATACTTGTAACTCCTTGTCAGATCATCATTCTTCTCCACTAGTACGAAGATTTCCTCCTCGTAATCTTCGCGTGTAGCCTTGAGTTGTTTCTCCAGCTCAGTGATCCTTGTCATTTCCTTCTCCATATCTATCATGCTTGCGCACATCTGATTCTCCTGGCGACGAATGTGCTGGTTTAACTCCTGGATGAACGCGGCAATTGATCTATCCTTCCTGGTGCTGATCATCTCCCATTGCTCATCTCAGTGCCCACAAATCTGATAGATAGTATCCTTAAGATCCTTGTGGTAAACTTCTCCAATGCGTCCCATGGTGATGTGGGCTGCCATGCTCTTGCCTAGACTCCAGGTGGGTGCGTCAAAGGAAAACTCTATGGGCTCAGTGACCGGCATGAACATCCTTCCTGGAATTTGAACTTGGATCATCCAGCGCTCCTCTTTTGGTAAAGTGGTGTTGTAGGTCCCGGTGAAGCTTGAATTCCAACGTTCAGGTACTTAGTGACTTCCTTCAAGTGTCGTCCAAAGGGTGTGTCTTCATCCGGTTGTGCTAACTTGTTCCTCATGTCCGCCATCCTAAAGAGTAGAAAAGGGAGAAGAGTCAGAGATGAGAAGCGAGTAGTGATCTAGGGTTTTAGCTTAGTGGTCATGTCCTACAGTCAGTGTGTGCTCTGATACCATCTTGTAGCGACCAGACCTCAAACAATCTGATCTCTGTGCATCAGTGTCATCCCTGGATCGGTAATGCTGATACGCATAGTACTTGAGGATTTATAACAGAGTAGAAATCACACACTTATTACATCGAATGTCTGAAAAGAGAACTTAAAACAATAAATATGGCTTAAGGCCATCTAAATCGATAACGGCATCACTGAGTGAAAGACAACGACCTATGGCTCCTTACTCATCGTCTGAAATGTCTGCAACATGAATGTTGCAGCCCGAAACGGGTCAGCACATGGAATATGCTGGCAAAGTAATACAAGAGAATAATGAAGAGAAAAATGCTATCTCTACATGCATATTTGGCTGGTGGAAGCTGTATGGTTAAATAGTTTTGCAAAAAGCCAATTTTTCCCTACAACAAAGGAATAAATTTTATTTAACTATGATGGTAGTTGTTAACACATTGAGAAGGTTCCTCCAACTCAATCCCAATTAAACATCATCATTAAGCCCAATCAATTTAATTTAAGAGTGATGAGATCAATCATGATAATCCAAGAACCAGATACTCAAGATGCCCATAACCGGCCACACGACTAACCATGATTAGTTTATACACTCTGTAGAGGTTTGCGCACTTTTCCCCACAAGACTCGAATGCATCCATGGTTGGTGATTCGAGACATAGTCTTTCTGAAGCATTAACTCTCTACTCTGGGTAGACTATACCACCTACAACCCACTACATATGCTAGTCTACCTCTTCAAGAGCTTCACGCAACTTACTCAACTATGCTAGAGCCCATAATAGCTTGTGGCTGCACACGGAAGTTTCTAGCATGAATAATCTTATGATCCCTTTGAGCCTGGGTGGCGGGCCGTCGGATTACCACACAGGTCCCTCGGGATATCCTAGAAAACCACTGGGTACTCTAGGTGTCCACAAGCAATCCACCTAGATGTGTATTCAAGTTGCCACCTTAAGTTGAACCAATAATTAACAAGCTCACATATGTCATGAATACTCTCAAACCCAATCCACGTCTACGAGCATAGCATAGCAATATAGGCAACGTAGAAGTAACTCTCAAGGTTTGAAAAATAAACAGGTGAATAGGTACTACCTCAACTACTTCCCAAAACCCACAATTTAATCAGATCCTAACCATGCAATTGTTTGACGATTGATCTAATGCATTAAACTGGGTAGTAAAGAGGTATGATCAAAGTGTTACTTACCTTGCTGATGATCCACAAAACCTAAAGACTCGTAGTAGCACGCTTCGCACTCCGGGTACTCTATCGCAAACAAACAAGCATACAATAAGCACTCAACAAGAAGCACGGGTAAAAGTCAAATAAGAAGATCTAACCAGAAAGTTCAACTTAAGAACTCCGGTTTGGGAAAAGAATCAACTCAAAGGAAGCAACGAAACTTAAAATGCGAAAGAAACAAGATCCGATTACTAATCTGAACTAAAGTCAAATTTTACTATTTCAAAATCTTGTTCAAGTTGGTTAAATAGAAAGAAGGCTTCGAGACGAAGATCTAGGCGCTTGAATCGCCTGATTCCGACTAACGAGTGAAAAGTTAAACTAAAACGAAAATCGGATCAGAAATCACGATCAAAAATAATCGCGGAAAACCTTGGAAAAAGAAAAACTGACGAACGGGCTAACGAACGAACGTTCGCTATCTGCGGTTAATGGGTGAAAACCGTTCGTCAAAAACAAATGTACAAACGGGCGTTAGTTAAGTAACTAAACCGAAAAAACCGAACAGATCTAGATCTAGGGTTTTGAAAAAAAACTGATCGGTTAAAAAAAATGGCGGCTACCTCGAACTCCGGCGGGCGGCGGTGCGGTGGCTCCGGCGACGGCGGCGGCACGGTGGTGGCGCGGCGCTAGGCGGCGACGGCTCGTGGCGGCGGCACTAGGGCAGGGCGGCGACAGGGTTGGCTGGGGTGGGCTGCGGTGGGGGCAGGGGGCCTTATAAGGAGGGGGCCTGGGAGGAGTCCGCGCCGGATACGGCCCGTAGGTCGATTCCTTTTCTTAAATAGACTCCATTCAGAAAAATGAATAAAAGAAATCCTAAACGGACTCCAAAAATTCTGAAATAAATTTTCCTCGTCCTCTAAAAATCTACCGGACAAGGTGAACATTTATTTGGGCCTCTAATGCTAATTTGAAAAACGCATATTTTTTCTAATTCAAATAAAATAGCGATAAAACTCCGAATAAAATTCATATTTGATTTTAATATTAAATCTCCAATATTTCTTTATTTTGGGGAAGTCATTTTATCCCCTCTCTTTTTATTTTCATAAAAGAAATATTTGAAGAGAAAATAATTAAAATCAAACGATCCTCTTTTCAAAATTTGAGAAAACTAAAATATGAGAATAACGAAATCCCCAACTCTCTCCGTAGGTCCTTGAGTTGCGTAGAATTTCTAGGATCAAACCAAAATGCATTAAAATATGATATGCAATGATGATCTAATGCATAGCATTCCAAATTGGAAATTTGGGATGTTACATGACAACAAAACATCCTCCTCAGGCGATAGTGACGAGGAGGACAGCAACAACGATGATGAGGGTAGCGGGCGGGAGGATGCCAATTCCGACTCCGGATGATCGTAGGTGGTAGCGTCGTCATCTGCATCACCCTCGGCCACGTGTCTTGCCGAGGGTCATCCTTGCCATGCTCTCCATCGGCGCGTTCCCCATCGCCTCTTCTTTGCCTTCACCTGCCGCACCTGGGAGGAAAGGGGCAAGAACGGAGATCACGGGGCACTTATCTTTCTTTTAAACTTGTAGGCATTTGCCAAATTTTAATTTCTAAGTAATGTAATCTCTCGAGCCCATGCTTATGTTTTGTAACATCCATACTTGTATCAGCATGTTAATGAAAAAGACTAGTCTTGCCGGGAACCCATGCATGGATACGCTCGTGCAGAGGCAAAATGCCTCCATAACGAAAATAAACGAGTCCTGCCGGCGCCCTCTGTGCCTGCCGGAGAATCACATCTGCCGGGTTATAAACAAAGGGTCCAGCCCCCCATCCATCTCCTTTTAGCAAGGGCCACTACGACCACTCCGACTGAAGCAGCGTTTGGGTCGGGAATGGGAGCACCCGAGTTTTTCAGAAGAAGGTGGCAAGGTTTTCTAATGCACAAGTTATAGGTCATGAACATGGATGGGCAAGAGGTAAACTTTATTTGTGTGGTTTGCCGGGGATCGCCTTGTTGGGCGGTCTTCTCAACTTCTTGCCGGAGCCGGGTCCTTGGTGGGATCGAGCGTCCTTGCCGTGGCTGGAAGGAAGAGAGGGCAATAGCATGGACCCTTGGCGGTCCGTTAATATTCTTTGGAATAAGAAAGTAGTATAATACCCTAGAAAAGCATGCATATATGTATACACATAATCATGAAAATCAACAGGAAACTGTACATACTAAGGGTTTCTTTCCCTGACTAAGCGCAGGGTCTGCGCCTGGCTTTGTACATAGGGTTACATGCCTTGCCGGCAAGGCTAGTACAAAAAGGGGGTTGTTAGGGCTCCCGGCAACCGCGCCTTAGGGGTAAAACTGGCGAAGATGTTCGATGTTCCAGGAATTTCTCACCGGAATGCCATCCTCGGTCTCCAGGCGGACTGCGTCGGGCCTGGTGACTCGTATTTCCTGATAAGGGCCTTCCCACATTGGCGTCAACTTGTTTGAATTCTTGGAGGATTGGATTTACCGAAGAACAAGGTCTGCTTCCTCAAGGCTTCGTGCGTGAACCTTGCGGCTATGGTAGCGGCGCAAGGCTTGCTGGTAACGAGCGGCTCGCATAGCAGCCTGAAGACGATCTTCCTCAAGGAGCGTCGCATCATCTTGGTGCAACTGCTCTTGCTCAAGCTCATCGTAAGCGAGCACTCGAGGTGACCCGTATGTGAGTTCCGTGGGGAGAACTGCTTCTGCCCCGTATACCAGGGCAAAGGGTGTCTGGCCAGTGGCTCGACTTGGTGTTGTTCTGATCGACCAAAGAACCATTGGCAACTCATCAATCCAGCGCCTTCCGCACTTGTGCAGCCTGCCAAAAGTTCTAATTTTGACGCCTCTCAACACTTCCGCGTTCGCCCTCTCAGCCTGGTCGTTGCTTCTGGGATGAGCAACAGAAGCAAAACAAAACCTTCCCGTCGAGGTCTTAAATGTACTGCATGAAGGTGCGGCTCATGAACTGCGTGTCGTTGTCGGTGGTGACTCTATTTGGCACAACGAAACGACAAACTAGTCCCTTGAAGAACTTGACGGCTGATTGTGTTGTCACCTTTCTCACCGGTTTCACTTCCGGCCACTTTGTGAACTTGTCGATTGCGACGTACAAGTACTCAAAGCCCCCGACAGCACAGGGGCCTAATATGTCGAGCCCCCAGACCTGAAAGGGCCAGGAAAGAGGGATTGTTTGAAGGGCTTGGGCTGCCTAATGAAGCTACTTTGAATGGAACTGGCATGCTTCTCACTTGGTTACTAGTGCAGTTGCATCCTGGAGAGCGGTGGGCCAGAAGAAACCTTGCCAGAGTGCTTTGCCGGCAAGGGCTCTTGACCCTACGTGGGAGCCACACATGCCTCCATGTATCTCTGCCAACAGCTTAAGTCCGTCCTCTTGAGGAATGCACCTCAATTTCACGCCGTTCGGTCTCCTTCTATATAGGGCATCATCCATAAACTACTACATGCTGGACCGGCGGGCTACTTTCTCTGCCTCTTCCTACTCCTCAGGGAGCTCCCCTGTTTGGAGGAAACGGATGGCGCATTGTGCCCATGCCGGAGCCTGGGGCTTGACGGCTAGGACTAAAGGCTCATCTTTGGCCGTAGGGGTAGCTGCTCCTACGTTCAGGGCTTGGGGCCCTGCAGGGGGTTGCTGCTCCCCGGCAAGCTTGGGGCACTGGCAACGTCCTTTCCCGGCGGCTCCTGGGAGGTCAGCGGGAAAGTACTTGCTAGGGCATGCCTTCCTTCGCTTGTTCTGTCCTGCTGATGGCTCAATGGATGGCTGGGTGAAGTGAAGCACAAAGGTACCTGGTTCCACAGGCAACTTGAGGGCAGCGCGTTTCGACAAGTCGTCGGCAATGCTATTCTCCGCTCGAGGAACATGCTCTTCTTGCAGACCGTCAAAACGCTCTTCCAACTTCCTCACCTCATCCACCTAAGCCTCCATCAACGGGCTCTGGTAATCCTTGTTGACTTGCTTGACGACGAGCTGCGAATCACCTCTGATGATGAGCTTCCTAATTCCGAGGTCTGCTGCAATCCTGAGATCGGCAAGCAATCCCTCATACTCTGTCGTGTTGTTCATTGACTTTTCCTGGGAAAGTGCATCTGGACTACGTGCATGAGGTGCTCTCCGGTGGGTGCGACGAGCAGCACGCCGGCACCAACACCTTGCAGCGAGAAAGCTCCGTCAAAGTACATGATCCAATCACGACTCATCTCCTTGCCGGGAAGGGCGGTCTCTCAAACTTCTTTGTCTGGCATTGAGGTCCATTCCGCTATGAACTCTACCAGGGCTCGGCTCTTGATCATTGAAGTGCTTTCAAATTTGAGGCCGGAACTTGAATGTTCCAATGCCCACTCCACAATCCTCCCAGTGGCATCCGGATTGTTTAAGATTCGTTGCAAAGGGAGGCGGGTGATGACGATGACCTCATGCACTTGGAAATAGTGACGTAGCTTTCTCGGGGCCATAAGAAGGCCGAAAAGTAGCTTATGTATGCCAGAATATCTTGATCTAGCCCCCTGTAAAAAGGAACTGACAAAATAAACCAGGTTCTACACCACCTTCTTCTTCTGTTCGACTCCGCCCGCTTGCGTGGACCCCAACTTGCCGGAACCAGGCTCTGCCAGGGGTTCTGCCTTGCCGACATGAGGCACTGCCGGGGAGAGCTCCGGCTCATCATCTGACGGCTCTGCCGCTACTGCTGCTTCTTCCTCAAATTCTCTCTATGCCACTAGCGCAACACTAACCACTTGATTCGTTGCCGCTAGATATAGCAGCAAAGGCTCTTGCGGTTTGGGTGCGACTAGTATTGGCATGGCGAAGAGGTAATTCCTCAAATCTTGCAGCACTGCATCTGCCTCTGGAGTCCATTTCATTGGACCCGCCTTCTTCAAAACTTTGAAGAAGGGG
This sequence comes from Triticum urartu, assembly GCF_003073215.2. Taxonomy (NCBI): domain Eukaryota; kingdom Viridiplantae; phylum Streptophyta; class Magnoliopsida; order Poales; family Poaceae; genus Triticum; species Triticum urartu. The sequence continues at coordinate 444,837,233 of NC_053024.1, read as the reverse complement.
AGGGCGCGCTCAGCAGATTTGGAGATGAACCTACTTAGAGCGGCAACATAGCTGGCAAGCCTACGGATGTCTTTGACTCATCTTGGTGCCTCAATCTGCTCAATTTCTTTGATCTTGTCGAGATTTGCTTCGATTCCACGTTGAGACACAAAGAACCCAAGAAGTTTGTCGGATGGGACGCCGAACACGCACTTCTCTGGGTTGAGCTTGAGGTTGATCTTGCGTAGGTTGGCAAATGTTTCCTCCAGATCCTGCACGAGCGTGGCCTTGTCCTTGGTCTTGACTACTATATCATCCATATAGGCTTCCATATTTCTATGCGGCTGGGGCTCAAAACTAATTTGGACTGCTCGGACAAATGTCGAACCCGCGCTTTTCAACCCGAAAGGCATCCGTATGAAACAATATGTACCACATGGGGTGATGAACGCATTTTTCTCTTCGTCTTCCTTCATCATGAAGATCTGGTGGTATCGTGAGTAGGCGTCGAGGAATGCCAGCAGGTCACACCCGGCAGTGGAGTCCACTATCTGGTTAATGCGTGGAAAAGGGAAAGGATCCTTTGGACAAGCCTTATTGATATCCATGTAGTCAATACACAACCTCCACTTCGCATTTGCCTTACGCACTACCACTGGATTGGCCAACCATGTGGGGTGGAGCACTCCTCTGACCAAGCCTGCTGCCTCCAACTTCCTGATCTCTTCGATGATGAACTCTTGTCGCTATAAAGCTTGCTTTCTGACCTTCTGCTCGATGGACCACGCATGGGGATAGACAACAAGGTGGTGCTCAATCACCTCCCTGGAAACGTCGGGGATGTTGGATGCTTGCGATGCAAACGCATCGACATTCGCCTGCAGGAAGGCAACGAGTGCGCTTTCCTATTTGTTGTCGAGAGTGGAGCTTATGGTAAAATCTCCACCCGTGCCATCCTCCTTGACGGGCACCTTCTTAGTTTCCGGCAGGGCCGCCTTGGACCTCTTGCTCCCGCTGGTGGAGCTCTCTGGCACGTCCTCAATGGTAACGCGGCACTCCGAAGAGGTGCGTTTGCCAGAGGAGGTGCAGGAGTCCTTGCCGGGGTCGGAAGTCTTGCTGGAAGGGGCCTTGCCGGTAGAGGTAGAGGCCTTGCTGGTTTTCTTCCCTCCCCGGGCCTCAGCGGCAGGAACAAGTGCCTTGGCGGCAGCCGCTGCAACAACCTCCTAGTAGAGTTAGTCGGCATAGATGAGCGCGTCCTTCTTGTCGGAGGGGACGGTGATGATGCTTATCGGCCCGGGCATCTTCAATGTGTTGTAAGCGTAATGTGATGCCGCCATAAACTTGGCCAACACTGGGCAGCCAAGGATCCCATTATAGGGCAAGGGGATCTTGGCAACATCAAGAACGATCTTCTCCATCCGATAGTTTAGCTCGCCCCCAAATGTGACGGGTACCGTGACTTTGCCCTTCGGCTGACTCCTCCCCGGGTTGACCCATTGAAACGTTCCCGTCTCCTCGAGATCTCCATCGGGGATCTGTAGCCGTTCGATCATAGCGGGCGAGATCAAGTTCAGACCGGCCACACCATCAACTAGTATCTTCGTCACCATGAGGTTGCATATTGTTGGGGAAACCAACAAAGGCAAACACCCGACCGCAGTTGTGCGGCCAGGGTGATCCTTGGTGTCAAAAATAATAGGCGTGCTAGACCACTCCAGTGGCCTCTGGGCGTCGAACGATGGCTCCGCCGCAGTGACTTCACGCACCCACTACTTCAGTTGGTGGTGAGAGGTGTGTAGCGAGGCACCACCATCGACGCACATGGCCTCCATAGCTTTCTGGAACTCGTGTTCGCCGGACTCATCGTCCTCATCATGACCATCATCTTCCTCCTTCTTGTCGCAGCCCCGAGCGGGCCTCTCTTAATGATTATCCTTATCACGGCAGCCTCCTCGACCACCACGCTTCTTGCCGGACCCCTCAGAACCATCTTGGCCCTTCTCCTTGTCACGCCTCTCATATTCAGCTTTTTGCTTCTCTACAAGCAGCTCAACCTGCCGGCAATTCTGGAGGTCATGGCCTTTGGTGCGGTGAATCTTGCAGTACTGCTTGTCGGAGCCCCCTGGCTTGTCGGCAGTCGCCAAGGCCCGACAAGCGGCACACCCGGCAACTTCCTTGTCGGGGTCGTCAACCATGACCTTCTTGGCGGTAGCGGGGTCGCCGGATCCCTCGACGGCAAGCACGGTCTTGCCCTTACGCTTCTTGTTGCGGCGTCGTCCCTTCTTTGTCGGGGCGACGATGTCACCGTCTGTGGAGTCAGTTTCCGCACCGGCATCTTCGCCGGGGTACTTCCTTCCTTCTTCAGCCCGAGCGCACCTATCGGCCAGAACATACAGCTCGGCTACATCCTTAACCTTGTTCATCACCAGCTCCTCGCGCATCTTGCGGTTGTGCACATTCTGATGGAATGCACTGATGACAGCGGAGGGATGAACATCTGGGATGTTGTACTGCACACGGCTGAACCTTTGTATGTACTTGCGCAGGGACTCGCCGTCCTTCTGGGGGATGACATGCAAATCACTCGCCTGGCCAGGAGCTTGGTGGCCTTCAGTAAAGGTGCCAACAAACTCGTGGCATAGATCCGACCAAAAAGAGATGGAATCCACTGGAAAGTGCATCAACCATGACATGACATTGGGCTTAAGTGCCAATGGGAAATAATTGGCAAGCACCTTATCGTCGCGAGCCCCGGCAGCTTGCATCACGATGGTGTAGATGCTGAGGAGCTCCAATGGGTGAGTCTTGCTGTTGTATTTTTCTCCAACCTCAAGCTTCAACATGCGGTGGGTGGGCCACTGGAACTGCCACAGCTCACGGGTAAAGGCTGGACAACCCACCTCATAAGGTAGGTCACCGGCACCCCCCGGCGCTGGGCGGTCCATAGTGGGCCCCGCGCGCCTATCTGACTGATGGCGCGCGTCCCGTCGCCGCTCGATAGTGGTCCGAGCGTCTTCCTAAGCTCGCTCCCGAAAGACTTGACGTTGGTCGCAGCGGTCTCGCGGGTCAGACGACGCCGTAGAAAGGTTGTCGCGGGTGTCGGCCGGGTGAGCCGGCGGCTGCTGTCGCGGTCGTGGGGGAGGAGAGTGCACCGTGGTCGCAGTGTCTCCGGTCCTCCCACCGCCGGCATGCACCGGCTCGACAGAAAGCCGACATGAGGGTCCCGCTGGGCGCGGCTCATCTTTGTTGGCAAAGCTGATGAGGCTTCGAATGGTGGCCCTCCACTCGTCGAGCTTCTCTGCTGCTGGAGGGAAGTCGAGGAGTAATTGCACGCGTGCCAACGCTTCTGCTGGCCTGGGTGGCGGCGAAAGTTGTGTGGACCATGACGCGCTCCGACTTCTAATCACGTTAGAAGGAGCTCTATCACGGTCTCGCTGTCGCGCGCTGTTTCTGCCAGCGTCTAGGCGTGCATGCCGACCCTGTGCATCTTGAGAGTGACGCAAAGGGCTCTTCCCACGGCGGTGTCCGGAGGCACCGACGTCGCGGTGTTGCTCGTCACACGTGGCCTGGGAAGGTCGCAGCACGGGCACCAGCTGGGGCATCCAGGAGGTCGCTTGCGTCGTCCATGGGCAGCACGGCCCCTCCCCCGGGCCCAGCGGTGGGCGGCTCATCGTCTCGGGCACGCACACCGCCACTCACCTGGCTCCGATTGCCAGAGTTGAAGGAAATATGCCCTAGAGGCAATAATATAGTTTTTATTTGTATTTCCTTATATCATGATAAATGTTTATTATTCATGCTAGAATTGTATTAACCGGAAACTTAGTACATGTATGAATACATAAACAAACAGAGTGTCACTAGTATGCCTCTACTTGACTAGCTCGTTAATCAAAGATGGTTAAGTTTCCTAGCCATGGACAAAGAGTTGTCATTTGATAAGCGGGATCACATCATTAGAAATGATGTGATTGACTTGACCCATCCGTTAGCTTAGGACGATGATCGTTACAGTTTCATTGCTACTGCTTTCTTCATGACTTATACATGTTCCTCGGACTATGAGATTATCCAACTCCCAAATACGGGATGAACACCTTGTGTGCTATCAAACGTCACAACGTAACTGGGTGATTATAAAATGCTCTACAGGTGTCTCCGATGGTGTTTGCTGAGTTGGCATAGATCAAGATTAGGATTTGTCACTCCGAGTATCGAAGAGGTATCTGTGGGCCCTCTCGGTAATGCACATCACTATAAGCCTTGCAAGCAATGTGACTAATGAGTTAGTTACGGGATGATGCATTACGTAAAGAGTAAAGAGACTTGCCGGTAACGAGAGTGAACTAGGTATGGTGATACCAATGATCGAATCTCAAGCAAGTAACATACCGATGACAAAGGGAACGACGTATGTTGTTATGCGGTTTAACCGATAAAGATCTTCGTAGAATATGTAGGAGCCAATATGAGCATCCATGTTCCGCTAGTTATTGACCGGAGATGTGTCTCGGTCATGTCTACATAGTTCTCGAACCCGTAGGGTCCGCACGGTTAACGTTTGATGAAAATTTGTATTATGAATTATGTGATTTGATGTACCGAAGGTTTTTCGGAGTCCCGGATGAGATTACGGACATGATGACGAGTATCAAAATGGTTGAGACGTAAAGATCGATATATTGGAAGGCTACATTCAGACATCGGAAAGGTTCCGAGTGATTCGGGTATTTTCTAGAGTACCGGAGAGTTACAGGAATTCGCCTGGGGAAGTAGTGGGCCTTAATGGGCCATACGGGAAAGGAGAGAAGGGCCTCAAGGGGTGCCCCCCATGGGCTGGTCCGAATTGGACTAGGAGGGGGCGGTGCCCCCCTCCTTCCCCTTCCTTTCCCCTCCTAGTTGGACTAGGAACGGGGGAAACCTACTCCTAGTAGGAGTAGGAATCCCCCCTTGGGGCAGGCCATAGGAGGTCGGCCCTCCCCCTCCTCCACTCCTTTATATACAGGGGAGGGGGCACCCCATAGACACACAAGTTGATCATTGATCTCTTAGCCATGTGCGGTGCCCCCTCCACCATAATCCACCTTGGTCATATCGACGTAGTGCTTAGGCGAAGCCCTGCGCCGATAGCTGCATCATCACCGTCATCACGCCGTTGTGCTGATGAAGCTCTCCCTCGACACTTAGGTGGATTGAGAGTTCGTGGGACGTCACCGAGCCGAACATGTGCAGATCGTGGAGGTGCCATACTTTCGGTACTAGGATCGGTCGGATCGTGAAGACATACGAGTACATCAACCGCGTTGTCATAACGCTTCCTCTCATGGTCTATGAGGGTACATGGACAACACTCTTCCCCTCTCGTTACTATGCATCACCATGAGCTTGCATGTGCCTAGGAATTTTTTTTGAAATTATTGTGTTTCCCAACAGTGGCATCCGAGCCAGGTCTATGCGTAGATGTTTTATGCACGAGTAGAACACAAAGGAGTTGTGGGCGTGGGTATATACATATTGCTTGCCGTCACTAGTTGATTCTTGATTCAGCGGTATTGTTGGATGAAGCGGATCAGACCGGCATTACACGTACGCTTATGAGAGACTGGTTCTACCGACGTGCTTCGCACACAGGTGGCTAGTGGGTGTCTGTTTCTCCAACTTTAGTTGAATCGGATTCAATGAATAGGGTTCTTTCTGAAGATCAAAAAGCGATCACTATACTATGATGCGGAGCATCCCATGACCATCCCCATGGACGCCACCTCAACTATCCAAGCTCCAAGTGGACCCATGACAAGGGCTAGGGCACGTGCTATTCAATCAGAGGTGACATCACTCCTACTTGAGTTTTCCCCCTCTTTGAGTGAGACATGGCTACTGCCTAAGTCTGAGATACTATGTGTCATCAGGTACAACGCTCAAGACTCGGAGTCGAGGACTGTAGAAGAAGAGACAGGCGTCAACACTCTGGACAGCCCGGAACCTCCGGCCAGAACCCGGAACTTCTGGCCCCCGGAGCTTCCGGCCGCCGATGACTTCGACCAGCCTAGGTGTGCCAACTCTCGGGTTAGCCGAGACCCCGCCCCGGACCTTCCGGCGCCTGGAACCTCCGGCCTGCCTGGACCTTCCGGCCCCCGGATGCCAACACATCTCCACCGCGCCAACTCTCTGGTTAGGCCGGACCCTCCCCGGAACCTTCGGCGCCCGGAACCTCCGGCTCCCGGAACTTCCAGCCCTGCCTGCGCGCAGCCACTTGGGCCGAGGCCCGTGTACCCTTTCGTCACCTAGACTATATATACTCTATCCCGTGCGACTTTGTAGGGTTAGCGTTGGTTTAGCTCATACTTAGAGATAGAGCTTCGCTCATCCACATCGGATCTACTCCTCGTGAGAGACCGCGGCCTCTTCGGAGAAGATCCTTTTGGATTCAAGACCTCCTTTTGGAGAAGAACATCAAGACCTCCTCACGGAGAAGAACCGGCTACCCTTTGTATCGTCCTTAGTTGTCTGTGGATTCGTGTATCGTTCTATGTATCCGAGGATCTAGCACATGTGTGACTTGTTCTTGTTAGTTTGAGTGTTCCTCTTGTGTTTCCCCTTGTGTTTTCCCTCGTTTCCCTCTTTGTGTTCCTCGTGTTCTTCGCGGGATCCGCTCCTTTCGTGAAAGATCGGGCGATTAGGGTTCTACCCTACATCATCTTGGTATCTAGAGCCACATTGATCACGATTTCGGAGCCCCCTCTTCGTTTTATAGCCTAATTTTGTTGTTTTTCGTCCTAATCCGAAAATCCCCACCAAAAATAGCCCCAATTTTTTTCTGATTTGTTGCTGTGTTGAGATTTTGTTGGTTTTGATCCGTGAATTTTGTGTGTGGCTCGTAGATCTAGCCTCCCCACCCTTCTTTTCCTCCAATTTCTTCTTTTTCCCCTTCGGATTTGGGCTTTTCCCCAAGTTTTTCCGCCCAAATCCACGATCCCGAAGTCTCTGTTCTTGGCAGAATCACAACCACCGGAACTTCCGGTCCAACCCGGACATTCCGACCCCTGGACCTTCCGGCATTCCCTGGAACCTCTGGACCCCGGACGCTCCGTCTTGCCCGGAACTTCCGGCTTAGATAGAAAGTTCGCACTACTTCCACAACTCCGCCCAATTTCCACCAAATTTTGTTCCGGTGCTCACCATATACCATATATCCTTCCGCATACCTCCACCACTTCCGCATAACCCAACTATTTTTGGACCGTTTCGCTCTCCAACACAGTTGCTACTTCGAGGTTTGAGAATTTGAGTTGCGGTACCGTATCCTTTTGTGTTTCGGCTATCTAGGTAAAGTTTGACATCGACATCACCGCCGCTCATCTTCGCCACGGACGCGACATCAACAACGACCACCTCGACTACGACTTGGTATTTGTGCCACCATTTTGACACCATGCCGGAAGCAAGACCGGTAACCTCATCTTGGTATTGGACATATCACTCTTGCCATTACATTGATAGCCATCATAGCCTTACTCCTTTGCGTTGCTTACCCATCGAGACTAGCAATTGAGTATTGTCGGCAATGAGACTTGTGCACATTAGTGATCATACTTCCCATAGCATACATACATACATCATTGTTGACTATATTGGTATCATCTCTTGTGTCACAAAGTTGTGATCACATACTCACTTGCTATCTTGGTTCGTCAAGCATTGCATGAGAAAAGAGCTCAAACATCAAAGAGCCAACCAAGCTTTTAAGAAAAAAGGAAAGATAAGCAAAGAGCTTTTAAGCAAGAACCATATCATCATACAACATTAAGATTGTCATACTCGATCATCTTGGATCATATCATAGCAACACCTTGCATACAAAATATTTGGGATAGAAGTCGTTGCATTTTTGATAAGTAGGTTCTGCAAAAGTTCTTGTATCCGCCTATCGTGCAATCGTGCTAGCGTCTCTCTAGTGTTGTGCAACAAGAGCATTCTTGTGGATTCCACACTTTGGCTCACCCTTGGTTGCACAACCCAACTTATCTTTTTGCGTGTGTGTTTCCGTGTACCTTATATGCTTGGTCTACTTTTTACATTGCATCTTGCGAATCTTTTCCAACATTATTGAAGCTCACTTACAATTGCATCAGATTTTGTGCCACCATCCTAACCAAGCTCCACCAAAAGCTTTTACTTGTGTAGGTGTGAGAAACTGACAAGAACTCGTACCAATTGTGCTATTTCCTTGTCCTACATTGGAGTGATCCTCGATCCACTTTCAACTTTGGACAAGGTACATTTGGTACTCGTTCTTCTCTTTCTACCACTCACATTTGTCTTGGAATGATGGATAGGCCAAGTACTTCTACCAACCCACTCTTCATGGAGCAAGACGACGACATGAACTCTTTCGTCACCAAGAGTCACCTCTTTGGTGCACAACGTGCTTTGCATCAAGAGCAACAAATTATGAGTGAACACATCGATAACCTTGCTGCCGACTTGCGACTTTCCGAGCAACATACAAAGGACTACTTCGACCACAAGCTCGACGATCACAAGCAAGAGAATGACGCAAGGATGGACGAAATTCGTGCTTTGTTGCTCAACCGCTCGTCTTCCACTTCAAGAAGGAGCCGTTCAAGCCGCCACTCCGACTTCACCCTCTCCGGCTCAAGTACACCGACATCGAACACTCTTCGTCGAGCCGCACACACCGACCGTCAAGCAAGCCTCAATCCCCTACGAGACACTAACTCTCAAGAGCGCCAACAACGTCAAACTCAAGAAGCCTTTGCGCTTGCATGAGAACGACAACGACAATGCCAACATGAAGAGGAAGAGCGAGCGCGTCTACACCAAAATGCCCAAGATGCCGAGGCACAACGTCAAGCACAACAACTACGTGACGCTCAAGAACTTGCAGCGCAACAAGCTTTACGCGATTCGAGTCGAGCCGTTGCCGACCGAAGCCGACAAGCCCGTGAACAAGAGGAAGGACATCGCAAAGAAATTCAAGAACAAAGATTTCACGCTCGCGTGCATCGTCAAGTTCCTCTTCGAGCTCGCGACAGTCCTCCACAAGCTCGCCAACACCATGAAGTTCATCAGGAGCATGAAGACAATGGAAATCCTCCACGACAAGAGCAACATGAGGATAACAACCCTCCGCGCCAAGAGCACCACGAGTTGAACAATCATCTACAACATGCGCGTCATCATCCCCGACCCCGACACAATGAAGAGCAACGCTACGGCAAGCTCAAGTTCACCTTGCCCAAGTTCAACGGGAGCAACGATCCTGAGAGTACATTTCTTGGGCATTGAAAGTTGACAAGATTTTCCGTTTGCACAATTATGAAGAAGAGAAGAAGATCGCAATGGCATCCCTTGAGTTCCAAGACTATGTGCTCATTTGCTGGGAACAAGTCATTGAGCGTCGAGAGGCAAGAGGTGATCCACCCATCACTACCTGGGCACAAATGAAGGATGTAATGAGAGCACGCTTCGTACCTACCTACTACAACCGCGATCTCTTCAAGAAACTCCAACAACTCAAGCAAGGAAACAAGAGCGTTGAAGAATACTACAAGGAGATGGAGATTGCAATGATAAGAGCCAATGTCACGGAAGATGATGAGCAAACAATGGCACGTTTCTTGAATGGACTCAATCATCCTATCAAGAAGATCACCGATTTCCAACCATACTCAAATCTCATCGAGCTAGTGCACCAAGCTACCAAAGCGGAACGCCAAGTGCAAGATGATTTCAAGTATGCCAAGTTCTCATCCAAGTCCTACGGCTTCTCCAATAACCAAGCTTCAACGACTCCAACACCGACTACAAGACGTTCTACTTCCAACATCGACAAGTCGACTTCCAAGAAAACTTCTTCAACTACAAGCCATCCTCCTACGAGCAGCTTCAAGCCGAGAGCTTCATCCTCATCAACCCCAACCGATGAGACCATCAAGACGAGTTCCTTCAAGTGTTTCACTTGCGGAGGCCGAGGCCACAAGTCCTACGAGCGCACCAACAAGCGAACCATGGTCTTCAACGACGATGGCACTTATGACTCCATGAGCGACGGCGAAATGGAAGCCCTCGAGCAAGTCGCCATGCACCGCCAAGTGAACAATCAAGAAGAAAAAGTCTTTTGTGATGAAGACTCAAGTCCCGCACTTGTTGTCTCCAAATTCTTGACTCTCCAACATCACCAAGAAGAAGACCAACGATGCCACATATTCCACACCAAGGCCGGCATCAATGGACGATCCGTCAAGGTCATCATCGATGGAGGGAGTTGTCACAATATCACAGGTCAAGAACTTTGCTCCAAGCTCCAATTGCCAAAGACGAAGCATCCACATCCATACAAAGTGCAATGGCTTAGTGACTCCGGCACTATCCAAGTCGAGCATCGAGTACAAGTCTCCTTCAAGATCGGCGCCTACGAAGACACCTTGGAGTGCGACGTCGTACCAATGAACGTTTGTCATCTTCTCCTTGGACGGCCATGGCAATTCGATAGAGGAGTCGTCCACAACGGCCGAACGAACCACTACATCTTCAAGATGAAGGGCAAGGAGTACGTCCTCTGTCCAATGTTGCCAAGTCAAGTGATCGCCGACAAGCATACCACCCATCATGGAGATCATGGTGAGAGAGCGAGCCACCAAAACGAGAGTGAGCGCCACAAGCCAAAATCGAGTGCCTCCACGATAAGCGAAAACAAGAACCTAGTTCTATTTGCCACCAAACGTGAGATGAGAGAAGTGTGTGAGAACCCATCTAGTGTCCTACACTACGTCCTCGTGTGCAAGGACAATGCACCACAAACTAACACATCTCACACTCTTCCTCTAGTGTTGTCTTCTCTTTTGCAGGAATTTCAAGACATTTTTCCCGGTGAGCTACCTCCGGGTCTACCTCCTCTACGAGGCATTGAGCACCGAATCGACCTCATCCCCGGACCACCTCTTCCAAACAAAGCTCCATACCGTGTCAACCCCGACGAAAAAAAAGAAATACAAAGGCAAGTAAAGCATCCCATAGACCATGGACATGTGCGTGAAAGTTTGAGCCCTTCTGCCGTTCCGGTCATTCTTGTGCCAAAACGTGATCGTAGTTTTCGCATGTGCTCCGATTGTAGACCTATCAATGCTATCACCGTTCGCTATAGGTATCCCATCCCACGCCTAGATGATATGCTTGATGAGCTTAGCGGTGCCACTATATTTTCTAAAATTGATCTTAAGAGTGGTTACTATCAAATCCGCATACAAGAGGGTGATGAATGGAAAACCGCCTTCAAAACCAAGTTTGGTCTGTATGAGTGTTTAGTCATGCCTATGGGTCTTTCGGAAGCACCGGGCACTTTTATGCGCCTCATGAATCATGTCTTTAGCCCTTACATTGGTATATTTGTTGTGGTCTACTTTGATGATATTCTTGTGTTTAGAAAATCTATCAAAGAGCATGTCACCCATGTCCGCACCGTTTTGTAAACTCTTAGAAAAGAGCGCCTCTATGCTAATATGGAGAAATGCCTTTTTGGTGTTCATAAGCTCGTTTTCTTAGGTTTTGTTGTTTCTTCTAAGGGTGTTCATGTTGATGAGTCCAAGATTAATGCTATTAAGACTTGGCCGTAACCAACCAACTTGCATCAAGTGCGTAGTTTTCTTGGCCTTGCGGGTTTCTATCGTCGCTTTGTGAAGGATTTTAGCACCATTGCTTCGCCTTTGCATGCTTTGAGCAAGAAGAATGCCCCTTTTGTTTGGGGACCATCCCAAGATACCGCATTCAATGAGCTTAAGAATTTGCTTACTCACGCTCCCGTGCTTGCTTTACCCAACTTCGACAAGCCTTTTGAAATTCATTGCGATGCTAGTGGTAATGACATAGCAGGTGTGTTAACGCAAGAGAAGCACCCCATAGCTTACTTTAGTGAGAAACTTTCCGGAGCGCGACTCAATTATCCCATCTATGACAAAGAGCTATATGCTTTAGTCTGCGTTTTGCGCGAATGGGAACATTACCTTCGTCCCCATGAGTTTATCATTCATACCGATCATGAGACTCTCAAGTATCTTAAGGGAAAAACTAAGTTGAACAAGCGTCATGCTAAATGGAGTGAATTTATTGAGTCTTTTCCCTATGTCATCAAGTACATCAAGGGTAAAGAAAACATCGTAGCGGATGCTCTTTCCCTCATTTGCATGCTTGTCACGCAACTTGAGTTAGATGTCATTGGCTTCGAGCATATCAAATACTTAAATGAGCATGATGCAACTTTTGCCATTCCTTATGCCAAGTGTTTGTCGAATACATCTTGGGAACGCTATTACATCAAAGATGGCTATCTTATGAGAGCTAACAAACTTTGCATTCCCAAGTCCTCTCTTTGTTTGTTGCTTTTGCAGGAATCTCATGGAGGAGGCTTAATGGGACACTTCGGATGCGACAAGACGTTCGCCACGCTCTCGAAGAGCTACTTTTGGCCTAAGATGTTTCGGGATGTCAATCGTTTCACCAACCGGTGTTCCACATGTCGCGAAGCTAAGTCCAAAGCTCATTCTCATGGTCTCTATATGCCTTTACCGATTCCATACCAACCTTGGGAAGACATTAGCATGGACTTTGTACTTGGTTTGCCTAGAACTCGAAATGGGAAAGATTCTATATTTGCCGTTGTGGACCGTTTCTCAAAAATGGCACATTTTATTCCTTGCCACAAGATAGACGATGCTTCACATGTTGCTAATCTGTTTTGTAGGGAAATTTTGCGTCTCCATGGTGTGCCACAAACCATCATCTCAGACCGCGACGTCAAGTTCCTTAGCTACTTTTGGAAGACCCTATGCGCCAAGCTCGGAATCAAGCTACTCTTCTCCACAGCGTACCATCCTCAAACCGACGGCCAAACGGAGGTGACAAACCGCACACTCTCCGCTCTACTTCGAGTCCTCGTCAAGAAGAACATCAAGGAGTGGGAGGAGTGTCTACCCATCGCTGAGTTCACCTACAACCGAGCAAGACACTAAACAACCGGCAAGTCCCCTTTCGAGGTCGTCTACAGATTCAACCCTTTGTCACCATTGGATATTCTACCTCTACCACTCCAAGAGCGAATCAATTTGGACACAAGTGCATGAGCGACCCATATCAATAAGGTGCATGAAGATACAAGAAACACCATCGAGCGCCAAGTACAACGCCTTGCGACCAAGCTCAACGTCAACAAGCACCCTATGATTTTCAACATTGGAGACCTCGTCTGTCTACACCTTCGCAAGGACCGTTTTCCCCAAGAACGCAAGTATAAACTTCGACCACGTGCGGATGGACCATTCAAGGTGCTTGCACGCTACAACGACAACGCTTGCAAGATCGACCTCCCGCGCGACAAATACAACGTGAGCGACATCTTCAACATCAAAGATCTCTCACCCTTCCATGGTGATGAAGAATTCGATCCGAGGACGGATCTTCCCCAAGGGAGGGGAGATGATGCGGAGCATCCCACGACCATCCCCATGGATGCCACCTCAACTATCCAAGCTCCAAGTGGACCCATGACAAGGGCTAGGGCACGTGCTATTCAATCCGAGGTGACATCACTCCTACTTGAGTTTTCCCCCTCTTCGAGTGAAACATGGCTACTGCCTAAGTCCGAGATACTATGTGTCATCAGGTACAACGCTCAAGACTCAAAGCCGAGGACTATAGAAGAAGAGACAGGCGTCAACACTCTAGACAGCCCAGAACCTCCGGCCAGAGCCCGGAACTTCCGGACCCCGGACCTTCCAGCCGACCCGGAGCTTTCGGCCGCCGATGACTTCGACCAGCCCAGGCGTGCCAACTCTCGGGTTAGCCCGGACCCCGCCCCAGACCTTCCGGCGCCCGGAACCTCCGGCCTTCCCGGACCTTCCGGCCCCCGGATGCCAACACATCTCCACCGCACCAACTCTCTGGTTAGGCCGGACCTTCCCCGGAACCTCCGGCACCCGGAACTTCCGGCCCTACCTGCGTGCAGCCTCTTGGGCTGAGGCCCGTGTACCCTTTCGTCACCTAGACTATATATATTCTATCCCGTACGACTTTCTAGGGTTAGCGTTGGTTTAGCTCATACTTAGAGATAGAGCTTCGCTCATCCACATCGGATCTACTCCTCGTGAGAGACCGCGGCCTCTTCGGAGAAGATCCTTTTGGATTCAAGACCTCCTTTTGGAGAAGAACATCAAGACCTCCTCACGGAGAAGAACCAGCTACCCTTTGTATCATCCTTAGTTGTCCGTGGATTCATGTATCGTTCTATGTATCCGAGGATCTAGCACATGTGTGACTTGTTCTTGTTAGTTTGAGTGTTCCTCTTGTGTTTCCCCTAGTGTTTTCCCTCTTTTTCCCTCATTTCCCTCTTTGTGTTCCTCGTGTTCTTCGTGGGATCTACTCCTTTCGTGAAAGATCGGGCGATTAGGGTTCTACCCTACATCATATCGCGTTGTGGTTTTTGATGCATAGGTAAGAACGGTTCTTGCTCAGCCCGTAGCAGCCACGTAAAACTTTCAACAACAAAGTAGAGGTTGTCTAACTTGTTTTTGCAGGGCTTGTTGTGATGCGATATGGTCAAGACGTGATGAGATATAAGTTATTGTATGAGATGATCATGTTTTTGTTGAAGTTATCGGCAACTGGCACAAGCCTTATGGCTGTCTCTTCATTACATAAGATGCAAGCGCCAAATTATTGCTTTACTTTATCGCTATGCGATAGCAATAGTTGCAAAGAGCAATAGTTGGCGAGACGACCATGTGATGACACTTTGATAGAGATCAAGATGATGGAGATCATGGTGTCATGCCGGTGATAATAGAGATCATGACGGTACTTTGGAGATGGAGATCAAAGGCTGTAGCGACCAGACCTCAAACAGTACGATCTCTGTGCATCAGTGTCATCCCTGGATCGTTAATGCTGACATGCACAGTACTTGAGGATTTATAACAGAGTAGCAATCACACACTTATTACATCGAATGTTTCAAAAGAGAACTTAAAACAATAAATGTGGCTTAAGGCCATCTAAATCGATAACTGCGGAAGGCTTGGAAGATAAAGTGAGTCCATCAACTCCAACGGCATCACTGAGTGAAAGACAATGACCTATGGCTCCTTACTCGTCGTCTGAAAAGTCTGCAACATGAACGTTGCAGCCCGAAACGGGTCAGCACATGGAATATGCTGGCAAGGTAACACAAGAGAATAATGAACAGAAAGATGATATCTCTACATGCATATTTGGATGGTGGAATCTGTATGGTTAAATAATTTTGCGAAAAGCCAATTTTTCCCTACAACAAAGGAATAAATTTTATTTAACTATCATGGTAGTTGTTAAACATTGAGAAGGTTCCTCCAACTCAATCCCAATTAAACATCATCATTAAGCCCAAGCAATTTAATTTAAGAGTGATGAGATCAATCATGATAATCCAAGAACCAGATACTCAAGATGTCCATAACCGGGGACACGGCTAACCATGATTAGTTTGTACACTCTGCAGAGGTTTGCGCACTTTTCCCCACAAGACTCGAATGCATCCATGGTCGGAGATTCGAGACATAGTCTTTCTGAAGCATTAACTCTCTACTCTAGGTAGACTATACCACCTACAACCCACTACATATGCTAGTCTACCTCTTCAAGAGCTTCACGCAACTTACTCAACTATGCTAGAGCCCATAATAGATTGTGGCTACACACGGAAGTTTCTAGTATGAATAATCTTATGATCCCTTTGAGCCTGGGTGGCGGGCCGTAGGATTATCACACGTGTCCTCCGGGATATCCTAGAAGAACACTGGGTACTCCAGGTGTCCACAAGCAATCCACCCAGATGTGTATTCAAGTTGCCACCTTAAGTTGAACCAATAATTAACAAGCTCACATCTGTCATGAATACTCTCAAACCCAATACACGTCTACGAGGATAGCATAGCAATATAGGCAACATAGAAGTAACTCCCAAGGTTTGAAAAATAAACAGGTGAATAGGTACTACCTCAACTACTTCCCAAAACCCACTATTTAATCATATCCTAACCATGCAATTGTTTGAGGATTGATCTAATGCAATAAAACTGCGTAGTAAAGAGGTATGATCAACGTGTTACTTGCCTTGCTGATGATCCGCAAAACCTAGAGACTCACTCCGGGTACTCTATCGCAAACAAACAAGCATACAATAAGCGCTCAACAAGAAGCACGGGAAAAAGTCAAATAAGAAGATCTAACCAAAAAGTTCAACTTAAGAACTCTTTGTCGGCGTTTTGGGAACGGGGGTCCCCATACTTGCCTGCCTGCGGCCTGCGGCGTGGCTCAAAAGGGGGCCCAGCGCGGCCCATCTTCATCAACACAGACCCAAGACCCTCGCGATGGGCCAAGCCTCGCGGGGCGGACGACACAGAGCTTCCTCAGACACGACCTCATCAGGCTAGCTCGCGAGGAGGCGGAGAGATCAAGGCAGGGTACCTCACGAGGTGCCCGTGACGCAAGCCATGACGACCAAAGGCGCCAGGCAGGCGCCAGCCACGCAGTGTCCTCCTTTCCTCTTTGGTTCAAAGGGAGCAAGCGCAGGCGAGAGCATCAAGCAAAGGCACCCGTTTCAGTGCAACGAGACCAAGACCAGTCCAACGGCAGGAAGTCATTGTGGAGCCCAAGCCAGCGTCACCCCCAGAGCCTTTGGCAGGCGAGGACCAACTTTAGTCAGGATAAGTGTACCAGATGTTCCCCTTCAAAATGGCCAATTGTTGGCGCCCTTCCCGCTCAATATTTGGGAAGAGGCCCAGGGCCTTCGCCTATAAATAGGACTAGCCACCCCCAGGGTGAGGGGCAATGAAGAAGGGAGAATCTAGAAGCCAAGAGAGAAACTAGCTAGGATCGGATCGAGTAGCATCACAGAGAGGGAGAGAGAAGGGCGACTGAACTCCTCCTAGGAATTCGTCCCCCCAGCCAAGAACAGACCCTCGCGAGGCTGTTCTTCCTTGTATTGCTCATCATCATCAGCCCAAGAGGCAATCCACCACACCACACACTGGAGTAGGGTATTACACCACAACGGTGGCCCGAACCAGTATAAACCCTGTGTCTCTTGTTCTGTTCTTTCCATAGCTCAGATCTTAGCGAGGCGGAGGGGTGCAGGTAGGTAGAAGGCGAAATCTCCGCGTGCACCCCAGTGTTCGAACCTCAAGGGTCTGCCGGAACCCGGAATCCGACATTTGGCGCGCCAGGTAGGGGTGCGCCGGAATCCACCTTCTACCGCTTCGTGTCCCGTCACGTCGTCATCACCATGTCCGGCGACCAGGCGGGCAACCCAGATCCATGGGCGGCGTGGCCCGCCCGTGCAGAGCCGCTCGCCTCGGGCGACCCCGTGCCCCACGCAGCTCGCGGTCTGCAGGGAGCTGCGGACCGCGGGCGACGCAGACAGGCTTCGACAGCTCTCACACCGCGGTAGGTGCGGTCGGCAGCAAGGGCCTCCAATCACGCCGCGACCATGACACCGTACACCCGCCGGGAGTAGGCGAACTCGAGGGCCGCGCTCACGGTGGCCCGACAGCTGCTGCAGTGCAGGCTGCTGGAGGGCGGCCGCGACGTGCTGCTGGAGCGGGTGGCAGAGCTCCTGGGCTTCGCCGCCTCGGGGACTCACCCCTTCTACACCCAGCTCCCATCTCAAGCCCAGGGCGGCCCGCGCGGGGGCTCCGCGCACGCCCGCGGGCTCCAAGGCTACCCCAACACCGGCAAAGCTGTTGGCACCGGACCGGCGGCGGCGCTGCCCCCGCTCCCGGTCCGCGAAGAAGAAGGACTCGACGCGACCCACGGCCCCAGTGGACAGCCACGCTACCACCCCACGATGGGCGCGTCAAGCAGGACTGCGTGGCACGCGGAGCACTACGGCGTGGCCTTCGGGATGACGGCGCCAGAAGAATACGTGCCCCTCATGATGGACCAAGGACACCCTCACGAGGGCGAACAAGGCTCGCTCCTCAGCCCAAGCTGGGGGGACGAGGCGCCAGAAGCTGAGCCCTTCCAGGAGCCCCGGGACGGTCCCACTGGCCACGCTGGAGGCAACGATTATCGGGTACTGCTAATTCCTCAGGAGCGGGCATACGCTAATCATGGATCGCAGGAGGTGCAGGTCGCCACAGCGAGCAGCTGCCCCGCTCCCACAGTCTCCTACCCCTCAGGAGGAGGGCGCAGGGGGCTGCAGGAGAGGGGCCGAGATCCAACATCACCACCGTGGCGTTCGGAGCAAGGTGTTCTCAGGAGGTAGGCCCTCTGCTAGGGAGGTGCCTCAGGGCCTGCCCCTGGCGGAGGACCCGTGGTCGTTGGGGGAACCGCTGGCGACCGCTCTACCCCATCGGCGGCGTCCTGGTTTCCAGTCGTCGTTGATGGCACTAGAGTGTGGCGCAAGGCGGGGCCCTCGTCTGGCGATATGAAGCAAGGCCGGTACCTGTGAAGAAGGCCCAGTGCCTGTGAAGCTCGCTGCCCCGTGACACTCTCACGTAATAATGAGTGGGGCTGTACATGCCCCGGAGTCTCAGGGGTGCCGGCCTCAGGCCCTAGGGCTCCCTCCCACGCCCAGTGGCAGCACTTAGCTCCGCGCTGGTGAGAAGACGTCCAAGACTAGATTAGGTGCCGGACGCGGCCTTTTGTCTGCTTTCGTCGCTTTTCCCTTTGGTTGTCGCTTTCCCCCGCTGGATTCAAGTTGGATTCGAATTTGAGATTTGCGTGTGTTCGGAGAAGGGGTGCTTAGTCTCGTTCGAGCAATTTCTCGCATTTTGATTACCACTTCGCCTCAGCTGCCTCCCCTCGTGAGCCCCTCGTGAGCCAGGTCAGGCCTAGCTTGCGCGTAGCCCAGACTGGCGCCGCCGCATCCTCTCAGGAGGGTTTTTTACTGCAGATCCACGGATTCGATCAGGGAACACTCGGGACACCACAGCCTCCCACAGGCTACCTCAGGGCCCGCACAGGACGAAGGTAAACTAGCCAAACAGCGCGTCGCTTAGCCAACCACTTGGCGCGGGTGCATGTGCAATGTAACATCTACTAATACGATGAACAAAAGTTTTACATGAGGGGCTCCCCCTCCCAGAATGCTCTCACAGCCATCAGGCCAAAACCTGAGTTCTATTCATGCAGGGTAAGGAAACAGGAATGATGCATGATCAGTCGGATAAATCCCCCAATGCGTCCTCAGGAGCACCACACAAACCGTTGCTGGCGTCGCTGGACTCGCCATCGCTGTCTGTGTCGCCGCCAGCGGCGTCAGGGCCGTTCACCACACCGTCCTCGTCGGCAGCCACGATCACGCCGTCGTCGTCTGAAGCGAAGGCCCTGACAAGAGCATCCACATTGTCTTCCACCCAGTGCGCCAGGTCGTCTTGGACAGCCTGGGGGACTGGGGCGATGGCGGCGTCGAAATCGAAGTGGTGATCCATGTTCCGGAGATGGCTGAAGACGCGAGAAAAGGCGCGCCCGAGCAGGGCACGGCTCCTCCCCTCCACCAACCTGTCGGCCCTGACCGACCGCGCCTCCAGCTGCGTCACCATGTCGGTGAAGAACTGAAGGTTGCTGGCGTAGTTGACTGCGTGCGGCTCGCCAACAGCCGCCTCGCAGATGTTGCCCAAGGCTGTGTTGGCTCTCTCCCAGAGCGTGGTGAGCATGGGGCTGTGCTCATGCTCCAGGATCCGCCGCTGACGTATCTTGTCCGCATTCTGGCGCGTGGCGGCTTCAGCCTCCTCCACTCGATGGCGAAGAAGGAGCACCTCAGCCTGGGAGGTGGTTGACTACCCTTGCGCTACTTCAAGGGTGTCCCGAATAGCATTGGCCCGCCGCGTCGCTTCCTCCAGCTTGGCCCTCAAGGCAGCAGTCCTACCTTCAGCCTCGGCCCGGATCAACCCTGGCCTCTCCTCGGACTCGCGCTCGAGGTCCAAGCGCGCCATCGCCACCCGATGTCCGACCTCCTCCAGGACACGGGCTTCCCGTGCAGCGACATCATCCTCCGCCTGCGTCACCAAGCGCTCCCTCGTCTCCAGACGCTCGTACTCGCGGGTACATTCGGTGGCTTCCAGTGTCAGCGCCTCCTCACGCTTCTGGAGCTCTGCTGGGTCGCCAGGGGCCACCTTCATCGACGCGAGGGCTGCCTCGCGCAACTCCACTTGCTCCTCCAGTGAGTGGCACCAGGCCAGGAGCTCCCGAGCCCGCTCCTCCGCTGCCTCTCGCCGCCGGTCAGCTTCCCGGGCCTCCTTAGCGGCCCAAGATCGGGCCTCCCGAGAGGCCACCAGCGACGCCTTGGCCTCTTCGTCATCAAGATCGCGCTGATGGCGCGCAAGGGCGATGGCACCCTCCAACTCGCGCCTCTCTGCAGCCAGGCGCAGGCCCTCGGCCTCAAGGCGCGCGTCTTCATCAGCAAGCTCCTCACCAAGCAGGCTCACCGCGTCAGCCGCCCTTCGAAGGAATCCTTGGCGAAGAGTGCGACGCTCCCGGGCGCGCTCGAGCACGTATTCCACACCATCATCTGCCCCAAGCAAGCGCCGGGGGCCACGGATCAGCACTCCCCCTCCAGGCAGGGGGCTGGGGGCTGGCACCCTCGCGACGGCTGGGTACGCCACGCCAGAAGCCCGGCCTGGAGCCAGCCCGTCCCCAAATGAAGAGCGCAGGGAGCGCCTCAGCCAGTCGCAGTCCACAACCAGGCGAGAAGCCCACGGCAGGCTGGCTATGCCACGAGAAGGCCCGCGAAGGAGGATCGCGAGGTGCGCAGGGCCCCGATGCGCCTCGGGATGGTTCGCCTCTCCGATCGCCCTCACCACAAGGGCTCTGCTGCTCGGAGCGCTTGAGAACGGTAGAGGGGGCGAAGCCAAGGGGGACGGCACCTCAGCCATCTCCGCGAGCTCGGCTGGAAGGGGCCTGCGGAGCAAGGATCTGTAAAAGCAACAGAAGGATCGGGAGCTGGAAAAGGAGAAGGCTTACTCATCAGTGGCGAAGTACTTCCTATGCTTCAGCAGGCGACAAGGGTAATCGTCACCCAGGGCCTCCCTTCTCTTCCGGAGGGCCTCAAAGTCCATGCGGAAGCGGCCCAAGAGTTGAGCGCAGGGATCAACCTGCGACGAGGACGAAGCGTCAAGGAGATCCGCGTCAGGGGCGCCTGCCTGATGCGCACTGCCATCGCCTCGCCAAGAGAAGCGGCTGGAGCCTCAGGGACCTCAGCCGTAGGCGCTGAGGGCAGCTGCTTGCCGCCCTCAGCCTCAGCGGCACGGGCCCCAAGAGCTGCTCCCTCATGAGCATCGCCCGGCGCTGTCACCCCGCCGGGAGCCCCCTCGGCCTCTAGCGCCTCACGCCTCCATGCTCCGCCACCCAAGGAAGAGTCGCCTTGGCCGACTGGAAGGGCATTCACCATCACTGGGTTCTCGCGAGGCCCCGGGAGGCCGGCGGGGCGCGGCCCCCACTCATCAAAGATAGGCATCTGATTCACAAAATCGCCCCTGTTCTGGCAGAGGTACAACAAGGCCCCTCCCTGCTGGATGCTGCCAGGGTTGGGGTCCCCAGTCAGGATCAAGAGCACTGTCCTCAGCACTTCAGGCGTCAGGTCCTCTTCCTGGAGCCTCATACGATCATCACGCCTGCTGAAGGCCCACATCCGGCGGGAGTGGTGTTGGAGAGGAGCAATGCGGCGAAGCAGGAACTCCTTCACCACCTTGGGCGCTGTCATGCCAAGCGACCTCAAGAACGCGAAGCGGTGCTAGACGAAGACGAGTCGGGGGCTCTCAAGCGTCTCCTGGCCCCAGCCCGAATTGGGGACAGCAGGCGAAGTTGGCTCCGATAGCAGGGGGCTGGGCACCCCTGCATCCACATACAGCCACCGCTCGCGGAACCCAGCCGCGGGCAGAGGGAGCCTGAAGTCAATCCCTGAGGCCGCTGTCTCAGACGCGGCAACGAAGCTCACGCACGCCCAGCATTGGGTAGGGTCGACAAGGCGAAGAGAGAAGAATTGGCGCAGCAAGGCAACCGAAGGAAGGATGCCCATCATTACCTCGCAAACAAAGGCGAAGACCGAAAGGAGGGTGATGGATTCAGGACCCAGATGCATCATGTGGATGTGATAGTGGGAAAGCACGGCATTGAAGAAATCAGAAAAGGGGGGAACCAGACCCGCCCATAGGGCGTCGGCAAAATACTAGACCTCGGTGACTATCCTGTCGATGGAGAAGTGGGACGCGGGCCAGGCCGTCGTCCTCCCGCATTCATTGAAGATAGTGGCCAGAGCCGAGCTGACCTTGCCCAAGCCCTTGGCGGGGGCCGCCAACGGCGGCGAGCAAGGTGGAGGCATGCATTTCTTCCCTCTTCCCTTATTCATCGGAGCCATGGCGATGGGAAGGGGGGGAAGGTTCGAGATTGGGTTGAAAACAGAAGCTGGAGTTCGAGAGGAGGAAGGACAGAGGGCGCTCGAGCAACAGAAAGGGGAGCGGCTGTGTACGACTACGAGCCCGCCTAGCATGGCGCAAAATAAGGGGGGCGTGGGGGAACAGTGCCGCCCATGTCCAATCAACCGCCATGCGGCGCCAAAGGCAGGCTCCTAGGGCCCACGGCGCTTCGCTCTTGCCCTTTCGCCTCCCTGCACGGCCAAGTCCGGGCGCGCCTTGGGCCCGGGGGCTACTGTCGGCATTCTGGGAACGGGGGTCCCCAGACTTGCCTGCCTGCGGCCTGCGGCCTGCGGCGTGGCTCAAAAGGGGGCCCAGCACGGCCCATCTTCAGCAACACAGAACCAAGACCCTCGCGAGGGGCCAAGCCTCGCGGGGCGGACGACACGGAGCTTCCTCAGGCACGGCCTCATCAGGCTGGCTCGCGGGGAGACGGAGAGATCAAGGCGGGGTACCTCATGAGGTGCCCGTGACGCAAGCCATGACGACCAAAGGCGCCAGGCGGGCGCCAGCCGCGCAGTGTCCTCCTTTCCTCTTTGGTGCAAAGGGAGCAAGCGCAGGTGAGAGCATCAAGCAAAGGCACCCGTTTCGATGCAACGAGACCAAGACCAGTCCAACGGCAGGGAGGAAGTCATTGTGGAGCCCAAGCCAGCGTCACCACCAGAGCCTTTGGCAGGCGAGGACCAACTTTATTAAGGATAAGTGTACCAGATGTTCCCCTTCAAAATGGCCAATTGTTGGCGCCCTTCCCGCTCAATATTTGGGAAGAGGCCCAGGGCCTTTGCCTATAAATAGGACTAGCCACCCCCAGGGTAGAGGGGAAATGAAGAAGGGTGAATCTAGAAGCCAAGAGAGAAACTAGCTAGGATCGGATCGAGTAGCATCACACAGAGAGAGAGAGAGAAGGGTGACTGAACTCCTCCTAGCAGTTCATCCCCCCAGCCAAGAACAGACCCTCGTGAGGCTGTTCTTCCTTGTATTGCTCATCATCATCAGCCCAAGAGGTAATCCACCACACCACACACTGGAGTAGGGTATTACACCACAACGGTGGCCCGAACCAGTATAAACCCTGTGTCTCTTGTGCTGTTCTTTCCATAGCTTAGATCTTAGCGAGGTGGAGGGGTGCAAGTAGGTAGAAGGCGAAATCTCCGTGTGCACCCCAGTGTTCGAACCTCAAGGGTCTGCCGGAACCCGGAATCCGACACTCTGGTTTGCAAAAAGAATCAACCCAAACGCAGCAATGAAACTCAAACTGCGAAAGAAACAAGATCCGATTACTATTCTGAACTAAAGTCAAATTTTACTGTTTCAAAATCTTGTTCAAGTTGGTTAAACAGAAAGAGGGCTTCGAGACGAAGATCTAGGCACTTGAATCGCCTGATTCCGACTAACGAGTGAAAAGTTAAACTAAAACGAAAATCGGATCAGAAATCGTGATCGAAAATAATCGCGAAAAATCCGAGAAAAAGAAAAACTGACGAACAGGCTAACGAACGAATGTTCACTGTCTGTGACTAACGGGCGAAAACCGTTCGTCAAAACGAACGTACGAACGGGCGTTCGTTAAGTAACTAAACCGAAAAAACGAACCGATCTAGATCTACGGTTTCGAAAAAAACCGATCGGTTTAAAAAAACCGACGGCTACCTCGAACTCCGGCGGCGGCGGCGCGGCGGCGGGAGGCGGCGACGGCGGCGTAGCGGCGGCGGGGTGGGCTGGGGGGGGCTGCGGAGGCGGCAGGGGGCTCTTATAAGGAGGGGGCCTGGGAGGAGTCCGGGCCGGATACGGCCCGTAGCTCGGTTCCTTTTCTTAAAATAGATTCCGCTCAGAAAAAAGAATAGAAGAAATACTAAACGGACTCCAAAAATCGTGAAATAAATTTTCCCGTCCTCTAAAAATCTACCGGACAAGGTGAACATTTATTTGGGCCTGTAATGCAATTTTGAAAAACACATATTTTTCCTAATTCAAACAAAATAGCGATAAAACTCTGAATAAAATTCATATTTGATTTTAATATTAAATCTCCAATATTTCTTTATTTTTGGGAAGTCATTTTATCCCCTCTCTTTTTATTTTCATAAAATAAATATTCGAAGAGAAGATAATTAAAATCAAACGATCCTCTTTTCAAAATTTGAGAAAACTCAAATATGAAAATAACGAAATCCCCAACTCTCTCCGTAGGTCCTTGAGTTGCATAGAATTTCTAGGATCAAACCAAAATGCATTAAAAATGATATTCAATGATGATCTAATGCATAACATTCCAAATTGAAAATTTGGGATGTTACAAACCTACCCCCGCTTAAGATGAATCTCGCCCTCGAGATTTGGGTTGGCTAGAAAATAGGTGAGGGTGATCCTTCCATAGGTCTTCCTCTCGTTCCCAGGTGGCTTCATCCTCAGTATGGTGGCTCCACTGAACTTTACAGAACTTGATAACCTTGCTGCGTGTGACTCGGCTGGCATAATCGAGAATCTTGATGGGTTTCTCCTCGTAGGTCAAGTCGCTATCCAACTGAATTGCTTCCAGTGGCACTGTATCTCTCAGAGGAATATCAGCCATCTCTATGTGGCACTTCTTCAACTGAGAAACGTGGAACACATCGTGAACTCCTGACAATCCTTCGGGCAATTCCAACTTGTAAGAAACTTCCCCCATACGTTCCAAAACATGGTATGGTCCCACAAACATGGTGCTAACTTTCCCTTAACTCCAAAGCGCTTCACTCCTCGGAGTGGTGATACACGAAGATACACTATGTCTCCAACTTCGTGAACTGTCTCCTTGCGTTTAGAATCCGCATAACTCTTCTGCCTGGACTGGGCTACCTTGAGTCTATCCCGAATCAGCTTAACCTTCTCTTCAGACTCTTTAATCAAATCTAGTCCAAATAACTGACGGTCTCCAACTTCGTACCACAACAATGGTGTCCTGCACCTCCTTCCGTACAATGCTTCGAAAGGGGGCATCTTCAAACTGGCTTGATAGCTGTTGTTGTAAGAGAACTCTGCATAAGGAAAATTGTCGTCCCAACTAGATCCATAATCTAGCACACGAGCTCTCAACATGTCCTCCAAAATCTAATTGACTCTCTCAGTCTGTCCATATGTCTGCGGGTGAAAGGTTGTACTGAACTCTAGCTTGGTTCTCAAATTTTGATGCAACTGATTCCAAAACTTTGAGGTAAACTGGGTTCCTCTATCTGATATAATGGTCCTCGGAACTCCATGCAGACATACGATCCTGGTCATGTATATCCTGGCCAACTTAGCACTGGTGTAAGTGGTCTTCACTGGGATGAAATGAGCTACCTTCGTCAAACGACCGACTACAACCCATATCGAGTCATAGCCTGGATGAGTCCTGGGTAATCCCGTGATAAAGTCCATACCTAATTTATCCAAGTTCCATTTGGGTATCGGAAATGGTTGTAGCAATCCCACTAGCTTCTGATGTTCTGCCTTCACTCTCTGACATACATCACAAACTGCTACATACTCCGCAATATCCTTCTTCATTCCGGTCCACCATAAACTATCCTTCAAATCTAGATACATCTTGGTATTTCCTAGGTGAATCGAATACGGCGAATCGTGGGCCTCTTACAGAATCAATTTCCTGATCTCAGGATCATTAGGCACATAAACGCGATCCTCAAACCATAGGGTATCGTGCTCATCCTCATGAAATCCCTTAGCTTTTCCTTTGCTCATTATTTCCTTTATCTCAGCAATCTCCTTGTCCGTCTTCTGGGCTTCCCTGGTCTTATCCATCAAGGTAGACTGAATCCCCAATGCTGCTACATAACCTCTCGGAACTATTTCCAAACATAGCTCATGAAGATCCTCGTCTAGCTCCTTGGGTAACTCTCCCATCATGAGTGTATTGACATGGCTCTTGCGGCTCCACGCATCGGCTACTACGTTAGCCTTTCCGGGATGATAATGCAACTTCATATCATAATCCTTAATGAGCTCTAACCATCTCCTCTGTCTGAGATTCAACTCCTTCTGCGTGAAGATATACTTCAAACTCTTGTGATCCATCTATACCTCACAATGGTTTCTGATGAGAAAATGTCTCCATGTCTTCAACGCATGCACTACGACTGCTAACTCCAAATCATGGGTAGCATAGTTCAACTTATGTGGTTTGGGCTATCGTGAGGCATATGAAACAACTCTTCCTTCCTGCATAAGCACTGCTCCAAGTCCTCGACGAGAAGCGTCGCAATATACCTGGCAATCCTTGCGTTGATCTGGAAGAATCAACACTGGAGCTGTAACCAAGCGTTTCTCAACTCTTGCAAACTGACCTCACATTCCTCAGTCCATTTGAACTTAGTGTCCTTCTTCAACAACTCCATCATGGGCTTTGCAATCTTTGAGAAATTCTTAATGAACCTCCGGTAGTATCCTGTGAGTCCAAGGAAACTCCGGATCTCTCCAACTAACGTGGGTGCTTCCCAATTTGTCACAATGACAACCTTGGTAGGGTCTACTGCTATTCCTTCTCCGGATATAACATGTCCAAGGAATCCAACTTCCTTTAACCAAAACTCACACTGGCTGAACTTGGCATATAGCTAATGTTCTCTGAGTTTACCAAGTACCAAACGCAAATGCTCCGTATGCTCCTCTTCATTCTTCGAATAAACTAAAATATCATCAATGAACACCACGACAAACTTATCCAAAAACTCCATAAACACCTTGTTCATCATGTTCATGAAATAGGCAGGTGCGTTAGTCAGACCGAATGACATAACGGTATACTCATATAGCCCGTACCTTGTGGTAAAAGCTGTCTTAGGTATATCCTGCTCTCGAATCTTCAGCTGGTGGTACCCTGATCGTAGATCGATCTTGGAAAACACCTTCGCTCCTTGCAGCTGGTCAAACAAATCATTGATCATCGACAGTGGGTACTTGTTCTTGATTGTCACCTCATTCAATCCACGGTAATCAACAACCATCCTCAGCGATCCATCCTTCTTCTCCACTAGAAGTATTGGTGATCCCCAAGGTGACGAGCTTGGGCGAATATATCCTTTATCCAGTAACTCCTTAATCTGCTTCTTAATTTCCTCTAAATCCTTTGCGGGCATCCTGTATGGTGTCTTAGATATTGGCCCTGTGCCTGGCAAAAGCTCAATCAAAAACTCAGTGTCTCTATCCGGTGGCATGCCTGGCAACTCTTCTGGAAATACATCCGGTAAATACTTCACCACTGGTACTTCCTCCTGTACAACTCCTGATAAGGAATTCACTTGAGTCCTATTCGGCACATGCCGGGATACATACTTGATCCTTCTTCCTTCTGGGGTGGTAAGCAAAATTGTCTTACTAGCGCAGTTAATGTTCCCTTCATACTTAGATAACCAATCCATCACTACTAGGAAAAGGCCTGTTAGTGGCGCACCTATTTTGGCCATTAATGGCGCACCTCACTATGGCTTAATCTCGGGTTAATATGCTTAATCTCAAGTCAAATCACACTCCATGGTCAAACTTCCCGGAAGGTCACCCATCCTCACACTACTCCAGCGCGAGCACGCTTAACTTCACAGTTCTATCCAACCCCAACACCAGCTCACTTAACAAGCACTTGTTGATATATCTATCATATCAATCCTATTAAACCTTGTTGATGTCTATGACTTAGTTCATGTTCATGAGTGTGATGAAATTTTGAAAAAATATTTCAAACTTCCTGGTCATATTACATATCATATTTTGAACATTTTTTCCAAAAAAATTGAAACCAATTTTTTTTTGTTACTAGTGGCGCACCTAGCAAATGCTGCGCCACTACTAAGTTTGAATTTTTTTTCCATTTTCCCCCCTCTAGATCTTAAAAGCCCCATATCTTTTATTCTGTTAGGTTTTGGGGGATTCTGGAAATCTTCAACGGGGTTCCCTCGGTTGAGTTCGGATGTAACTTTTCGAGTAGATGATTTTTCATATAAAAACTTTTTAATCCGAGTTCGTATGCAAAAGTTATGCCCATTTTACTAAATTCCAGAGAGATTTTGCAAATAAAGTCGAAATTCATATTTTTAAATTTCCCCAACAACTAGACCACATATCACATGGGAAACTTATTTTCTTTTATTTTTTTGACATTTCCATCATTTTCTTTATTTTTTCTAAAACTAAAAAGGCGGTCCACGGGGGGGTGCAAAGAAAGTTAGTAATAGCGCACCTTCACAAAGTGCGCCATTACTATGTGTATGTCTTGATCAAACCTTGGTCAAAGTTAGTAATGGCGCACTTTGTGTAGGTGCACCATTACTAAGTTTGACATAGTAATGGCGCACCTATGCAAAGTGCGCCATTACTAAGTTTGACCAAGGTTTGACCCAGTCATACACATAGTAATGGCGCCGCACTATCCCCTGGTGCGCCACTGCTAACAATTTTTTTTTCAAAACTAGTATGGCGCACCATACACCAGGTGCGCCATTAGTAATATGTCAATAATGGCGTACCTGTATCTGGTGCGCCACTGCTGTATAGCAGTGGCGCACCACATACATGGTGTGTCATTAATGTCCATATTAGCTATAGCCCTTTTTGTAGTAGTGCATGCCTAATATCACATCCAGTCCTTGTGACTCCAATACTATTAGGTCTGAGGAAAACAGGTAGTTACCAATCCTTAATGGTAACCGATCACACCAAAGGCTAGCCATATACTCTACTCCTGGCGAGGTTACTAACATGGGTGTCCTAAGGGTTTGGGTTGGCAGTTTAAACTTATCCACAAATCCCCTTGATATGTATGAATGCGATGCACCAGTATCAAAAAGAATGATTGCAGTAAATGACTTAATCATAAACTTACCTATTACTGCATCGGGTTGTGCTTCAATCTTCTCCGCGCTAACGTGGTTCACTTGTCCCCTGTTGAAAGGGTTGGGCTTCTTCCCAAAGCTTCCATTGCCATTTCCATTGTTTGCTTCAGAACATTTTGTGGCATAATGTCCATTCTTCCCGCACTTGAAACAAGTAATGTGACTTAGATCCTTCTTGGCAGGCGTTCTAGGGTTGGTACGGTTCTGGCCGTTGCTTCCTCCATTACCATTTGCATTCCTGGGGCCACTATGGTTGTGCGCAATCCCTCCATTGTGGTTGTGACCTCCATGGTTATGTTGAAGGGGTCCTCCCGAGTTTGGGGTAAATCGGGGTCTCTGGTGAGCTCCAGAATTATACTTCCCATGTCCATACTTCCTCTTATGGTTGTCAATCTGCTGCTGCTTCCCTTCAATCATGAGAGCTCTATCTACCAACTATTGGTAGTTATTAAAGGTTGCTACCATCAACTGCATGCTCAGCTCATCATTCAGTCCTTCGAGAAACTTCTCCTGTTTAGCTGCATCCATAGCAACGTCATCTGGGGCACAACGTGCTAGCTTGCTAAAGTCATCCACATACTGGCCAACGGTGCGTCCTCCTTGGCGTAAGTTGTGAAACTCACGCTTCTTCATGGCCATAGCTCCTGCTGATACATGGGCTATGCGAAAGGCCTGCTGAAACTAGTCCCACGTAATAGTGTCGATGGGATAGGTGAGAGTGTAATTCTCCCACCATGCTGTTGCGGGTCCATCAAGCTGATGTGAGGCAAAACGCACTCTTTCCGCATCTGTGCATCCTGAAGTGGTCAACTCCCTTCCAATCTTGCGGAGCCAATCATCTGCAACTATCGGCTCGGTGCTACTTGAGAACACCGGTGGATTCAGCCTTAGAAATCGGGATAAGTGATCAACAAGTGGTGGTGGTGGTGGTGGTGGATTCTTGTTATTGTTATTGTTCCCCTGATTCTGATTCTGGACTAGTATCTGCATCAAAGCATTCTGCTGCTGGATCAACTGGGTGAGCTCCGGTGGGAAGGCAAATCCATTGTCGTGTCTCGGAGGCATCTGATGGGTTTAGAAAAGATGAGAAAACAGAGTAGAATGGGGTCTAGGGGGAAAAACACTACCCATATGCACATGAGACAAACACAATCATATCACTTCAATAAATTCAAACAAGGGCATACAATCGGTCTAACTATCGTTACAAAAGTGCTCAGACTATACTATATACATGGGGGAATACTACTACTGTTATGGTGGTCAACTAGAAAAATTGCTCGGTAGAAGACTCCATAATATCAGCTCCAGCTTCAGCAACAAAGTCATCATCGCTATCGTCGGGGTCTGAGTCGGTGTCGTCGATGATGATGTAGTTCTCCGGGCAGGTGGAATCGTCATCTTCTCCTCCTGGTGCGGGGTCTCCCATGAATACTCCTAGCTTCCTTGTTAGGTCATCATTCTTCTCCACTAGTGCTACAATTTCCTCCTCATAATCTTTGCGAGTAGCCTTGAGTTCCTCTTCAAGCTCCGTGATCCTTGTCATTGCCTTCTTCAGATCTATCATGCTTGCACACATCTGATTCTCCTGGCGACGATTCTGCTGGTTTAACTCCTGGATGAACGCGGCAATTTATCTTTCCTTCCTGGTGCTGATCATCTCCCATTGCTCATCTCGACGCCCACAAATCTGATCGATAGTATCCTTAAGATCCTTGTGGTAAACTTCTCCAATGTGTCCCATGGTGCTGTGGGCTGCCATGCTCTTGCCTAGACTCCAGGTGGGTGCGTCAAAGGAAAACTCTATGGGCTCAGTGACCGGCATGAACATCCTTCCTTGAATTTGAACTTGGATCATCCAGCGCTCCTCTTCTAGTAAAGTGGCGTTGTAGGTCCCGGTGAAGCTTGGTATTCCGATGTTCAGGTACCTGGTGACTTCCTTCAAGTGTCGACCAAAGGGGGTGTCTTCATCCGGTTGTGCAAACTTGTTCCTCGCATCCGCCATCCTAAAGAGTAGAAAATGGAGAAGAGTCAGAAATGAGAAGAGAGTAGTGATGTAGGGTTTTAGCTTAGTGGTCGTGTCCTACAGTCAGCGTGTGCTCTGATACCATCTTGTAGCGACCAGACCTCAAACAGTCTGATCACTATGCATCAGTGACATCCCTGGATAAGTAATGTGGACACGCACAGTACTTGAGGATTTATAACAGAGTAGCAATCACACACTTATTACATCGAATGTCTCAAAAGAGAACTTAAAACAATAAATATGGCTTAAGGCCATCTAAATCGATAACAGCGGAAGGCTTGGAAGAAAAAGTGAGTCCATCAACTCCAACGGCATCACTAAGTGAAAGACAATGACCTATGGCTCCTTACTCGTCGTCTGAAAAGTCTGCAACATGAATGTTGCAGTCCGAAATGGGTCAGCACATGGATTATGCTGGCAAGGTAACACAAGGGAATAATGAACAGAAAAATGCTATCTCTACATGCATATTTGGCTGGTGGAAGCTGTATGGTTAAATAGTTTTGTGAAAAGCCAATTTTTCCCTACAACAAAGGAATAAATTTTATTTTAACTATCATGGTTTTTGTTAAACATTGAGAAGGTTCCTCCAACTCAATCCCAATTAAACATCATCATTAAGCCCAATCAATTTAATTTAAGAGTGATGAGATCAATCATGATAATCCAAGAACCAAATACTCAAGATGTCCATAACCGGGGATATGGCTAACCATGATTAGTTTATACACTCTGCAGTGGTTTGCGCACTTTTACCCACAAGACTCGAATGCATCCATGGTCGGGGATTCAAGATATAGTCTTTCAGAAGCATTAACTCTCTACTCTGGGTAGACTATACCACCTACAGCCCACTACATCTGCAAGTCTACCTCTTCAAGAGCATCATGCAACTTACTCAACTATGCTAGAGCCCATAATAGCTTGTGGATGCACACGGAAGTTTCTAGTATGAATAATCTTATGATCCCTTTGAGCCTGGGTGGCGGGCCATAGGATTATCACACGGGTCCTCCGTGATATCCTAGGACAACACTGGGTACTCCAGGTGTCCACAAGCAATCCACCCAGATGTGTATTCAAGTTTCCACCTTAAGTTGAACCAATATTAACAAGATCACATCTGTCATGAATACTCTCAAACCCAATCCATGTCCACGAGCATATCATAGCAATATAGGCAACGTAGAAGTAACTCCCAAGGTTTGAAAAATAAACAGGTGAATAGGTACTACCTCAACTACTTCCCAAAACCCACAATTTAATCAGATCCTCACCATGCAATTGTTTGAGGATTGATCTAATGCAATAAAACTGGGTAGTAAAGAGGTATGATCAAAGCGTTACTTGCCATGATGATGATCCGCAAAACCTGGAGACTCGTAGTAGCACGCTTCACACTCCGGGTACTCTATCGCAAACAAACAAGCATACAATAAGCACTCAACAAGAAGCATGGGTAAAAGTCAAATAAGAAGATCTAACCAGAAAGTTCAACTTAAGAACTCCAGTTTGCAAAAACAATCAACCCAAACGAAGCAACGAAACTCAAACTGCGAAAGAAACAAGATCTGATTACTAATCTGAACTAAAGTCAAATTTTACTGTTTCAAAATCTTATTCAAGTTGGTTAAACAGAAAGAGGGCTTCGAGACGAAGATGTAGGCGCTTGAATCGCCTGATTCTGACTAACGAGCAAAAAGTTAAACTAAAACGAAAATCGAATCAGAAATCGCGATCGAAAATAATCACGAAAAATCCGAGAAAAAGAAAAACTAAGGAACAGGCTAATGAACGAACGTTCGCTATCGATGACTAACGGGCGAAAACTGTTCGTCAAAACGAACGTATGAATGGGCGTTCATTAAGTAACTAAACCAGAAAAAACCAAACCAATCTAGATCTAGGGTTTCGAAAGAAATGATCGGTTTTAAAAAAACCGGTGGCTACCTCGAACTCCGGCGGGCGGCGGTGCGGCGGCTCCGGCGACGGCGAGCGGCGGTGCTAGGGCAGGGCGGCGGCGGGGTGGGCTGGGGTGGGGTGCGGTGGGGGCAGGGGGCGCTTGTAAGGATGGGGCCTGGGAGGAGTCCGGGCTGGATACGGCCCGTAGGTCGGTTCCTTTTTTTTAATAGATTCCGCTCAAAAAACGAATAGAAGAAATACTAAACGGACTCCAAAAATCCTGAAATAAATTTTCCCCGTCCTCTAAAAATCTACCGAACAAGGTGAACATTTATTTGGGCCTCTAATGCAATTTTTAAAAATGCATATTTTTCCTAATTCAAATAAAATAGCGATAAAACTCCGAATAAAATTCATATTTTATTTTAATATTAAATCCCCAATATTTCTTTATTTGGGAAGTCATTTTATCCCCTCTCTTTTTATTTTCATAAAAGAAATATTCAAAGAGAAAATAATTAAAATCAAACGATCCTCTTTTCAAAATTTGAGAAAACTCAAATATGAAAATAACAAAATCCCCAACTCTCTCCGTAGGTCCTTGAGTTGCGTAGAATTTCTAGGATCAAACCAAAATGCATTAAAATATGATATGCAATGATGATCTTATGCATAACATTCCAAATTGGAAACTTGGGATGTTACAAAGGCGCAAGATGATCATGGCCATATCATGTCACATATTTTGATTGCATATGATGTTTATCCTTTATGCATCTTATTTTGCTTAGTTCGGCCATAGCATTATAAGATGATCTCTCACTAAATTTCAAGGTATAAGTGTTCTCCCTGAGTATGCACCGGTTCGACAGTTCGTCGTGCCGAGACAACACGTGATGCCTGGGTGTGATAAGCTCTATGTTCACATACAATGGGTGCAAGCCAGTTTTGCACACACGGAATACTCAGGTTAAACTTGACGAGCCTAGCATATGCAGATATGGCCTCGGAACACTGGAGACCAAAAGGTCGAGCGTGAATCATATAGTAAATATGATCAACATAGTGATGTTCACCATTGAAAACTACTCCATCTCACATGAGGATCACACATGGTTTAGTAGATTTGGATCACGTGATCATTTAGATGACTAGATGGATGTCTATCTAAGTGGGAGTTCTTAAGTAATATGATTAATTGAACTTTAATTTATCATGAACTTAGTCCTAATAGTATTTGCATAACTATGTTGTAGATCAATAGCTCGCAATGTAGCTCCCCGTTTATTTTTGATACGTTCCTAGAGAAAAACTATGTTGAAAGATGATAGTAGCAAT
Source organism: Triticum urartu (assembly GCF_003073215.2). NCBI lineage: Eukaryota > Viridiplantae > Streptophyta > Magnoliopsida > Poales > Poaceae > Triticum > Triticum urartu. The sequence goes on along the minus strand of NC_053024.1, from coordinate 444,802,659 downwards.
GATGCGGACTAGGTTCATGATCTGAGGATCACCCTCATGCTGCATAGAAGAATTATGTCCTTGATGCACCGCTAGGTGACAGACCTATTGCAGGAGCAGATGCAGACGTTATGAACGTTTGACAAGCTCGGTATGATGACTACTTGATAAGTTTAGTGCACCATGCTTTACGGCTTAGAACCGGGACTTCAAAAATGTTTTGAACGCCATAGAGCATATAAGATGTTCCAAGAGTTGAAATTGGTATCTCATACTCATGCCCGTGTCAAGAGGTATGAGACCTCTGACAGTACTTTGCCTACAAGATGGAGGAGAATAGCTCAACGAGTGAGCATGTGCCCAGAATGTCTGAGTACTACAATCACTTGAATCAAGTGGGAGTTAATCTTCCTGATAAGATAGCGATTGACAGAGTTCTCTAGGCACTATCAACAAGTTACTAGAACTTCGTGATGAACTATAATATGCAAGGGATAACAAAAATGATTCCCAAAGCTCTTCGCGATGCTGAAATCGACGAAGGTAGAAATCAAGAAAAAGCATCAAGTGTTGATGGTTGACGAGACCACTAGTTTCAAGTAAAAGGGCAAGGGAAATAAAGGGAACTTCAATAAGAATGGCATGCAAGTTGCCACTCCCATGAAGAAGCCCAAAGCTAGACCCAAGCCTGAAACTGAGTGCTTCTACTTCAAAGGAAATGGTCACTGGAAGTGGAACTTCGCTAGATACTTGGCAGATAAGAAGGATGGCAAAGTGGACAAAGGTATATTTGATATACATGTTATTTATGTGTACTTTACTAGTGTTTATAGCAAACCCCTCGGTATTTGATACTAGTTCAGTTGCTAAGAGTAGTAACTCAAAATGGGAGTTGCAAAATAAACAAAGGCTAGTTGAGGACGAGGTGACGATGTGTGTCAGAAATGATTCCAAGGTTGATAAGATCACCATCACACACTCCCTTTGCCTTCGGGATTAGTGTTGAACCTAAAATAAATGTTATTTGGTGTTTGCGTTGAGCATAATATGATTGGATCATGTTTATTGCAATACGGTTATTCATTTAAGTCAAAGAATAATTGTTATTCTGTTTACATGAATAAAACCTTCTATGGTCATACACCCAAGGTGAATGGTTTATTGAATCTTGATCGTAGTGATACACACATTCATAATATTGAAGCCAAAATATGCAAAGTTAATAATGATAGTGCAACCTATTTGTGGCACTGTCTCTTAGGTCATATTGGTGTAAAGCGCATAAAGAAACTCCATGTTGATGGACTTTTGGAATCACTTGATTATGAATCACTTGATGTTTACGAACCATGCCTCATGGGCAAGATGACTAAGAATCCGTTCTTCGGAACAATGGAGCGATGCTTATGTGAAGAAAATTCAAACTGATAAGCTCGAACCCAAATCGAGGTAGTGCGTCTTCATAGGATACCCAAAAGAAACTGTTGGTTACACCTTCTATCACAGATCCAAAGGCAAGATATTTTGTTGCTAAGAATGGATCCTTTCTATAGAAGGAGTTTCTCTCGAAAGAAGTGAGTTGGAGGAAAGTAGAACTTGATGAGGTAATTGTACCTTCTCCCGAATTGGAAAGTAGTTCATCATAGAAATCAGTTCCAGTGATTCCTACACCAATTAGTGAGGAAGCTAATGATGATGATCATGAAACTTTAGATCAAGGTACTACCGAACCTCGTAGGTCAACTAGAGTACGGTCCGCACTAGAGTGGTATGGTAATCCTGTTCTGGAAGTCATGTTACTAGACCATGACGAACCTACGAACTATGAGGAAGCGATGATGAGCCTAGATTCCGCAAAATGGCTTGAGGCCATGAAATCTGAGATGGGATCCATGTATGAGAACAAAGTATGGACTTTGATTGACTTGCCCGATGATCGGTGAGTCATTGATAATAAATGGATCTTCAAGAGGAAGACATACGATGATAATAGTGTTACTATCTACAAAGCTCGAATTGTCGCAAAACGTTTTCGACGAGATAAAGGTGTTGACTACGATGAGATTTTCTCACTCGTATCGATGCTTAAAAGTCTGTCTGAATCATGTTAGCAGTTGCCGCATTATATGAATCTGGCAAATGGATGTCAAAACTACATTCCTTAATGGATTTCTTAAAGAAGAGTTGTATATGATGCAACCAGAAGGTTTTGTCAATACTAAAGGTGCTAACAAAGTGAGCAAGCTCCAGCGATCCATCTATGGACTAGTGAAAGCATCTTGGAGTTGGAATATATGCTTTGATAAAGTGATCAAAGCATACGGTTTTATACAGACTTGCGGTGAAGCCTGTATTTACAAGAAAGTGAGTGGGAGCACTACAACATTTCTGATAAGTATATGCGAATGACATATTGTTGATCGGAAATAATGTAGAATTTTCTGAAAAGCATAAAGGAGTGTTTGAAAGGAGTTTTTCAAAGAAAGACCTTAGTGAAGCTACTTACATATTAAGCATCAAGATCTATAGAGATAGATCAAGACGCTTGATATATTTTCAATGTGTACATACCTTGACAAGATTTTGAAGTAGTTCAAAATAGAAAAGTCAAAGAAGGATTTCTTGCATGTGTTGCAAGGTGTGAAGTTGAGTAAAGACTCAAAACCCGACCACGACAGAAAATAGAAAGAGAATGAAAAGTCATTCCCTATGCCTCAGCCATAGGTTCTATAAAATATGCTATGTTGTGTACCATACCTATTGTGTACCTCACCATAAGATTGGCAAGAGGGTACAATAGTGATCTGGGAGTGGATCACTGGACAACGGTCAAAAATATCCTTAGTGGAATAAGGAAATGTTTCTCGGTTATGGAGGTGACAAAGAGTTCTTCGTAAAGAGTTACGTCGGTGCAAGCTTTGACACCGATCTGGGTGACTCTAAGTCTCGATCTAGATACATATTAAAAGTGTGAGCAATTAGCTAGAGTAGCTCCGTGCAAAGCATTGTAGACATAGAAAATTTGCAAAATACATACGGCTCTGAATGTGGTAGACCCGTTGACTAAATTTCTCTCACAAGCAAAACATGATCACTCTTTGGATGTTAATCACATAGTGATGTGAACTAGATTATCGACTCTAGTAAACCCTTTGGGTGTTAGTCACATGGAGATGTGAACTAATCACATAAAGATGTGAACTATTCGTGTTAAATCACATGACGATGTGAACTAGATTATTGACTCTAGTGCAAGTGGGAGACTGAAGGAAATATGCCCTAGAGGCAATAATAAAGTTGTTATTTATATTTCCTTATATCATGATAAATGTTTATTATTCATGCTAGAATTGTATTAACCAAAAACTTAGTACATGTGTGAATACATAAACAAACAGAGTGTCACTAGTATGCCTCTACTTGACTAGCTCGTTAATCAAAGATGGTTAAGTTTCCTAGCCATGGACAAAGAGTTGTCATTTGATAAGCGGTATCGCATCATTAGAGAATGATGTGATTGACTTGACCCATCCGTTAGCTTGGCACGATGATCGTTATAGTTTCATTGCTACTGCTTTCTTCATGACTTATACATGTTCCTCAGACTATGAGATTATGCAACTCCCGAATACTGGACGAACACCTTGTGTGCTATCAAACATCACAACATAACTGGGTGATTATAAAGATGCTCTACAGGTGTCTCTGATGGTGTTTGTTGACTTGGCATATATCAAGATTAGGATTTGTCACTCCGAGTATCGGAGAGGTATCTCTGGGCCCTCTCGGTAATGCACATCACTATAAGCCTTCCAAGCAATGTGACTAATGAGTTAGTTACGGGATGGTGCATTACGGAACGAGTAAAGATACTTGCCGGTAACGAGATTGAACTAGGTATGGTGATACCAATGATCGAATCTCGGGCAAGTAACATACCGATGACAAAGGGAACGGCATATGTTGTTATGCGGTTTGACCGATAAAGATCTTTGTAGAATATGTAGGAGCCAATATGAGCATCCATGTTCTGCTATTGGTTATTCACCGGAGATGTGTCTTGGTCATGTCTACATAGTTCTCGAACCCGTAGGGTCCACACGCTTAACGTTCGATGACGATTTGTATTATGAGTTATGTGATTTGATGTAGCAAGGTTGTTTGGAGTCCCGGATGAGATCACGGACATGACGAGGAGTCTCGAAATGGTCGAGACATAAAGATCGATATATTGGAAGGCTATATTCGAACATCGGAAAGGTTCCGAGTGATTCGAGTATTTTCCGGAGTACCGGAGAGTTACGAGAATTCGCCTCGGGAAGTAGTGGGCCTTAATGGGCCATACGGGAATGGAGAGAAGTCAAGGGGTGGCCGCCCCCCCCCCATGGGCTGGTCCGAATTGGACTAGGAGGGGGCTACGCCCCCCTCCTTCCTTCTCCCCTCTTTCCCCTTCCTTTCCCCTCCTAGTTGGACTAGGAAAGGGGGAAACCTACTCCTAGTAGGAGTAGGAATTCCCCCTTGGGGTGCGCCATAGGAGGACGGCCCTCCCCCTCCTCCACTTCTTTATATACGGTGGAGGGGGCACCCCATAGACACACAAGTTGATCATTGATCTCTTAGCCGTGTGCGGCGCCCCCCTCCACCATAATCCACCCCGGTCATATCGTCGTAGTGCTTAGGCGAAGCCCTGCGCCGGTAGCTTCATCATCACCGTCATCATGCCGACGTGCTGACGAAGCTCTCCCTGGACACTCAGCTGGATCAAGAGTTTGTGGGACGTCACTGAGTCGAACGTGTGCAGATCGTGGAGGTGACGTACTTTCGATACTAGGATCGGTCGGATCGTGAAGACGTACGACTACATCAACCACGTTGTGATAACGCTTCCGCTTATGGTCTACGAGGGTACATGGATAACACTCTTCCCCTCTCGTTGCTATGCATCACCATGATCTTGCGTGTGCGTAGATTCTTTTTTGAAATTATTGCATTCCCCAACAAGAGTGTCATGGATGCAAGCGGGCCATGCCTCCGCCACCATCCGCGACTGCTCCGTTGCCCACCCGCGTTGGGACGGGTGGTTCATCCCCAAACGAGCCGATTGTCGTGATCGCCTTCTTCTTGTGAGACATCGCGACGAAGGAGTCGATGAGTTGACTTCAAAACCAGATTTTCACAGCCTTAGTGCCCCCTACCTGGCGCGCCAAAGATCTCGGGGCTCAGGAACGACTCCTATGGGGTCCCTCGGGGAGTCCCTTCTACAGTTGGCGGGGCATGGGGTTGCGCAAAGAGCGGATCTAGAAGATCAACGCGGGGGGGGGGGTTACCCAGGTTCGGGCCGCAAACAATGCGTAAAACCCTAGTCTTGCTTTTTGTGTGTATTTAGTGTTCTTGAGCTCTTGAACTAGTTGCGGTGCATGCCTAGTCCAAAAAGTCCAAATCCTTTCTCAGTACGCCTCGGGCCTCCTTTTATATGTCAAAGGGGTTGCCACAGTGGCACACAGGTGGTGGAAAGTATGTACAGTGTACAAGTCTATCGCCTGTCACCGTAGGACAAACACATTTAATGCACTACCAATGTGCCCTCTTGCTTTATTGGGACGGCAAAGAAGCTCGTCCCGTCTGTCGCGCCTCGCCTTGCTCTGACGCGTGTCCAAGCTGACAAGGCCTGCAACACCACGCTGGCTGGCTGGCTGCTGAGCTGGTGCGGTGGCAGGGTCTTCACGAAGATCTACATGCCACCACACAAGTGCTTGTCTAGTTGGCCTAGAAGTTGCATGCTGCCACGTAGATGCTCGCCTAGTTCGCGGGCTAGCCGCCTCGTCAGAATGGGCGTGGGGCAGCAAAACTCTGGCAAGTGCGGGCCTGGCCTCGGCCCCGCAGACGCCCCCGGCAAGGGCCTTGCCCGGATCTCGTGGGTGTCCCCGGCAAGAATCTTGCCTGGGGTCTTCATCTGTCCCCGGCAAGGATCTTGCCGGGGTCTTCGTCTTCTGGTTCTCATCTAGGCTTGCAGGCTTTTGGTTTCACAAATATCTGCATGTCACCATGCAGGCGCTCCCGAGCCTTGGTCTTGACGTTGTCGATGGCGTCATGGCTCCCAGGCTCAAGGGTGGTGGTCTTGCTGGTGTTGGGCAAGTCGTCTGCGGCAAGGGTCTTGCCGGGGAAAGCTCACCTTGTCCCTTCGCTCTTCATGCTTCTGGTTCGAGCTCTGCCTTGGCAGCCTTGTACCTTTGCTTGCTCTGCCCCGCCAAGCCCGACTGCAGGTGTGGCTACAACTGCCCATGCACAAGTAAAGGGGTACAGAAAGGCCCCTACTTTTGTACACTGACAAAAACATCCAATAATGATAATATAACAACATGGGACAATCAAAAATTATAGATACGTTGGAGACGTATCAACGGTGCCCTCCTTGTGGTCGCCATTGATGAGGTCTGACTTGGAAGTTGTGGATCCCAAGCCAGCGTGGCAGAATGTGTACTTCAAAAATGACAAAAGAGGCTCGATGGCGATGTAGGATGGCAAATTCTTGACAGAGAGCCAGAGGAGATCAGCGGTGGGGCCATGGATGATATCGATGGTGGTTTAACCTGAGGGGTTGGTGTTGGGCTACTTAACCTGTGACATGGCCCGCGCCAGGCCATCGCTGTCAACGACCTCGATGTTGTAGCCAGTGTCCGCGACATACCCGCATACTCTAGCCTGCTGATTGTGTGCCTACAGCCAGTAATGGTCGTCAGCTTCCTCGGCAGCCACCTCGGCAACGTCGGGCGAAGAGGCTGCGATACACCTCTTTTGGGCTAGTCGCTTCTCAAGCTCCACAAGAAGCGTAGCCGGTCTTAGGCTGCGACGCTCTGTAGTGGGGTATGGGGATGGGGATATGTGGGAAAGGGGGCATTTGGCATGCATCATCTAAGAAACTCAGGGCAGCCTGGGTATGGAGATCGGTGGGTAAGCTGCACGGGCAAACCGGTAGAAGTTGACAATGGCGGCGGCGACCTTGCTAGGGTTTCGATCAAGGGGGGGGTTGTGGTGGTGGTGGTGGTGTGTGTGTGCGTGTGTGTGCGTGCGTGTGCATCCGAGGACTTTTGGGGGGGTGTGGAGGGGGTGTTTGAGGAAATGATGCGGCTACTAAATTTTTTACTACGCGGGAGTAAAATGGCAAGGCTATTGAAAATTTGGATGATGGTGCATCGCACAAGTCTGAAACTAACAACCATGTGTTATGAAACAGAGAAACCCTCGAGTTAGGCAGATATTTTTGAGGGATGCAGGCGGGAGCGGGAACAACAAACATCACACATGGTCCAAACATAATAATCGTGTGTTATCAAACAGAAAAAACCTGCAGGTGGGTAGATATTTTTGAGAGGGGAAGCCTCATGGAGCCCAATGTACTGTGTTGATGTGCGTGACAGGGGCACCGGCATAGCCCAATGTACGGTTAGTGTGAGTGAACCGTGTCTGTTGCGTCACCCGACTTGTCTAATGCTCATAAATTTGGTAGAAATGACGCGGTAAAGTGTCAAAATACGAACACACTTGCATGTGGACCAAATATATGTATGAAAAGGGTGGTTTGTTGTTCAAATACTAGATGCAACTTCAATGTGGCACCTATCTCACAAAGTGCGCCGTATTGCTTGCCCCCTCGTGTCGACAGGAGGGGAATCCTAAGCTATGAACGCATGCCCGGCCGCCCCCACAAAGGTTCACCTAGCAAAGTGCGAAGTAGCATCCCCACAATCACAAACACACACACTTTCAGTCGGCGGGAGAGGGCATCTCTCCAAAATGTATCGTAAAACGGACCAAGAATAATCCACCTTGGTCGTACAACCTCTCTCCTGTTGTTGGTCAAAGTGGTGGCCGTCCATGCGACCCCAGAGATGGGCTAGCTCTCCAATAATAACGTAAGTAGCTAGTCCTCGAAGACAACCACTGCATGCATGTGGCCCAAACATATGTATGGTGGTGTTGATGTTTGAATACACAATAGAATAACTTTGATGTGGCACGGTGCTTTGGAATCAGAAATCCCCACACGAAGTGAGAGTTAGTTGACGATGCATATGTATGTCACACCATACTTCAAGACGATGACGGGGATTAGTATGCGCTCAAACTGAATTAGGTCTGAATCTAACCATGACCTACTACAATAACACGAAATAAATTAAGGAAGAATCTGCAATGGTAACCAATCTTGTTGTTGGTCAAAGTGATCATGGATGTCCACGCGGGCCCACGAATATATAGACTTGTCGCTAATAACCACACGAGGGAGTGTATCGTTCGAAGACAACCACTACATGCATATGTATGTATGGAGGTGATGCATGCATGCATGTTTGAATACAAATCACAACATTTATGTGGCACGCGTGTCGAAAATCGTACAGTCCCCACACAGAGCGAGATCGATCCATGACATGTCGTGGTACTGGACACTTCAACTTAATGGGAGGGATTCATGCGTACACATGCATGTGTGCTCAAACTGTATCATGTCATCCTAGAGCATGACCTATATACTGTAATGCAAACAAAAACAATAATCCCCTCCTAAGTCAAATTAATCTCTCTCATTGTCACGCAAAGTAGTGATGAACCAAGCGGGCCCACAGATGGAAAGCGTCGATATCGCTAATAACCGCGTGAGTGGGTGTGATCTGACAAGCACCATCGCTTTGCATGTGGGCCAAACATATGTTGAATACCCAAAATGCACAACTTTGATGTGGCACATGCCTAAAAAAACCATAAAGTACCCACACAGAGCGAGGTTCATGAAGCGTACTCCATATGCCGGTCCCCTTCCCCATCTTTGATGCATACTATATGCTCCTACCCTAATACAACCCAAAACTAATCCTCCTTGCTGGTGAAATCAATTAAACTCTCCCGATATGTAGGTCAAAGTGATACATGCATCGACGATGAGCACGCGGGCTGATGACCCACAAGTATAGGGGATCAACTGTAGCTCTTTTCGATAAGTAAGAGTGTCGAACCCAATGAGGAGCAGAAGGAAATGACAAGTGGTTTTCAGCAAGGTAATGTCTGCAAGTGCTGAAATTGTAAGTAACACAGTAGTTTGATAGCAAGATAATTTGTAATGAGCAAGTAACAATAATAGTAGCAAAGGTGCAACAAGGTGGGCCAAACCTTTTGAGGCAAAGGACATGCCGAAATGGTCTCTTATGATAAGCAAAGCATTCTTGAGGGTACATGGGATTTTCACCTTCACCGTGTTGGTTTGATTTGTGTTCGGTACTTTGATAATTTGATATGTGTGTGGACCGGTGCTTAGGTGTTGTTCTTACTTGAACAAAACTCCTACTTATGATTAACCCTCCCGCAAGCATCCGCAACTACGATAAAATTATTAAGAATATATTCTAACCATAGCATTATACTTTTGGATCCAATCGGTCCCTTACGAAATAGCGCATAAACTGGGGTTTAAGATTCTATCACTCTCGCAACCCATCATCTAATTTCTACTCCACAATGCATTCCCTCGGGCCCACATATGGTGAAGTTTCATGTAGTCAACGTTCACGTGACACCACTAAGGGAATCACAACATACATACTATCAAAATATCGAACACCTATCAACTTCACATGATTTCTTGCAACATGATTTCTCCCGTGACCTCAAGAACAAAAGTAACTTCTCAGAAATGATAATCATGCTCAAGATCAGAGGGGTATTAAATAGCATATGGGATCTAAACATATAATCTTCCACCAAATAAACCATATATTAATCAACTACAAGATGTAATCAACACTACTAGTCACCCACAAGCACCAATCTATAGTTCCGGTAACAAGATTGAACACAAGAGATGAACTAGGGTTTGAGATGAGATGGTGTTGTTGAATATGTTGATGGAGATTGCCCTCCCCAAGATGGGAGAGTTGTTGGTGATGATGAGGACGATGATTTCCCCCTCCAGGAGGGAAGTTCCCCCGGCGGAATCGCTCCACCGGAGGGCAAAAGTGCTCCTTCCCAAGTTCCGCCTCGAGACGGTGGCGCTCCGTCCCGAAAGTCCTCTCCTTAATTTTTTCTAGGTCAAAATAACTTATATACTAGAAGATGGGCACCGAAGGTGGGCCTGGGTGAGCACAACCCACTAGGGCACGCCTAGGCTCCCTGGCGCGCCCAGGTGGGTTGTGCCCACCTGGTGGCCCCCCTCTGGTACTTATTTGCTCCAATATTCTTCATATATTTCATAAAAATTCTCCGTGAAGTTTCAGCTTGTTTGGAGTTGTATAGAATAGGTAGCCTGACATAGCTTTTCCAGGTCCATATTTCTAACTGTCGGAATTCTCCCTCTTTGTGTATACCTTGCATATTATGAGAGAAAAGGCATTAGAATTACTCCAAAAGCCATTATTATGGATAAAAACATCACAAATAACAGTAGGAAAACATGATGCAAAATGAACGTATCAACTGCCCCAAGCATAGACCTTGCTTGTCCTCAAGCGAAAACCGAAATCGAAAAACATGTCCACATGCTTAGAGAGAGAGGTGTTGATTAAAACAAAATACGGACATAGAAGCATCATGTTGATTATTATAACAACAAAAAACTTAAACATAATAATCTTATCATAGAACTTTTATCATAGACTTCTCATGAACATGTGACAAATCATCACACTATTGAAGTATAAAGAGAAAACTCTATTAGAAACTAACAAACTATGTTCTCAGTCAACTTTGGAATTACAATTCATCATCTTTTCAGGAAGGGTCACGTCTTAGAGCCTTTAGGCAAGTCCACATACTGAACCATCATATAGTCTTCCATGATTGCTAACACTCACCGCGTACACATGAGCAAAACATTTCAACTGGACACATAGAAAGATAGGGCTTGTAGTTTCGCCTCCCAACATATTCACCTTAAGGGTGATGTCAACAATAATAATTCATGCTATCTATATTCAATTAGACATATGTGCCTAAATCTTTCCTCACCACATGATGCTTGCCAAAGGAGAAAAATAAAAAAGGAATAGAGAGAAAACTTTTGACTCTTTGCATAAAAGTAAATACATAAAAGTAAAAGATAGGCCCTTCGCAGAGGGAAGCAGAGGTTGCCATGCACTTATTCGTTTGTATGCTCAGCCCCTTAGTGCAAAAGAACGTCACATTGTATTGCCCCTTGTAATAGCAACCTTTATTATGCAGTCTCTCTCTTTTATTCTTCACCATCACAAGTTCGTACAACGCTCAATTTTCTCTTACACTAGATGATCTCACACTTCTAGAAGCAATTTTTATTGCCTTTTTGCACCAATGACAACTTGCTTGAGGGATGTTGCTCAATCCCAAGGTAGGTATGGTGGACTCTTGAAAATAAGATTTGGGTTCAAGGGTTTTTGAATGCACAAGTAGTATCTCTACTTAGTACGGAATTTTTGGTTAGAAAAGACAGGGGGCAAGCACCACATGTTAAAGGATCCATGACACTATGACTTCTATGTGAATATAAACAAACATAAACCATTAGGTTGTCTTCCTTGTCCAACGTCAACAATTTTGGCATATAATATTTTGATGAGGGCTCACAATCACAAAAATTTCTAGGACAGTATATTTATATGTGAATCTTCTCTTCCCTTATTAATTCTTTCATGAGTTGCATCATTGACTAATGATATGTTTGTCAATCTCTAACAAATTTTTCTACTTATACTTTTCCTTATGTGGTGTCATCACCTACCATAAGATTAGCATAAGATCTTTTTCATTTAGTTCCTTTCTTTTATTTTTTCCTTTCTTTTAATTGCAACATGAAAGTAAAGAAAGCAAAAAACTCAAACTAAACTTTATTATATATCTCGCACATGATTACAAGGATAGATCACTAAGCAAACTCTCGAAAAGAAAGGATCAAACTAAACTTTTATTCATCTAAAGCAAAAGATCAAACTAAAATAAGTAAAGGCAAAAGATAGTGGGGATGATACGATACCGGGGCACCTCCCCAAGCTTGGCGGAAGCCAAGGGGAGTGCCCATACCCGATACTCAATTCTCTTTTGGTGATGAAGAAGAAGGTGGTGGTGATGAAGCGATCATGTCCTCGTATTTTCATGGAAGTGGTCCACCATCATAAGAGGAGGATTGAGTCTCACGGGTCCTGCAGCTAGCAGCCAAAATCATACCTTTAAACCTCGCCTCATATTCAAAGACTTGGTTTTGGAGATCATAGATCTGGCTTTGGAGGAAGTTGATTTGCTCGTTGAGGATGAAGACGATGTCCATCATGGGCTTTCCATCCACCCTGAGATCACGGGAGAGGTTCTTGATCATAAGATGATTGGCATTGAGTTGATGCTCCAGCATCCCCTTGCACTGGAAGACCTCTTGTTCTATAGCTTCAAGCCTGGCCTCCATGGTTCCCGTTCCCTTGGGACCTTTCACATCGGGGATGTGAAGCACCCCCTCATGCATCTGGATGGCTTGGGGTGCTGCACCACTTCCCACAGATATGGGTTGATGACGTTCTTGAAGAACTTGTCGTTGGAGGAGCTTGAAGCAGCCATGGTAGATGGGATCTAACAAAAAACAGCAAGGAAAGAGAATAGAAGATTTCTCAATGATACGGTGGTCAATAGGCTCAGAGGGTATACAAAGATTTTTTTATCTTGGGAAACAAGCAAACTGTAGAAAAACGGAGTCCGGAAGGTACCCCAGGTGGGCACAACCCACCTGGGCGTGCCTGCCAGGCGCGCCCTGGTGTCTTGTGCCCACCAGGGTACGCTTCCTTGAAGTTTCTTATTTTCCTAATTTTCTAAATATTCCAAAACTGACAAAAAACATTTTTGCGGATTTTTCGGAGTCTATTTACTTACCGTATCATGTACCTCCTTATTTTCATGATTCTGGAGTGTTCCGGAAGGACTCTTTTATGTGTTCTCCTGGTGTCAAAGTTTGGATAATATTACTTTCAACATTAATGGGTGTACCTGAGATATAATGTTTTATTCGTTGCCCATTAACAACCTTTAGGTTAGTACCTTCAGCATTATTTATTTTGATAGCTCCAGACCGATAAACCTCCTCGATAACATATATAGGGCCCTTCCCATTTTGAGAGGAGTTTTCCTGCAAAGAATCTGAAATGAGAGTAGTACAAAAGAACATATTCTCCTACTTTAAACTCACACTTTTGGATTCTTTTATCATGCCATCTTTTAACCTTTTCTTTAAACAACTTAGCATTTTCATAAGCTTGGGTTCTCCATTCATCTAAAGAGCTAATATCAAATAACCTCTTTTCACCAGAAAGTTTGAAATCATAGTTGAGCTCTTTGATTCCCCAATATGCTTTATGTTCTAACTCTAGAGGCAAATGACAAGCTTTTCCATAAACCATTTTATAAGGAGACATACCCATAGGATTTTTGTATGTTGTTCTATAAGCCCAAAGTGCATCATCTAATTTCTTAGACCAATTCTTCCTGGACCTATTGACAGTCTTTTGAAAAATTAACTTTATTTCTCTATTGCTAAGTTCAACTTTACCACTAGACTGAGGATGATAAGGTGATGCAATTCTATCCTTAACATCATACTTGGCAAGCATTTTACAGAAAGCACCATGAATAAAGTGTGAACCACCATCAGTCATTAAGTATCTAGGGACTCCAAACCTTGGTAAAATAACTTCCTTAAGCATTTTAATAGAGGTGTTGTGATCAGCGCTACTGGTTGGAATAGCTTCTACCCACTTAGTAACATAATCAACAGCAACCAGAATATGTGTATACCCATTAGAGGAAGGAAAAGGTCCCATGTAATCAAATCCCAAACATCAAATGATTCAACAGCAAGTGAATAATTCATAGGCATTTCTTGATACTTACCGATATTACCTATTATTTAGCATTCATCACAAGATAAGACGAACTCCCGGGCATCCTTGAAGAGAGTAGGCCAATAAAATCCAGATTGCAATACCTTGTGAGCAGTTCTATCTCCAACATGATGCCCTTCATAAGCTTCAGAGTGACATTTCTGTAGGATTTGTCCTTGTTCATGCTCAGGTATCACAATGTCTAATAATACCATCTACTCCTTATTTATAAATATGTGGGTCTTCCCAAAAGTAATGTCTTAAATCATAAAATATTTTTTCTTTTGTTGGTATGTAAATCTAGGTGGTAAATATTTAGCAACAATGTAATTAGCATAGTCAGCATACCATGGAGTGTTATGAGCAACATTTATTGCAGATAACTACTTATCAGGAAAACTATCATCAATAGGTAGTGGGTCATCAAGCACATTTTCAAGCCTAGACAAGTTATTAGATACGGGGTTCTCAGCTCCTTTTCTATCAGTGATATGTAAATTGAATTCTTGTAGCAAGAGAACCCATCGAATAAGTCTAGGTTTAGCATCTTTCTTTTCCATAATATATTTAATAGAAGCATGATCGGTGTGAACAATTACTTTTGAATCAACAATATAAGATCTAAATTTATCACAAGCAAACACCGCTGCTAAGAATTCTTTTTCAGTAGTAGCATAGTTACGTTGAGCATTGTCTAGATTTTTACTAGCATAATGAATAACATTCAGTTTCTTATCAACTCTTTGTCCTAGAACAACACCAATAGCATAATCACTAGCATCACACATAATTTCAAAAGGCAAGTTCCAATCAGGTGGTTGAACAATAGGTGTTGAAATTAAGGCTTTCTTGAGTGTTTCAAAGTCTTCTAAATAATCATCATAAAAAACAAAAGGAATATCCTTTTGCAAAAGATTCATAAGAGGCCTAGAGATTTTAGAGAAGTCTTTGATAAATCTCCTATAGAAACCAGCATGACCTAAGAAACTACGAATACCTTCGATATCTTTAGGACACACTAGTGCAGAACCGGGCAATAGCACCGGTTTGTAAGGCCCTTTAGTGCCGGTTCGGTAACCGGCACTAAAGTGTGGGCACTAAAGCCCCCCCCCCTTTAGTACCGGTTCAGCACGAACCAGTGCTAAAGGGCAACCACGTGGCACGAGCCAGCTCCGGGGGTAAGGAGCCCTTTAGTACCGGTTTGTGACACCAACCGGTATTAAAAGGTTGGGGGGGTTTGGGTTTATGATTTCTTTTAATTTAATATTGTGTTTTCCATTTAATTCTTTTTCGTTTGCTAGTATTTTATTTTCAGGACCCCGATTCCAAGTCACATTGATCTAGCCAGTAACACCTCATATCACTTTGCGGCCTCCCGCACGGTATTCCCACGGGTGTCGCCTTACCATGGCCCGGGACCGTTTGCGCCTTTTGGCTCACGTATATGATAATGTCGCTAGCATCCATATGACAGAGAACCCGGGCCGACATGACTAGTCGTGAACCCAAAGTGGCACTAACTTACGGAGACAGGCATACATGAATCAACATCGAGCATGTCGGTCAGCAGCGCGCGAATCCGGGCTGTAGCGCTGGGCTAACAGGACTCCGGTGAACCGGGCTGTAGCAGGCTAGGCAGGACTCCGGATGTCACCGCGTGACATTTCCCCGAAGGGACAGACACAGGAACGAAGTGAACCACATGCCGGCCAGTCAAGTGTTCCGGAGCAGTAGTGCTGGGCTAGCAGGACTCCAGTGAACCGGGCTGTAGCGGACTACTATGGCTCATGGAAGCACAAGACTACATTTCCCCATAAGAGAGGCTACCAAGGATAAACAACTAGGTTGTCGGATCCCACACATACCAAGCATTTCAATCATACACACAATATGCTCAATATGTGCAATACAGCATGGCATCACAACAAGACTCTACGACTCAGAGTATTTATTCATTAGGCTCCGAGGAGCGAGATATTACAAACATGGGTCTCATGACCCAACATACAGAGCATACAAGCAACAAGCACATGCGGAAGCTTAACTTGTCTGAGTACAGACAACTACAAATGAAGAAGGCTGAGAAGCCTGACTATCTACAAGACCCTCCCAAGGGTACAAGATCACAGCTGAGGTAACAAGCTAAACATCGAAGTCCACGCGATACTACTAGTGAGACTGAACTTTCTCTGCAAAATATAAAGTAGGCAAACGTGAGTACAAATGTACCCAGCAAGACTTACATTAGAATTAACTACATATGCATCGGTATCAATAAAGGGGGTGGTGGAGTTTGACTCCAGCAAGCCAGCTTTGACTCGGTGGCTATCCTGAACTACGACTGCAAATAACGCTTTGAAGTGACGCACACGAGTCCGCATATTCACTATATCAATACACCACTATGGATCCGCTCCCGTCTCCCTACGAGAACGCCATCCATAGCACTCACGCTTATCTTGCGCATTTTAGAGTATCCACTTTCACTTGTCTATGAACTATGCAAGGGGTCCAAGTTTCCATATCCGAGGAATCCGGCTATTCGAATAGATAATGATAACCCTGCAGGGGTGTACTTCTTCACACATGCTCTCGCCACTTACCACCATGTACACGTCGTGTATCTCGGCAACCTTCAAGCGGAATCCTGGCGAGGGAGTCGGCCACGACCTGACTAACCACACAAGTCTCTCGTCCAGGTTTATCGCCTATTCGGGTTCCATCCGCAAGGAGATCCGGCCGGGGTGTCGCTCACGGCCCCAAACGATGTGTACAGGGTTCCCAAGCCCACCATCCAGGTGCCACTTGGTACACTGGGCCACTGTGCCTAGTCTGTCCCAAGCCCACCTGTACCGGGTGCCACTTGGTAGACTACTAACACTACCTACAAACACCAAAAACTAGTTGCAACTCATGGACAGAGATCGAGTAGATTAATAAGTCGAGAGGGGTCGAGTTACCGGAACCCAATGTGTGGTAATAACTGTTCATGGATCACAAACACAGAACTCAGTTCCTAAGAACGGCTGCAATGAGACAACCCACCATGTACTCCTACATGGCCTCTCACCGCTACCTTTACCAAATCATGTTCACACACTTAGCTCTCAACAGTAGGACACGTTCACCACATTCCAATTCATCCCCGATGAATCAGACCTGACTCAACTCTAAGAAGTAGTAGGCATGACAAACAAACATGAATGAGTAGGCACATCAGGGCTCAAACAACTCCTACTCATGCTAGTGGGTTTCATCTATTTACTGTGGCAATGACAGGTCATGCAGAGGAAAGGGGTTCAGCTACCGTAGCATGTAACAGTTGAAACGTTGTTGTCCTAATGCATTAATAGAGAGCAGGAGCGAGAGAGTGGGATTGTATCGGAATGAACAAGGGGGTTTTGCTTGCCTGGCACTTCTGAAGATAATATAGTTCTTCATTGGTGTCATTGATCACATCGTCGGAACAACGTCTATCGGGGGGGAACAATCACCGGCAAACACAGAAAGAATATAATCAATGCAATGCACAATATGATGCATGATCATGACATGTCAATATGCTGTGATTCGTACTAATGCATCTAGCAACAATTTAAATGAAGTCCATATGAACCAAGGGTTCATATGCAAACTCCATAAGGGGTATTTAAAATGCCATTATCATGTTTTCACTTATATAGGGAGTATAAGTTGGTTGAACATGCATGAAAGTAGCATAAATGGATAGATTGGATTTTTCTGATAATTTTTCATATATAAAATATTTCATTTGGAGTTACGGTTGAATTTCTATGATTTTTTTGAAGTTTTGGGCATTTTTTGAAAATAATAAATCATTTAAGATTTATTTAAATTCCAGAAAGGAATTATTGCGTCAGCATGACCTCACAGTGACGTCAGCAGGTCAACGGCTCGGTCCAGGTCAAACCTGACGTGTGGGGTCCACACGTTAGTGACACAGTTAACTAACAAGCTTAATTAAAATTAAACTAAACCTAATCTAGTTTAGTTAAGGCCCGGGCCCACATGTCAGAGGCTAACCTATCTAACTAAGTTAATTAATGCTAATTAATCTATTGCTTAATTAATCAGGGGTCTGGCCCACATGTCAGTGAGTCAGGGGGAAGTCAAACCCAGCCAACCGGGGTCAAACACGCCGGAGTTGACCCGCGGCTCGTCGCCGGCGAGACCAGAGATGGCAGATGCGTTCGGGATTCGTCCTCTGGCGTCCAAAACGACGGACAAGGCCATCTACGGAACGAGGAGACTCGTCCGCGTTGAACTGTGCGAGCGGGAAGGTCAGGGGTGGAGCAAGCTCGCCGGACTCGAGCTCATGGCGGCGGCCGGCGCTCGGGTGAGCTCGGAATGGACGCTGTCGGTGTCAAAACCGGCGGATCTCGGGTAGGGGGTCCCGAACTGTGCGTCTAGGTCGGATGGTAACAGGAGGCAGGGAACATGATGTTTTACCCAGGTTCGGGCCCTCTTGATGGAGGTAAAACCCTACGTCCTGCTTGATTAATATTGATGATATGGGTAGTACAAGAGTAGATCTACCACGAGATCAAGGAAGCTAAACCCTAGAAGCTAGCCTATGGTATGATTGTTGTATATGGAGTTTATTGCCTACGGACTACAACCCTCCGGTTTATATAGACACTGGATAGGGTTAGGGTTACATAGAGTCGGTTACAATGGTAGGAGATCTTGAATATCCGCATCGCTAAGCTTGCCTTCCACGCTAAGGAAAGTCCCATCCGGACACGGGACGAAGTCTTCAATCTTGTATCTTCATAGTCCAGGAGTCCGGCTGAAGGTATAGTCCGGCTACCCGAACACCCCCTAATCCAGGACTCCCTCAGTAGCCCCTGAACCAGGCTTCAATGACGACGAGTCCGGCGCGCAAATTGTCTTCGGCATTGCAAGGCGGGTTCCTCCTCCAAGTCCTTCATAGAAGATTGTAAACACCAAGAGTAGTGTCCAGCTCTGCAAAATAAGCTTCCACATATTGCCATAGAGAGAATAATATTAACACAAATCAAATCTGCTGACGTATTTCGCAGTGCGTCATCACACTACAGCCAAGTCGTTTACTCGAATTGTTTTCACTTTTCCACCTCAGCGTGTTTTGCGGGGCGGTTTCCTTGGCACGTCTTGTCAAAGCAGAGATCGTGTGCCCCTGTTTTACGGGATTCTCATCAATACGGACGTGGGTAACCCAACCGTGCCCGTTAGCATGTTTTCTCGATTAAAGGCGAGTCCCAAACGGTTACGGGGAGGGCTCCTGGTATTCAACCTCTTATAAAGAGACCAGGGCCTTACTCCTTTTCTCCAATCCCAAAACAAGTTCGCCTGTCACCTCGAGTTCTAACACCCTAGGCTCCAGATTCTGGGCGCCTCAGACCTTTGACAATGTCCGGTTCCGACCTTCAAGGCCGATGGATGCCCTCCTCCGTCACGGAGGAGGACGTGCTAAAGTTGAGAGAGGCTAAGTTCTTGACTGCCGAAATTTCAGATAGGTTGCCTGATCAAAGGCAGGCTATCCCCAGTCCCCAGCCCGGTGAGAGTGTAGTGTTCGTGTCTCACTTCCTTTGGGGGTTAGGCTTCCCGATGGATCCCTTTGTGAGGGGACTGTTGTTTTATTACGGGCTGGAATTTCACGACTTAGCTCCGGAGTCTATCCTCCATATCTCCTCGTTTATCGTTGTATGCGAAGCGTTCCTCCGTGTTACCCCTCACTTCGGATTATGGCTCAAGACTTTCAAAGTGGAGCCGAAGATGATCAAGGGACGGCACGCAGAGTGCGGAGGCGCTGTTATAAGAAAAAATGCTGATGCTCCATGGCCCGAGGGCTCTTTTCAAGAGGAGCTAGGCTTGTGGCAACGAGAGTGGTTTTATATCACCACTCCCCGGAGCACCAAGTGGGTGGCGCTTCCTGCCTTTCGCTCGAGTCCCCCACCACGGCTAGCGTCATGGGTTAACAGAGGGTTAGATTGGGGTTTGCCCAAAGACGTGCCCTTGTTACAGGGCCGAATTAAGGATCTCTTGGAAGGAGACCTCAGCTTGGTCAAGGTGACGCAGGTCATGCTGATTCGCCGAATATTGCCCGGCAAATGTCGCCCCCTTCGTCTGTGGGAGTTTAATCCAGAGGGACCGCGAGCTCTCCAGAACTTTATGGGCGCAACGCCCGCGGAGATGTATAGACTGTTCTTCGGATCACAAGAGATGTGTCCGGATTTAACCGGGGACGCTGGCCTAAGCTGCAATCGCCCGGATACTCAAGAAAGCAACCTTGTGCCCAGACCTTCTATCCATATAATTGTCATAAACTTGCCCCTAAAAGAGCCGTCCTTTTAAACAGGAGTGGATAGCGAAGGCAAAGCTGATCAGGTGTTCGGCTCCCCTTCCTGAAACCAGGCCGGATCCCGTGCTGGTCAGGATGCTGGAGAAAATGCCTTTGGAGGTGGAGGACAAAGAAGCTATGGCCTCCTCGAAGGAGGCTGCTCCGAAGGGAGGAACCGACAATTCCTCTCCTAAGGGGAAGAAGAGAGCCGCCTCTGACGACCCGGAAACCATGGCCTCAAAACAGGGGAGAAAATCCTCATCAGAGGGTCCGACGCCGGGGAGTTCCTCGGCCAGACTACGCCCTCAAGGGGATCAGCCCTCCAGCGAGCCGTAAGTGGAGAAAAGATTTTCCTTTTGAGGGATGAGGGAAATCCTTGATTTATATCTAAGAAGATTAACCAAACCTTTATCTTGTAGCTCGGACCTCAGCCCTTCTCAGCAGAGCTCGTCTTCGGGGGATCTCCTTCCGGATATGATGGAGAGCGGGACGCGTCCCCCTGCCATGCTGCCTAGCGAGGCGGGCGACCCTGAGGTGTCGTCGCGGAGGGTTTCTCCAAATCCAGCAGGGGCGGAAGGTGGCTATGCGGCCCCCCGAGGTTCTCCGCGTCCGGCCTTCGAAAGAGGTCATGGGACGAGCCCGACACCGTCTGGTGCTCGGCCGGAGGAGCTAAAGATTCTGCTGGGGCGAGCTTCTATCTCAGAGGAGCACCGCGCATTGATGGGCATGGTGATTGAAAGGATTTCATCCGTAGAGAGCGGATTATATGAGGCCGTCAGAAGTTTACTGACGGGTTTCGAGGTACATTAGATAATGTATACTTTTGTCAGTTGCGCATGAATAAGATGCGCCCTGTGTAGATAGTAGCCCCTGAGACTCTGCGCATCGTCAAGAAATGACGGCACGCGGAGGATCATAATCCCAGGTCTAAGATGTCGCCTTTGAATGTAGGCGGCAGGGTGTCCGGAACCGAGCCGAACTGACGATTTTTCCGAACTAAAGCGGCAACTGGACGTGGCAGATGCCGACATCACGCTTGTCAATAAGCGGCTTGATGAGGCTCAAGGTATGTAATTCCCCGGGCGGCATCAGGTAAGAACAGTTTTATGCCCGTGTCTTACGATGTGTGTGCTTGACGCAGATGGTGCGGCCGCCGTGGAGAGTCTTAGGGAAGAACTTGCCCGAGCTAAAGAACAAGCCAGCGAAAGTGATGCGGCCACCAGGAAAGCCCTTGAAGAGCTGAGAGCCGAACAGGCTGCTCATTGCCGAAGCAAGGAAGAGATGGCCGAGACGGCCGAAAAGTTAAAAAGCGCTACAGACCGTTGCAGACTTCTTGAAAAAGAAGACCAGGCGAAACAGATGGACTTAGAGAAGGCCGTTGCCAATGCCAAGGACGCGCGCTCTGCGATGGGAGCTGCGAAGGAGGAGCTGCATCAGGCCGAACAGATTGCGGCTGGAAAGCCCTTTATGCTGCGAAGGAAATTTTGTGCTCCGAAGTTTGCTCCGTTGGACCGGATGTGGAGTGTGGAGGATACCTATCTGGACTTGGCAGCGAGTACTGCTGATCCGACCGAACACTTTCGAGATCAGAAAGATTGCGAAGTGGAAAAGCTTTTCTGGTTGCAGTTTCACAATCTAGAGCGTCCACTGGCAGTGGATGATCGTTTGGCTCAATGGGCCAAACTGAATAGGTTGTCTGGACTCGCCATGAAGTACGTCATGGGTCACCTGTGGCCGGGGAGATCGGAGCCGAAGAGTTATTTCAGCTTGGTGAAGCAATTCCTTGACGCAGTGCCGCGTATAAATGCAATGAAGAGGTCAGCATGCATAGAGGGCGCTAGGATGGCTCTTGCCCGTGTTAAGACATACTGGGCAGAGATGGAAACCACCGTTGTTGCGTCCCGAGATTCGGACAAAAGCCGAGTACCCTCCGAGCACTATTTTCAGGAAGTTCTTGAAGGCGCTCGTGTAATAGAGACGCAGTGCCCGAATGATGCTATGTTATGATAGCATATGTAATTATAAAGTAATATTTTGATAAACTGTAGTGGCCTTTTTTATACTTGTGCCTCCAAGTATTGGGAACACCTCCTGTGCGGCCGTTTTAAGATATATATATATATATATATATATATATATATATATACAAAATTTGAAAGATGGCAGTCGTTGGCTTCAGCCCCCACGCACATAGTGCGGGGGTGCTTGTAGAAGACGCATTTTCACACTTAACCCAACGTCTTGGTCCTACAAAGGAGGTGATAGCGCAGCGGGCCAGGCAACCGGACTATAATGCTTTAACACTTTCACTTAGCCATAGGAGTTTGACAGTGAGACTATTTAGGTAGCCCCTTGGTGGCAACTGCGCTTGTCCGAGTTCGGGGCGCGTATGTGCCTGACTGGGAAGCGGCCCTTCGTTAAAGCGGAGGAATCCGATAGATTCCGATAGGTCATCGAGTGGCTGACCAGTCTCACGCTACATCATGACAGTCAGTTTTCGGCTTTCTCTACTGAGGTGCTTGCCCGGCCGAGCCGGGCCACAATCGCAGTAGTTCTCCTGGTGCTACCTTAGCCGATAGAGCGGAACGTAATGTAGCTGAACTCAGGAGCCGGGCAACCCAACATTTGACCAAAGACATGATTCGGAGATGATGCATATAATGCCAAAACTCATGACGCCAAACACTCCCTAAGGTGTTCGGTCTTTATGAGTGCGGGCGAAACAACACTCTTTATTAAAAAAAAGCCCCTAGTGTCCAGGTACGTGCAAAAATTCTGACGTGGCCACATGCCAAGACGCCAGCCTCCTCCTTGGTTATATCGGAAAGAAAAAACCAGGGGATGTGTAGCAACAAGAGATAGTAAAAAAGGTTTACGCAGGGTCTTAATCTAAAAAGAATCCTTTAGGACGGGTCCCTACTGCACGTCTGCGCCTGTGTCTCCATTGTGCCGTATCCTGGACGGGCGCCGCACGACGTTCATCTGTAAAAGAGAGGAACTGAGTTGAAAACGGGTCGTGCCGAAAAAGTTTAAAATAAGCAAAGTATAAAGTAAAATATATAAGATTGAGCTTTATTGTCTCTTATTGTATATGCGTGGAGCCCCTAGTGCGGGGGTATATGGCTTCTAGGCCTGCATCAATGATGATTTTGCACCGAACTCGTCTATCCGCGTTCGTGGTCTTGAATGACCTATTTCGAAGTTTTTTGGCCGGTGAGGCCATTTTGCTGTGGGGCTGTCAAAGCGGCCGCACAGTCCTCCGCTTGGGGAGGCGCACTTTAGTGCTTCCCCTTCAAAGAGATGATGCCTCGTGGACCGAGCATCTTAAGCGTAAGAGATGCATAATGCGGTATTGCATTAAAGCGAGCGAAAGCTTCGCGTCCCAGTAGTGCTTGATAGCGACTTGAGAACGAGACGATATGGAAGGTCAGCTTTTCACGGCGGAGGTTATCGGCAGAGCCGAATATGACTTCGAGCCGGAGAAAACCCATACAATGGGTGTCCGGACCAGGTATTACCCCTTGAAAGGAGGTTTTGCTGCGGCGGATTCTTGCTGGGTTTATCCCCATGTGCTGGATTGTATCCTGGTATATCAGGTTTAGTCCACTGCCGCCGTCCATAAGGACATTTGAAAACTGGAGTCCGCCAATTATTGGATCGAGTATCAAGGCAGTCCAGCCTTCATTCTTGATATTTCTAGAATAATCTAGCTGATCGAAGATGATCGGTTTTGACAACCAGTGGCAGGACCCTTTGGGGATGGGCCGTGTGGTGCGTACCTTTATGGGCGCCGCATGTTTTGTTATGTGAAGTGAGTTCACTGTTTTTACTTCTTGTGGGAAGTTCTTTTGTTTCCTGGTGCTCTACTTTTGGGGTTCGTCCTCGTCTTCGCTTGGTGTGTCGAGCCCCTTGTGTTCGGCATTGAGTCTGCCGGATTGTTTGAAAACCCAACAGTCTCTGTGGGTATGGTTAGCAGGCTTCCCTGGAGTACTGTGTATCTGACATATCCTGTCCAGGATTTTATTTAGGTTGGATGGATCGTCCCTGTTATCCTGGGGGGCGATTTTTCCTGATTTTGTCGTGAGCCTTTGAATCCGGCATTGACTGCCGTGCTCTTCGGACTTTTGTCCTTAGTCCAGCGATGGTCCTTGTTGCGTTGCGGTTTTCCGTTTCCATCCCTAGTTTCGGATGTACTTGGGTCGCTGGGGCTGCACCTTGCCAACCAGCTGTCCTCCCCTCCACAAAAGCGGATCATGAGGCTTGTTAGTGCGGCCATTGTTCTTGGCTTTTCTTGGCCGAGGTGTCTGGTGAGCCATTCGTCTTGGACGTTATGCCTGAAAGTTGTTAAGGCTTCGGCATCCGGACAATCGACTATCTGATTCTTTTTAGTGAGGAATCTATTCCAGAACTGCCGAGCTGATTCTTCGGATTGTTGAGTTATGTGACTAAGATCGTCTGCATCCGGAGGGCGGACATAGGTCCCTTGAAAGTTTTCTCGGAAAGCATCCTCGAGCTCTTCCCATCTTCCAAATGTGTTTTCGGGAAGGCTTTTAAGCCAATGCCGGGCTGGCCCTTTAAGCTTAAGGGGTAAATATTTTATGGCGTGGAGATCATCTCCTCTAGCCATGTGTATGTGGAGGATATAATCCTCGATCCAAACTCCAGGGTCTGTTGTTCCATCATATGCCTCTATGTTTACGGGTTTGAATCCCTCTGGAAATTCATAGTCCAGGACCTCATCGGTGAAACATAGGGGGTGTGCGGTGCCCCTGTATTTGGGTGTGCCGGATTCTGATGATGGCTTCATAGCTTTGCTTACGAGAGCTTGCTTTCTTGGCCCATAAATGGACCTGACTGGGCCATGATGTGAATCCTTAAGTGGGTCGCATGCCGATTTAGGTGCGGCGCCGCTTGCCGCTTTATGGGGTCGTCTATCCGACCGTGTGGCTTTCTCATTTTTCGAATGCGAGGGCTCTAGGGCCTCTTCGTCGAATTCAGGCAGTAGCTTTCTTTTTGGATAGCTTTTAGTGCGGCGACTGTCGCCGTATTTATCTGTGGTATTGATTACTTTGCTCCATCTAATCCGGAGTGCATCTTCCGCTGTTTTTAGCTTCCACTTCTGCTTTTTTAGGCTGAGTGCAGTTGCAACGAGCCTCTCGTGGAGATTCTTCTGCTCCATAGGTTTATCCGTCGTGAGGTCGTCCGGAATGCCGTTTTCGCCGGAGGAGGGATGTTCGGTTTCTCTATCCGTGTTGCCCTGTTCGGACGGTTGCTCTAAGGCCTGCTCGTCGTCTACCGGCTCGTCCTGCTCTATGGCTGGGTTTTTATCGAGGCGGGGCTTGGGTCGGCGTTTACGCCGACGCTTTGATTGCTTTTCGGGGAGTCGTTCTCCCGTCCCATCCCCTTTTTCCTCGTTGTCGCTTCCTTTAGGGGTGTCCACCATGTACACATCGTGAGATGAGGTGGCTGTCCAACGCCCTATGGGCGTTGGTTCGTCGGTATCTCCTGCATCATCATCTATGCTGTCGATGTCTCCGGAGTCGAAGTTGAGCACGTCATTTAAATTGTCGACAGTGGCTACCAAGTGGGTGGTGGGTGGGCTTTGAATTTCTTCATCGTCTGTATCCCATCCTCGCTGACCGTAGTTCGGCCAGGGCTCTCCTGATAAAGAGAGAGACTTGAGAGAGTTCAGGATATCGCCAAAAGGCGAGTGCTGAAAGATGTCTACGCGGTGAACTCCATTATCGGCGCCCAATTGGATTCGATCGACAGGGGCGCGGGGGGTTCTGAGTTCGGAAAGGAGTCTGGATCCTCGGAGCCACGGATCATGCAGAATGCGGGGCTAGCGTTCGGCTCGATCGCCTTTGAGATCGAATCCCCCGAGGTGACGTCCAACCGCTCATCCTCGATTGGCGCAATAGGCTCCGAGTTAGGGGTCGGAACCAATGCGTGTGCGGCCTCCAGGACACCGTCCGGAGGCAGAGCTAGATCATGCCCCTCGAGATAGTGCGGCGCGCTTGGCCGTGGCTCGAACCCGTCGAAGATCAAGTCTCCGCGGATGTCAGCCGTGTAGTTTAAGCTTCCAAACCTGACTTGATGGCCAGGGGCGTAGCTTTCGATCTGCTCCAGGTGGCCGAGCGAATTGGCCCGCAGAGCAAAGCCGCCGAAGACGAAGATCTGTCCGGGGAGAAAAGTCTCACCCTAGACCGTATCGTTGTTGATGATCAAAGGAGCCATTGGGCCTAAAAGGCGACGACATAGAGGAACTCTCAATGAAAGCTCCAATGTCGGTGTCAAAACCGGCGGATCTCGGGTAGGGGGTCACGAACTGTGTGTCTAGGCCGGATGGTAACAGGAGGCAGGGAACACGATGTTTTACCCAGGTTCGGGCCCTCTTGATGGAGGTAAAACCCTACGTCCTTCTTGATTAATATTGATGATATGGGTAGTACAAGAGTAGATCTACCACGAGATCAAGGAGGCTAAACCCTAGAAGCTAGCCTATGGTATGATTGTTGTATATGGAGTTTATTGCCTAGGACTACAACCCTCCGGTTTATATAGACACTGGATAGGGTTAGGGTTACATAGAGTCGGTTACAATGGTAGGAGATCTTGAATATCCGCATCGCTAAGCTTGCCTTCCACGCCAAGGAAAGTCCCATCCGGACACGGGACGAAGTCTTCAATCTTGTATCTTCATAGTCCAGGAGTCCAGCTGAAGGTATAGTCCGGCTACCCGAACACCCCCTAATCCAAGACTCCCTCAGACGTGGTAGGGCACGAAAGGAGCCAAGGGTGGGTGTGTTCGAATCGTGGGGCTGCACTGATTGCAGTGGTGAGCTCGGACGTGTGCTTGCATGGCCGTAGCCACGACGGCGTCGTGGCCGGCGGTGAGGTGCTCTCGGCTCCGGTGGAAACGGCGGCTACACTGCGCAATCAATGCGGGGAGGAGGGGGGGTTAGGGGCAGGAGCTCACAGCGGTTGCAATGGGGGTGTCGGAGAGCTCGGGGAGGGCTGGTGACGACGGGAGGTCGCCGGCGATCTCGGTTACCCGAGGTTGAAGAAGACAATGGCGACGGTGATGTAGTGCTCCCCCGGTTGTTTGTCTCGGCGTGGACGAGGAGGGCGAAGATGCGGAGCTCGGGGTCGCCGAGAGGGAGCGAGGGAGTGGTTGTGACCGCGGCGAACGGCGTCGATGCGCTCCGGCTCGTTCGGTCGGCCATGGGAGAGAGAGCAGAGGGAAGGGGAGAGGTTGCGGGCGAGGGAAAGAGAGATCAGGGGTCTCTGGGCGTCTCCAGGCGCGAGGGAGAGGCCGGAGGTGGCAAGCAGGAGCTGGAGCCTGCGGCCTGTGCGGGCGCTCTCTCGCGGCGACAGCAGCAGCTTTGGGGCGAGGGGAGGAAGACGACAGGAGGTCGCGGTGGCCTGGGCTAACAGTGTTGGGCCAGAGCTGGGCCGCCAGGTAAGTAGCACAGGTAACCTCTTTCTCTCTTTTTATTTTTGTTTTCTATTTTCTGTTGTTTGTTTTGATTTGATCTAAATACCAAATCAATTTGAAACTTCATGGAAATAATTGTGTGAGCTAAGTGGTCTTATCCAAAGCCACACAAAAATTTTCAAAATTATTGAACATATATTTCTTATATAATAGATATATATCCAATTCAAATAGTTATTGAATTAATTTCAAATGCCCAAAATAAATATTTTTGAGACTCCAAAAATATTGGTTTGAATTTTACCTCTTGCCAATATTTTTACAGAATAACAGGAACATTTCCTTGGACTCATTTGAAAAGATTTTTAATGTTGATTATTTCTGAAGTGATTTCTGAGGGTTTCAACTAACCTTAATTCAACTTTCAGAATTTAGACATGATGCATGGATGCTCTCTTATGCAACTATTGCAAACAATTCTAGGGCTATGACAACTCACCCCCACTAAACGAGAATCTCGTCCCGAGATTCAAGATGTAGGGTAAGAGGAAGAGGGGACTCGAACTATCACAATCTTCATGACCCAACTGCACTTCATAAGAACGTTGATTCGTTGCATCACCTTGATCTCGACGTCTTGCTTTGAGAACTACATCCAACATGACAACTAGAAGAAAGGAAAAACTCTAGAAGAATCGATATTCTCGAAGATCGAGCAACTGACAAACAACTCACGGAATGAGACATAGACCACCTCTTGAGCTGAGATACAAAACACACATCAGGGTGATGGGAAGAGATAGATGTCAAGGGTTCAAATTGGTAGGCAATAATTCCACACAGTAGTAAGATGGTGCATGGTTCCAAAGTAGCGAGGGGGTAATTGCCAGGATTCCATAATGGAGCACCTTAGGGAAGGTGACTCATAGAGCTATTCCCTTAAGTGGCAAAAAGAATTACTTTTGATATAAAGATCATTGAAACTCTTTATGTCAGCCTAAGACAATCACAAACGATCGTTCAAGGAGGTTCTAAAGAATGGCATATATCGACAAGAATGGATGATGTGGACTACCTTGTTGAAGACAACGCAATGGATGATTTTTGCTTATCATCGGAAATGGATGGGACCCATGGTAGGACCACTTTTGGAGATGATCCCGGAAGCAACTGCTAAGAAGGGCAGCCCATGGAAAATTGGCATGATGGGGTGCAAGCTGGGAACAAAATGCCAATGTTGGGAATGTTCCAACCATAATATCTGCCTGAGATTCAGATCTGGTTAGAAACAGGACAGTTCAGACTCACATGTCTAAAAAGAAGAGTTGCAACACAAATCGACGAGATAATGTTGCGAGACTCTCAGGAGATGAACTACGATAGCAAGCTCCAAAACATGAGCTGGTTCTGCTACATACATGTGAACACGTTGTTCCAGACAAGCATGACCACATAGTAGTCTTACAACAAAACACTATCGAGTTCCGGAGGGGAACCATGAATGAGGGTAGCGAAGTCCTAACATAAGTCATGATTCTTAAGAAGGAACTTCTTCACCTTGAACAAATCAATCAGTGGCTTGGTGTGCTAGGAACACATATGGAGTGGAGGTAATTAATCTACCAAACCATAGAGTATTTCACACGTATGCATGACTGATTTGGGATGATTCCAAGGGAAACAAAACAAACCTTTCTAAAATCCATGGCGGCAACTTACACCTAATGCACGTGAACTTGGAGAAAGTCACTTCTTCCATCCAGGCATAAGCTTCATGAACGGAACACGAAGGCATTGCTTACAAAGTTTTCAACACTAGGTTGATGTTCAACATGAATCATGGGGCAGACAAAATGCTGCTGATGGGCTCAACAGCAACTCATCGGAATTTCCATATCACTGGACTTCCACCATCATGTGAACACGGTGATAGCATTGGTCAAACCAAAAGATGTAATGGTGTATGCTCGAGGGATCAACCACGAGTAAGACAACATTATGAACATCGTTGGTTCTGATTTGACTTGATGATAGCCCATACTCAAGTCAAAGTTTTGACAAGGCAATAGATCCAACAACTGATCACGAGGACCAATCGATGGAGATATCATCTTTCTTCAACACACGCAATTTGATCATATCATGTTGCACTCCAAGTTGTTTTTTGGCTTAACCAACTAGCTCAGGGGTATCCAACACAGATTGTTAGAGAATGGGTGGTTTGGAGGAAAACCAACATGATCACGAACTCAACATAGCGGTCAGGTGACAACCTGGTAATACTTCTGAAAAGATATTCGGAACATCACGAACCACCGATATGTTACTAAGCTCGAGAACAATCTTGCTTTTCAGAGCAACATGATATGATCAAATAAGCAAGGGATTGAATAATCCTAACTCATTGATCGAAGAGTGCACCGAAATAAGGGCTAGGTAGCACAATCTTTCTTAGAATGATGATTCAGTAACCAACACGCTAAGAACGAGAATATTGTCCAATTACTACCAAGCAACTAGTGGCTAGGAGTATTGATTTCACACATCATGGTTCACTTGTCGGTATTCCAGTTGCAACAACACGGAACCGAGGAATGAAAAATGATGGCAAGAAGTATCACTGCATCAAGAGTTCATGAGAGATGGTGCAATTCTCATGACAATCCTGACATAAAGGGGGTAATACTCCAAGGTAGAACAGAGCAAAAACTGGATTAGCATTTTGATCTGCGAAATACAACTACTTTGACCAGTCCAAGAAATGGATGAGGTGCTGGAGTTTGTTTCTCCTAGTCATTCCGGAATAGAATGGCTTGATGGACCACAAGAATAATAGGCATCGATAACACGAATGCACAACTTGTCCCGACTATCAATTGATAGACAAAGGTCAGAATACAACTAAAGAGAGACAACTCAAAGGAACATAAGTTTTTCTGAGTTGTGGATGCATAGATTAGTATGTCGAACCAAGTTCAACAGGTTTCTTCCAGACAACCCATGCAGAAAGGTAGAACTGGCAGAATCACAATTATGACTGGAGAACTCCTAAAGAGTACTATGATTGTGATATTTGGTTCAACAAGAAACTTCTGCCATAAGTAGTGCATGGTATTGAAAGAAGGATTTACCACGGACCTTGAGGACTATCGCAGAGGTTACTAATATCCTAGAGGAACGAGCAAACACTATCAACAGAGATGTGCAGAATGACTCATGGGTTTCAGGAACCCATGGATAGAATACCTACTAAACTAGATGGCATCACGGGATGCTTTCAAGAATGATGGCCAGAATTATCACACTGGGGATACAAAACATGGCTAGATTACTAGGTGATTCTCTAAGACACCTAGGGTCATAATAATAGCTCCAACATATATGTAGAGGCAACGTAGTACCTCAACCCACTGGTCAGTGTGGTTAATCTGGCCCAAAGGAACATTGGGAATAGAAAGAAGGGAGTTGCAAATGCATCGAACTATTTAGAAACCTGGGATGACTCGGACAACATAACGGCTATAAATTCTCAAAATATATTTGAGATATCCTGCAAAATGGTGGCATAACCACTCAACCTCACAAGATCAAGGTTCTGAGGCCAGCTATGAACATATGGAAGTAGTAGGAACTGAACTGAGGCTTGAACTCAACAATCCTAGGCAACTACGGTTTAGTAACATGTCATCCTAAGGGATAGAAGAGAAGCCTAATTATTAACCCCGTAGAAAAGATAAGATGACTCAGATCAGAAGGTCATGAGGGAAAGGAGTAAAAAGAGCCTTACGTTTCCATCCACAATCAATTCCCTTATATAACTAAAGCATTTCTAGACTCAACTTTGGCCAGCTTGGCTTGGTAATCCTACAGGCAGTCAGGCTCTGATACCAAAGCTGTTAGGACCCCCATTCCAAGTCACATCGATCTAGCCGGTAACACCTCATATCACTTTGCGGCCTCACGCACGGTATTCCCACGGGTGTCGCCTTACCATGGCCCGGGACCGTTTGCGCCTTTTGGCTCACGTATATGATAGTGTCGCTGGCATCCATATGATAGAGAACCCGGGCCAACATGACTAGTCGTGAACCCAAAGTGGCACTAACTTACAGGGACAGGCATACATGAATCAACATCGAGCATGTCGGTCAGCAGCGCGCGAATCCGGGCTGTAGCGCTGGGCTAACAGGACTCCGGTGAACCGGGCTGTAGCAGGCTAGGCAGGACTCCAGATGTCACCGCGTGACATTTCCCCGAAGGGACAGACACAGGAACGAAGTGAACCACATGCCGGCCAGTCAAGTGTTCCGGAGCAGTAGTGCTGGGCTAGCAGGACTCCAGTGAACCGGGCTGTAGCGGACTACTATGGCTCATGGAAGCACAAGACTACATTTCCCCATAAGAGAGGCTACCAAGGATAAACAACTAGGTTGTCGGATCCCACACATACCAAGCATTTCAATCATACACACAATATGCTCAATATGTGCAATACAGCATGGCATCACAACAAGACTCTACGACTCAGAGTATTTATTCATTAGGCTCCGAGGAGCGAGATATTACAAACATGGGTCTCATGACCCAACATACAGAGCATACAAGCAACAAGCACATGCGGAAGCTTAACTTGTCTGAGTATAGACAACTACAAATGAAGAAGCTGAGAAGCCTGACTATATACAAGACCCTCCCAAGGGTACAAGATCACAGCTGAGGTAACAAGCTAAACTTCGAAGTCCACGCGATACTACTAGTGAGACTGAACTTTCTCTGCAAAATATAAAGTAGGCAAACGTGAGTACAAATGTACCTAGCAAGACTTATATTAGAATTAACTACATATGCATCGGTATCAATAAAGGGGGTGGTGGAGTTTGACTGCAGCAAGCCAGCTTTGACTCGGTGGCTATCCTGAACTACGACTGCAAATAACTCTTTGAGGTGGCGCACACGAGTCCGCATATTCACCATATCAATACACCACTATGGATCCGCTCCCGTCTCCCTACGAGAACGCCATCCATAGCACTCACGCTTATCTTGCGCATTTTAGAGTATCCACTTTCACTTTTCTATGAACTATGCAAGGGGTCCATGTTTCCATATCCGAGGAATCCGGCTATTCGAATAGATAATGATAACCCTGCAGGGGTGTACTTCTTCACACACGCTCTCGCCACTTACCACCATGTACACGTCGTGTATCTCGGCAACCTTCAAGCGGAAGCCTAGCGAGGGAGTCGGCCACGACCTGACTAACCACACAAGTCTCTCGTCCAGGTTTATCGCCTATTCAGGTTCCATCCGCAAGGAGATCCGGCCGGGGTGTCGCTCACGGCCCCAAATGATGTGTACAGGGTTCCCAAGCCCACCATCCGGGTGCCACTTGGTACACCGGGCCACTGTGCCTAGTCTGTCCCAAGTCCACCTGTACCGGGTGCCACTTGGTAGACTACTAACACTACCTACAAACACCAGAAACTAGCTGCAACTCCTGGACAGAGATCGAGTGGATTAATAAGTCGAGAGGGGTCGAGTTACCGGAACCCAATGTGTGGTAGTAACTGTTCATGGATCACAAACACAGAACTCAGTTCCTAAGAACGGCTGCAATGAGACAACCCACCATGTACTCCTACATGGCCTCTCACCGCTACCTTTACCAAATCGTGTTCACACACTTAGCTCTCAACAGTAGGACATGTTCACCACATTCCAATTCATCCCCGATGAATCAGACCTGACTCAACTCTAAGAAGTAGTAGGCATGACAAACAAACATGAATGAGTAAGCACATCAGGGCTCAAACAACTCCTACACATGCTAGTGGGTTTCATCTATTTACTGTGGCAATGACAGGTCATGCAGAGGAAAGGGGTTCAGCTACCGTAGCATGTAACAGTTGAAACGTTGTTGTCCTAATGCAGTAAAAGAGAGCAGGAGCGAGAGAGTGGGATTGTATCGGAATGAACAAGGGGGTTTTGCTTGCCTGGCACTTCTGAAGATAATATAGTTCTTCATTGGTGTCATTGATCACATCGTCGAAACAACGTCTATCGGGGGGGAACAATCACCGGCAAACACAGAAAGAATATAATCAATGCAATGCACAATATGATGCATGATCATGACATGTCAATATGCTGTGATTCGTACTAATGCATCTAGCAACAATTTAAATGAAGTCCATATGAACCAAGGGTTCATATGCAAACTCCATAAGGGGTATTTAAAATGCCATTATCATGTTTTCACTTATACAGGGGGTATAAGTTGGTTGATCATGCAAGAAAGTAGCATAAATGGATAGATTGGATTTTTCTGATAACTTTTCATATATAAATTATTTCATTTGGAGTTACGGTTGAATTTCTATGATTTTTTGAAGTTTTGGGCATTTTTTGAAAATAATAAATCATTTAAGATTTATTTAAATTCCAGAAAGGAACTGTTGCGTCAACATGATCTCACAGTGATGTCAGCAGGTCAACGGCTCGGTCCAGGTTAAACCTGACGTGTGGGGTCCACACGTCAGTGACACAGTTAACTAACAAGGTTAATTAAAATTAAACTAAACCTAATTTAGTTTAGTTAAGGCCTGGGTCCACATGTCAGAGGCTAACCTATCTAACTAAGTTAATTAACGCTAATTAATCTATTGCTTAATTAAGCAAGGGCCTGGCCCACACGTCGGTGAGTCAGGGGGAAGTCAAACCCAGCCAACCGGGGTCAAACACGACGGAGTTGACCCGCGGCTTGTCGCCGGTGAGGACAAAGACGGCAGATGCGTTCGGGATTCATCCTCAGGCGTCCAAAACGACGGACAATGCCATCTACGGAACGAGGAGACTCGTCCGCGTTGAAATGTGCGAGCGGGAAGGGCAGGGGTGGAGCAAGCTCGCCGGACTCGAGCTCGTGGCGGCGGCCGGCGCTCGGGTGAGCTCGGAATGGACGCGGTAGGGCACGGAAGGAGCCAAGGGTGGGTGTGTTCGAATCGTGGGGCTGCACTGATTGTAGTGGTGAGCTCGGACGTGTGCTTGCACGGCCGTAGCCACGACGGCGTCATGGCCGGCGGTGAGGTGCTCTCCGCTTCGATGGAAACGGCGGCTACACGGTGCAATCGATGCAGGGAGGAGGGGGTTAGGGGCAGGAGCTCACAGCAGATGCAATAGGGGCGTCGAAGAGCTCGGGGAGGGGTTGGTGACGACGGGAGGTCGCCGGCGATCTCGGTGGCCCGAGGTTGAAGAAGACGATGGCGACGGTGATGTAGTGCTCCCCCGGTTGTTTGTCTCGGCGTGGACGAGGAGGGCGAAGATGCGGAGCTCGGGGTCGCCGAGAGGGAGCGAGGGAGTGGTTGTGGCCGCGGCGAACGGCGTCGGTGCGCTCTGGCTCGTTCGGTCGGCCATGGGAGAAAGAGCAGAGGGAAGGGGAGAGGTTGTGGGCGAGGGAAAGAGAGGTCAGGGGTCTCTGGGCGTCTCCAGGCGCGAGGGAGAGGCAGGAGGTGGCAAGCAGGAGGTGGAGCCTGCGTCCTGCGCGGGCGCTCTCTCGCGGCGACAGCAGCAGCTTTGGGGCGAGGGGAGGAAGACGACAGGAGGTCGCGGTGGCCTGGGCCAACAGTGTTGGGCCGGAGCTGGGCCGCCAAGTAAGTAGCATAGGTAACCTCTTTCTCTCTTTTTATTTTTGTTTTCTATTTTCTGCTATTTGTTTTGATTTGATCTAAATACCAAATCAATTTGAAACTTCATGGAAATAATTGTGTGAGCTAAGTGGTCTTATCCAAAGCCACACAACAATTTTCAGAATTATTGAACATATATTTCTTATATAATAGATATATATCCAATTCAAATAGTTATTGAATTAATTTCAAATGCCCAAAATAAATATTTTTGAGACTCCAAAAATATTGGTTTGAATTTTACCTCTTGCCAATATTTTTACAGAATAACAGGAACATTTTCTTGGACTCATTTGAAAAGATTTTTAATGTTGATTATTTCTGAAGTGATTTCTGAGGGTTTCAACTAACCTCAATTCAACTTTCAGAATTTAGACATGATGCATGGATGCTCTCTTATGCAACTATTGCAAACAATTCTAGGGCTGTGATATTTACGATGCTACATATTGTACATGCTATGCATATATATAAATAGAATTTCTAGTAGAACTGATCATATATATATACATATATATATATCATCGAATGTCTCACAACCACCATTAATTCACACATATATACACACATGTATATATGTATACAATTAGGTAGCTATATACAATCACTCCTAATTGGTGCCTTCGGAGCCAGTGGCATTAGCCTAATTGGTGCCTTCGGAGCACGATGACAATTGGAAGTGGTTCATGGGGGCGATAGCAGGTAATAGTATTCTCCTTTGGGATCTATGACCTGGTCGAGCAAAAATCCCGCTATTTCCTCTTGAATTGCTTCTATGCGGTCCTCTGGTAGGAGCTGCTCCTGCACCTCTTTGAACTGTTAAGAAGGAGATCAATATGCATGTGTATTAGTTGTGTGACTAGATATCGATAATGGTGTAAAAATTGTGAATAGTGTTCTGACAAACGTACCCACTCCTGTCTTTGAGACCTGCTCCTTTCGGACGCCATCATGCGAATTTTCTCGCAAACGTAGTATGCACACAGATTATTCCCCGGCGCCTGCTTCAGGGCCTTTACAAGAATGGAATTTGATCAGATAATAATTAATCAAGCATGATAATTAAAGAGATGGCAGCTAGCTAGTACTACTTAATTACTTACCTTGGGTCGATACCAATTTAGATTTCATTTCCATTGTCCTGGAGTGACGCTGATGAACTTTGCCCAAGCCCTGCCTGCCGACAAAGAAAATGAATAAATGGGTTATTAAATAGTTGTTATCAGGAAATGAAGAACTAATTAAATAGGCCGAGATATAGTTAATAATGATTGAAATTACCTATTGACTATCCCCTTCACGATGGTGTAGTCACTTGCTTTCTTAAGTAGTGAGTCTAGTACTTCAACTGTTCCTTCATCAACTTTAATGATTAACAAGATCCAGTGAAATCTGCATGCACACATGTTTGCATGTCTTAATTAAGCGGGCATATGTAAGCGAAAACATGTAGCTAGCTAGTAGGCAAAAACAGAATTTGTAGTACAAGACAGTGTGACTCACTCGAAGTTGTAAGGAAGTAGTATATCTTCATTGTATTTGAGGCGCTTGAAGAACTCTAGCATGCTTTCCTCTACACTTTTTTTTGTAATATGGATCTAATTTCCATGTGTATTTATTAATGGTATTTGGGTCAATCAACCCAATGCCATAGCGTCCACCTTTTTTCATTTCATAAATCTTCATCCTGCATAATACCACAGAAAATAATATAGTGAGGATAATTACAGGTAATGATTGATCAAAATGATCACTACAGCTAGCTTGAGACATAAATTACAGAAAGAAATCACTTACAGACAATAGCAACTGACGATAGATTTGTTGAGTGCGTCTTGATTGTATAACTGAAATAGTTCTGAATACTCAACGGACATGGCTTTCTCATGGTAGTAATGATCCTTCTTGACATTCACCATGAGGGACTCTCGATTGGAAATCTTGGTAATGTCCATGTACCATTGATGCAATTCATACATTCTCGTTGGGAGCTTCTTGACCTCGTCTGGCTCGACCAAAGGTTGGTCCCGGACATATTTCCGTTTTATTTCCTCCTCTCTAAGCGGAGGCATGGGCTCGATGTCGAGGAGTTGTCCAACAGTGATCTTGAGGATTTCAGCCTGCTCAATATGCTCCTCGGTTATTACCACATCGCCCAGCTCGGGAACGTAAACGGTTTGCCCACAATAATATTGGGTGCGCCTACTCTCATGTGTTGTTGGCACAACAAGCGGGGGGATTGATTGCGCCGCCTATTCTCCCAGCTGGGGAATGGTTTTACCGCTTGTTTTGCCAGCTGATTTGCTCGAGCTCGAGCTTGCCTATTTCTGTAGACATGCTCGATTTAACTTCCTGAGGTGGTGCTCATAGTCTGTGTCAACAGGCTTGGGAGCTGGTGCTCTAGCCATACGAATGAAGTGGTCAATATTTTCCTCAGGCACTTTATCCCTCGGCGGCGGTGGCGGTTTCGGTGCAAAATGGGCTTCCACCTCGGCCTTCGATATGGCTGCGTTTTCCTCCTCGGACTTGTCGTAAGGCCTCTGTGGAAGAGGCACGAGGCTTCTTGGACCATATTGAAATCGCTTGCCTCCGCCTGTACCTCCAGTACTACCTCGACTTGTACCTCTACGCACCATAGCTGAGGCAGCTCTCTTCCGTGATTGCTGAGGCGGCGAAGACGGCTGACATGGCTGAGTTGGAGGAGGAGGAGTGGCCTGAAGCTGTGCCGGACTTGGAGGAGGAGTGGCCTGACGCTTTGCCGGACTTGGAGGAGGAGGAGTGGCCTGAAGCTGTGCTGGACTTGGAGGAGTGGCCCGACGCGTTGGTGGACTTGGAGGAGCAGGAGTCTGCTGACTCGATGGCGGACTTCAACGAGGAGTCGGATGACGCGATGTCGGTGGCCTTCGAAGGATGATGCAATCCTTTCTCCATAGGATGATATGATGGTTGGCCTCTCCCAGTGTGTGCTCCTCGTCACCTCCAGGAATGTAAAGCTCTAGCCCCGAATATTGGTCCACC
Organism: Triticum urartu; assembly: GCF_003073215.2. Lineage (NCBI taxonomy): Eukaryota > Viridiplantae > Streptophyta > Magnoliopsida > Poales > Poaceae > Triticum > Triticum urartu. The sequence goes on along the minus strand of NC_053024.1, from coordinate 444,764,316 downwards.
ACCTCATCAACCAAGACACGAGCATAGCCCGCTGGAATCGGGTTGCAATGGAAGGTTTCCTCGAGGGGATTTGTAAAAGCAACGGCGTCCGCCACCTTCATGGATATGTTCTTCATTTTGAAGTGCAGCTCGCAGTTAGTGTTCTCCATGATGTCATCCACTGGGTAGCTATCCAGCAATGCGTCGCCTGGGGCAGAACCCACGCTGCTTCTAGGCATGGATGGGACGGTGCTATCCAATGATGGATCATCCGCTAGCTGCTGCAGCTGCTGAGACCCCCTTTGCTGGCTAAGTGAGTCGATCTGCTCCTGCTGCCGCTGGAATTTGACTGCCAAGTCCACGTGCGCTGATTCTAGGCCTTGAAGGCGTTCATAGTCCAGCTTCCTCTGCTCCTCCTCCATCTTCCTCTTCTTCTCCTCCGCAATCTTCTTTCTCGCACGGGTTCTGTAGTCGGTGTTCCAGTCCGAAAACCCCTCATACCATGGAATAGCGCCCTTGCCTCGTGTTCTTCCCGGGTGTTCAGGATTTCCCAGGGCATGCGTAAGCTCGTCGTTCTCTCTGTTGGGCTCGAACACCCCTGATCGAGCCTCTTCTATTGCAACAAGTAGCTTATCTTCGGCTCTGTCCAGACATGCCTTCTTCGAAACTTTGCCTGTCTTCGGGTCCAACTCCCCCCGATGCGCATAGAACCAAGTCCCGCACCTGGGGGGCCAGCTCAATGTTTCTGGAGTGACACCTGCATCCTCCATCTCTTTCTTAGACTTATCCCACTTAGGCATTCCCACCGCATAGCCACCTGGCCCCAGCTTATGGAACTTATCCGTTTTTGCGGCATTGGCCTTGTTTATTCTCGACCGTTCCTCAGAGAATTCCGAATCCTTGAATTTCACGAAATCGTCCCAATGAGCACTTTGCTTCTCTAGTGTTCCCTCGAATACTGGAGTCTTCCTTCCTCCCTTGACGTACTTGTCCCATACACGATTCTTGTGGTTGTTGAATGCAACCGCCATCTTCCTAAGAGCAGCGTCCTTGACTTTCTCCACATCTGCATCTGTGAAATGATCTGGTAGGGTGAAATGTTCCATGAGCGTTTCCCAAAGCAGAAGTTTTTGTCTGTCGTCAACAAAAGTAACTCCTGGACGTGGCTTTGCTGGCTCTCTCCATTCTTGAAGGGAGGTCGGGAGTTGGTCCTTCACAAGAACTCCGCACTGACGAATGAACTTGTCCGCAATCTTCTTAGGCGCTAATGGTTCGCCATTAGGTTTGATGGCCTCGATATTGTACTTTACGCCCTCCTTCAACTTTTTGTTCGGGCCTCGTTTCCTGTTGCCTAAAGATTTGCTCGATCCGGATGGCTGAAAGAAGAAAGATCGATTCGTTAATATATCTTCAAGTCATTTAAAACATGTGATGATCACCAGATGCCTGCTTATATAAATATATATACCTCGCCGGTCTTTGTTGTTTCAAGATCAACATTTTCTTCATCATGCTCATAGTTCATGACTTCATCAATTCGGTCGTTGCGATCAAATATCATATCACCCTCCCCGGTGTTGTTTAGATATTCGGAGCCGTCATAATCTTCTTCATTCTGATCATCATTTGGCTCGCGAGGATTGCGTATGATATTGAACAGGGCCTCTTCTCCCTCTCTGCCGGTATTGTTCGCCATAGGTTTCATTTAACTAATCCAAAAGAAATATATTCAAATTATAATGCATGGATGCAATCAATTAATAAGGAAAAACTAAATCAATCATAGTACATAATAAGCACCATCGAATATAACCTCGAATACGTTGTCTCGAATAATAGATATAATCTCGAATACATCGTCTCGAATAATAGATATAATCTCGAATACATCGTCTTGAATAATAGATATAATATCAAATACGTCACTAGCTAGCTAGCAAGCTAATAAAGATCGAATACTACAGAGTAATCTAGGCCACTCGCGGTTCCTGAGGTGCGGGCGGTGGACACCCAAAGAGAAGGAACCATCACTGGATCATAGCTCGGCTGATCTCCCAAAAGAACCTGCCAGGTATTGGAGAACCTGACGTCCATAGCAGCCATGTAGCGATGGGCGTGCTCGTCCTCCTTCCTGACACGACGACGTACCACCTCCGGCGGGGCCGGCTCCCTCCACACCGAAAGTGGCCCACGCGAACACCACCAAAGGAGATCAGGGTCGACGACGGGACCCGGGGCCGGGTTCCTCACCAAGCGTCGCGCCCCTGAAGGTAGCACCTCCCAGTGCTAGCCCAGCGGAGCCTAGTCCCGGACATGGGTCCTCTAAAGCAGGACGTCGTCGCGAACGGGTCGATGGCGAGGATGCGGGCCGGGCATCGTCGACAACAAATACTATATGCCGCAAAAGTAACATTTTTTAAATGATTGGATTGTGATTTCTAACATTTCTATAACTAAAATTGTATAACTAATTTTTCTTTAACATTTCTAACATTTCTATATAACTAACATTTCTATAACATTAATACAGAAAAAACTAGCATTTCTATATAACTAACATTTCTATAACATTAATAGAGAAAAAACTAACATTTCCATATAACTAACATTTCTAACACATTTCTATATATAACTAACATTTCTATAACATCAATACAGAAAAAACAGAAAAAAACTAAAAACTAAAAACATTGTATGTGTGTGTGTGTTTGTGTATGCATGTGTGTGCAGAGGCGACGACGACGGCGAGCCAAGGCGACGGCGTCGGCGGCACGGCGGCTTCGATTGGAGGGAGGAGAGGGGGGACATGGGCTCACAGCGTGGGCGAGAGGTCGAGGCGACGGCGACGGCAAGTTCCAGGCGACGGCAACGGCGACGGCGACGCGGACCGGTGCGGGAACGGGGACGCGGGCCGGTGCGGGGACGGGGACGGGCTGCCGACGCGGACGGCGTGACGGGGGTGGCGCGACGAGGACGGGGGCGGCGCGGAGTCAACAGGGACGGCGCGACAGGGGTGGCGACGACGCGGGACTGGGGGGCGGCGAGGAAGTAGAGGGAAGTGGAGAAGGAAACTGACGAAATTTTTTGAAGTGTTTTCTTATATAGAAAACACCTTTAGTGCTGGTTGGAGCCACCAACCGGTACTAAAGGTCTCTTTTGGCCAGGCGAAGCGGCGGGAAGCGCACCCCTTTAGTACCGGGTGGTGGCACCAACCGGTACTAAAAATCCCCCCTTTAGTACCGGTTGGAGCCACGACCCGGTACTAAAGGGGGTGTGCTGGCGCAGGTGCGGTGCGGCAATTTTAGTCCCACCTCAGTAGCCGAGGGGCGTCCGCACTGGTTTATAAGCCCCAGTGCGGTAGCTCTCTCGAGCTCCTCTCCAAAGCAGGCCTACTGGGCCTACCTGTTCTGTGCTGCCATGTGGGCCTACAGGGCCTTTGCGGGCCTGCATCCTGGCCCAACAACACGTTGTGTTTCTAGTCGTATGCAGGCCGCTTTGGCCCAGTAGGCGGGCTTTTTTATTTTTGTTTTATTTTTTTTTGAGTTGTTTTTTGCTGTATTTAGAGTTTCTTTGTGAATATTTTTGCTTAAGGTACAAAAAATTACAAACTTTCTGTTAGTGCCCGTAGTTTTCAAATTTGAATAGTTTAACTTTGAAAATAGATTTTTCAGTGATTCTTTTTTCTTATGTTTAATATTAGTGTGTTTTATCATTATATTTAATTTGGTAATGCTTAGGCTATTTAAAAAATGAAATGCCTTTGTAACAGATGAGTTTTATTCCGAAACCCTGATACTTCGAAAGAGATTGTCCATTTTGTACACGAAGTGCATCCAGTTTGTTTGCACATAAAATTTCTTCGCGTTTCAAATGCCAAAACACATAACTAGCTACCCTAACTATTACAGAGATTCCCTCCTGGGTGTGAAACACAGAAGAAAGTGATGATAGTGAAGCCGATCACATCCGAGATCTCTGGGTGTGAAACTTTTTCTTCGCGTGTGTCCCTTTGCGCCGTAGCCATGGAAAATCTTCATCATTTAACTGGATGCTCGGGTTCATATTCACTGTGAATGGAGCAATTTCATCAAACTTTTCATAATCTCCTGACATGTCTGTCTTGTCATCCACTCCCACGATGTTTCTCTTCCCAGAAAGAACTATGTGCCGCTTTGGCTCATCGTACCATGCATTTGCTTCCTTATCTTTTCTTTTTCTCAGCTTGGTAGACATGTCCTTCACATAGAAAACCTCTGCCACATCATTGGCTAGGACGAATGGTTCCCATATGTAGATAGTCAAGTTCCCATATGTCTTGTATATAACCATAATATGTTTCATTTCCCGTCTTGGTTTCTGCATCAAAGCGGACACCACTGTTTTGGTTGGTGCTCTTCTTATCTTGGGCGATCGTGTAAAATGTATTACCATTTATCTCGTACCCTTTGAAAGTCATTATATTCAAAGATGGTAACTGGGACAGCAAGTACAAGTCATCTTCAATAGAGGCGTCATGCATGGTACGTGTCTGCAACCAGCTGGCGAAACTCCTGGTTTGTTCACGTGTAATCCAGTCATCAGACCGATCCGGGTGTTTGGAGCGTAGCAAATTCTTGTGTTCATCCATATACGGAGCCACCCAAGGCGGAATTCTGTAGAACTGTGTAGTGTGCTTCAGTGAGAGAATGTCCGTCCATACATATTATTTGTTCCCCTCCTAGCGTGCCTTTTCCATCCAGTCTTCCCTTATGTCGCGATTCAAGAACACCAATCGGCTTAAGGTCAGGAATAAAGTCAATACAAAACTCAATGACCTCCTCATTTCCATGGCCCTTGGAGATGGTTCCTTCTGTCCTAGCACGGTTATGAACATATTTCTTTAAGACTCCCATGAACCTCTTAAAGGGGAACGTGTTGTGTAGAAATACAGGACCCACGACGTTAATCTCTTCGCATAGGTGAACTAGGACGTGCGTCATGATGTTGAAGAAGGATGGTGGGAACACCAACTCGAAACTGACAAGACATTGCCCCAAATCATTCTCTAACCTTGGTATGATTTCTGGATCGATTACCTTCTGAGAGATTGCATTGAGGAATGCACATAGCTTCACAATGGCTAATCGAACGTTTTCCGGTAGAAGCCCCCTCGATGCAACCGGAAGCAGTTGCGTCATAATCACGTGGCAGTCATGAGACTTTAGGTTCTGGAACTTTTTCTCTGCCATGTTTATTATTCCCTTTATATTCGACGAGAAGCCAGATGGTACCTTAATATTGAGTAGGCATTCAAAGAAGATTTCCTTCTCTTCCTTGGTAAGAGCGTAGCTTGCATGACCCTGATGTATGTCATCTTTTCCGTGCATACGTTGCTGGTCCTCCCGTGCCTCAGGTATATCTTTTGTCTTCCCATACACGCCCAAGAAGCCAAGCAGGGTCACACAAAGATTCTTCGTCATGTGCATCACGTCGATTGCGGAGCGGACCTCTAGGTCTTTCTAATAGGGCAGGTCCCAAAATATAGATTTCTTCTTCCACATGGGTGCGCGTCCGTCAGCGTCATCTGAAACAGGTTGTCCACCAGGACCCTTTCCAAAGACCACCTTCAAATCCTTGACCATATCATGTACATCAGCACCAGTACGGTGGCGAGGCTTCGTCCGGTGATCCACCTCACCTTTGAAATGCTTGCCTTTCTTTCTTACGGGATGCCTGCTCGGAAGAAATCGAAGATGTCCCAGGTACACATTCTTCTTACAATTAGCCAAATATATACTGTCGGTATCGTCCAAACAGTGTGTGCATGCGCGGTATCCCTTGTTTGTCTGTCCTGAAAGGTTACTGAGAGTAGGCCAATCATTGATGGTCACGAACAGCAACGCCTGCTCATCCCACGCACGTACACCTGTTCCATTCCACAGTTGTAAGAGTTCTTCAACTAATGGCCTTAGGTACACATCAATGTCGTTGCCGGGTTGCTTAGGGCCTTGGATGAGCACTGGCATCATAATGAACTTCCACTTCATGCACAACCAAGGAGGAAGGTTATAAAACATAGAGTCACATGCCAGGTTCTATGGTTGCTGCTCTACTCCCCAAAAGGATTAATGCCATCTGCGCTTAGACCAAACCATACGTTCCTTGCGTCATATGCAAACTCCTTCCCGTACTTTCTTTCGATTTTTCTCCACTGCGACCCGTCAGCGGGTACTCTCAACTTTCCGTCTTTCTTACGGTCTTCTATGTGTCATCGCATCGCCTTGGCATGCTCTTTGTTTTGGAACAAACGTTTCAACCGTGGTATTATAGGAGCATACCACATCACCTTGGCAGGAATCTTCTTCCTGGGGCGCTCGCCCTCAACATCACCAGGGTCATCGCGGCTGATCTTATAGCACAATGCACCGCATACCGGGCAAGCGTTCAAATCCTCGTACTCACCGCGGTAGAGGATGCAATCATTAGGGCATGCATGTATCTTCTACACCTCTAAACCTAGAGGGCAGACATCCTTCTTTGCTTCATACGTACTCTCGAGCAATTCGTTGTCCTTTGGAAGCATATTCTTTATCATTACCAACAACTTTCCAAATTGTTGGAAATATGCCCTAGAGGCAATAATAAAATGATTATTATTATATTTCCTTGTTCATGATAATTGTCTATTGTTCATGCTATAATTGTGTTATCCGGAAATCATAATACATGTGTGAATACATAGACCATAACATGTCCCTAGTAAGCCTCTAGTTAACTAGCTCGTTGATCAATAGATAGTCACGGTTTCCTGACTATGGACATTGGATGTCATTGATAACGGGGTCACATCATTAGGAGAATGATGTGATGGACAAGACCCAATCCTAAGCATAGCACAAGATCGTATAGTTCGTTTGCTAGAGCTTTTCCAGTGTCAAGTATCATTTCCTTAGACCATGAGATCGTGTAACTCCCGGATGCCATAGGAGTGCTTTGGGTGTACCAAACGACACAACATAACTGGCTGACTATAAAGGTATACTACAGGTATCCCCGAAAGTATCTGTTGGGTTGACACGGATCGAGACTGGAATTTGTCACTCCGTATGACGGAGAGGTATCTCTGGGCCCACTCGGTAATGCATCATCATAATGAGCTCAATGTGACCAAGTGTTTGGTTACGGGATCATGCATTACAATACGAGTAAAGTGACTTGCCGGTAACGAGATTGAACGAGGTATTGGGATACCGACGATCGAATCTCGGGCAAGTAATGTACCGATTGACAAAGGGAACTGAATACGGGATTGATTGAATCCTTGACATCGTGGTTCATCCGATGAGATCATCATGGAACATGTGGGAGACAACATGGGTATCCAGATCCCGCTGTTGGTTATTGACCAGAGAGTCATCTCGGTCATGTCTGCATGTCTCCTGAACCCGTAGGGTCTACACACTTAAGGTTCGGTGACGCTAGGGTTGTAGAGATATTAGTATGCGGTAACCCGAAAGTTGTTCGGAGTCCCAGATGAGATCCCGGACGTCACGAGGAGTTCCGGAATGGTCCGGAGGTGAATATTTATATATAGGAAGTCCAGTTTCGGCCATCGAGAAGGTTTCGGGGGTAATCGGTATTGTACCGGGACCACCGGAAGGGTCCCGGGGGTCCATCGAGTGGGGCCACCTATCCCGAAGGGCCCAATGGGCTGAAGTGGGAGGGGAACCAGCCCCTGGTGGGCTGGTGCGCCCCCCATGGGCCTCCCCCTGCGCCTAGGGTTGGAAACCCTAGGGGTGGGGGGCGCCCCACTTGGCTTGGGGGGCAAGTTCCCCCCCCCTTGGCCGCCCCCCCTTGGAGATCCCATCCCCTAGGGCAGGCGCCCCCCTAGGGGCCCTATATATAGTGGGGGCGAGGGAGGGCAGCCGCACCAAGTCTCTAGCGCCTCCCTCTCCCCATGTAACACCTCTCTCTCTCGTTGGAGCTTACCGAAGCCCTGCCGAGATCACCGCTTCTTCCACCACCACGCCGTCGTGCTGCTGGATCTCCATCAACCTCTCCTTCCCCTTTCTGGATCAAGAAGGAGGAGACGTCCTCCCAACCGTACGTGTGTTGAACGCGGAGGTGCCATCCGTTTGGCGCTCGGTCATCGGTGATTTGGATCACGACGAGTACGACTCCATCAACCCTGTTCTCTTGAACGCTTCCGCTCGCGATCTACAAGGGTATGTAGATGCACTCCCCTCTCCCTCGTTGCTAGATGACTCCATAGATTGATCTTGGTGATGCGTAGAAAATTTAAAATTCTGCTACGTTCCCCAATAGTGGCATCATGAGCAGGTTTATGCGTAGTTTCTATGCACGAGTAGAACACAAGTTGTTGTGGGCGTTGATTTTGTCAATTTACTTGCCGTTACTAGTCTTATCTTGATTCGGCGGCATCGTTGGATGAAGCGGCCCGGACCGACCTTACACGTACGCTTACGTGAGACTGGTTCCACCGACTGACATGCACTAGTTGCATAAGGTGGCTAGCGGGTGTCTGTCTCTCCCACTTTAGTCGGATCGGATTCGATGAAAAGGGTCCTTTTGAAGGGTAAATAGAAATTGGCATATCACATTGTGGTTTTGGCGTAGGTAAGAAACGTTCTTGCTAGAAACCTATAGCAGCCACGTAAAAACATGCAACAACAATTAGAGGACGTCTAACTTGTTTTTGCAGCATGTGCCATGTGATGTGATATGGCCAAAAGGATGTGATGAATGATATATGTGATGTATGAGATTGATCATGTTCTTGTAATAGGAATCACGACTTGCATGTCGATGAGTATGACAACCGGCAGGAGCCATAGGAGTTGTCTTAATTTATTTATGACCTGCGTGTCAACATAAACATCATGTAATTACTTTACTTTATTGCTAAACCGTTAGCCATAGTAGTAGAAGTAATAGATGACGAGACAACTTCATGAAGACACGATGATGGAGATCATGATGATGGAGATCATGGTGTCATGCCGGTGACGATGATGATCATGGCGCCCCGAAGATGGAGATCAAAAGGAGCAAATGATATTGGCCATATCATGTCACTATTTAATTGCATGTGATGTTTATCATGTTTTTGCTTCTTATTTGCTTAGAACGACGGTAGTAAATAAGATGATCCCTCACAATAATTTCAAGAAAGTGTTCCCCCTAACTGTGCACCGTTGCTAAGGTATGTTGTTCCGAAGCACCACGTGATGATCGAGTGTGATAGGTTCTAACGTTCGCATACAACGGGTGTAAGCCAGATTTACACACGCAATACACTTAGGTTGACTTGACGAGCCTAGCATGTATAGACATGGCCTCGGAACACGGAAGACCGAAAGGTCGAACATGAGTCATATAGAAGATACGATCAACATGAAGATGTTCACCGATGATGACTAGTCCGTCTCACGTGATGATCGGACACGGCCTAGTTGAATCGGATCATGTATCGCTTAGATGACTAGAGGGATGTCTGTCTGAGTGGGAGTTCATTAAATAATTTGATTAAATGAACTTAATTATCATGAACTTAGTCTAAAATCTTTGCAATATGTCTTGTAGATCAAATGTCCCATGCTAATGTTGCCCTCAACTTCAACGCGTTCCTAGAGAAAACCAAGCTGAAAGACGATGGCAGCAACTACACGGACTGGGTCCGTAACCTGAGGATTATCCTCATAGCTGCCAGGAAAGCATATGTCCTTGATGCACCGCTAGGTGAAGCACATGTTTTCTCTGCAGAACAAGACGCTATGAATGCTTGGCAGACACGTAGTGATGATTACTCCCTGGTTCAGTGCGGCATGCTTTACAGCTTAGAACCGGGGCTCCAAAAGCGTTTTGAGCAACACGGAGCATATGAGATGTTCCAAGAGCTGAAAATGGTTTTCCAAGCTCACGCCCGGGTCGGGAGATATGAAGTCTCCGACAAGTTCTACAGTTGTAAGATGGAGGAGAACAGTTCTGTCAGCGAGGACATACTCAAAATGTCGGGGCTGCATAACCGCTTGTCTCAGCTGGGAGTTAATCTCCCGGATGATGCGGTCGTTGACAGAATCCTTCAGTCGCTCCCACCTAGCTACAAGATCTTTGTGATGAACTTCAATATGCAGGGGATGGAAAAGACCATTCCCGAGGTATATTCAATGCTGAAATCAGCGGAGGTGGGAATCAAAAAGGAACATCAAGTGTTGATGGTGAATAAAACCACTAAGTTCAAGAAAGGCAAGGGTAAAAGAACTTCAAGAACGACGGCAAGGGAGTTGCCACGCCCAGTAAGCAAGCTGTCGGGAAGAAGTCAAAGAATGAACCCAAGCCTGAGACTGAGTGCTTTTATTGCAAGGGAAACGGTCACTGGAAGCGGAATTGCCCCAAGTACTTAGCGGAAAAGAAGGCCGGCAATACCAAAGGTATATGTGATATACATGTTATTGATGTGTACCTTACCAGCGCTCGTAGTAGCTCCTGGGTATTTGATACCGGTGCAGTTGCTCATATTTGTAACTCAAAACAGGAACTGTGGAATAAACGGAGACTGGCGAAGGAGGAGGTGACGATGCGCGTCGGGAATGGTTCCAAGGTCAATGTGATCACCGTCGGCACGCTACCTCTGCATTTACCTACGGGATTAGTTTTAAACCTCAATAATTGTTATTTAGTACCAGCTTTGAGCATGAACATTGTATCTGGATCTCGTTTAATGCGAGATGGCCACTCATTTAAATCTGAGAATAATGGTTGTTCTATTTATATGAGAGACATGTTTTATGGTCATGCCCCGCTGGTCAATGGTTTATTCTTATTTAATCTCGAACATGATGTTACACACATTCATAGTGTGAATGCCAAAAGATGTAAGGTTGATAATGATAGTCCCACATACTTGTGGCACTGCCGCCTTGGTCACATTGGTGTCAAAAGCATGAAGAAACTCCATGTAGATGGACTTTTGGAGTCTCTTGATTATGAATCATTTGACACGTGCGAACCATGCCTCATGGGTAAAATGACCAAGACTCCATTCTCCGGAACAATGGAGCGAGCAACCAACTTATTGGAAATCATACATACTGATGTGTGCGGTCCAATGAGCGTTGAGGCTCGCGGTGGCTATCGTTATGTCCTCACCCTCACTGATGACTTAAGTAGATATGGGTATGTCTACATAATGAAACACAAGTCTGAGACCTTTGAAAAGTTCAAGGAATTTCAGAGTGAGGTTGAGAATCAACGTGACAGGAAAATCAAGTTCTTACGATCAGATCGTGGGGGAGAATATTTGAGTCACGAATTTGGCACGCACTTAAGGAAATGTGGAATAGTTTCACAACTCACGCCGCCTGGAACACCACAGCGTAATGGTGTGTCCGAACGTCGTAATCGCACCCTATTGGATACGGTACGATCTATGATGTCTCTTACCGATCTACCGCTATCATTTTGGGGTTATGCTATAGAGACTGCCGCATTCACTTTAAATAGGGCTCCATCGAAATCCGTTGAGATGACACCATATGAATTGTGGTTTGGCAAGAAACCTAAGCTGTCATTTTTGAAAGTTTGGGGATGCGATGCTTATGTCAAGAAACTTCAACCTGAAAAGCTCGAACCCAAATCGGAAAAATGCGTCTTCATAGGATACCCTAAAGAAACTATTGGGTATACCTTCTATCTTAGATCCGAAGGCAAGACCTTTGTTGCCAAGGATGGATCCTTTCTAGAGAAAGAGTTTCTCTCAAAAGAAGCAAGTGGGAGGAAGGTAGAACTTGATGAAGTATTGCCTCTTGAACCGGAGAGTGGCGCAGCTCAAGAAAATGTTCCTGAGGTGCCGGCACCGACTCGAGAGGAAGTTAATGATGATGATCATGAAACTTCAGATCAATTTGCTACTGAACTTCGAAGGTCCACAAGGACGCGTTCCGCACCAGAGTGGTACGGCAACCCTGTCCTGGAAATCATGTTGTTGGACAATGGTGAACCTTCGAACTATGAAGAAGCGATGGCGGGCCCAGATTCCAACAAATGGCTGGAAGCCATGAAATCTGAGATAGGATCCATGTATGAAAACGAAGTATGGACTTTGACTGACTTGCCCGTTGATCGGTGAGCCATAGAAAATAAATGGATCTTTAAGAAGAAGACAGACGCAGATGGTAATGTGACCATCTATAAAGCTCGGCTTGTCGCTAAGGGTTATCGACAAGTTCAAGGGGGTGACTACGATGAGACTTTCTCACCCGTAGCGAAGCTGAAGTCCGTCCGAATCATGTTAACAATTGCTGCATTATATGATTATGAGATATGGCAAATGGACGTCAAAACGACATTCCTTAATGGTTTCCTTAAGGAAGAATTGTATATGATGCAGCCGGAAGGTTTTGTCGATCCTAAGAATGCTGACAAGGTGTGCAAGCTCCAACGCTCAATCTATGGGCTGGTGCAAGCATCTCGGAGTTGGAACATTCGTTTTGATGAGATGATCAAAGCGTTTGGGTTTACGCAGACTTATGGAGAAGCCTGCATTTACAAGAAAGTGAGTGGGAGCTCCGTAGCATTTCTCATATTGTATGTGGATGACATACTATTGATGGGAAATGATATAGAATTCTTGGAAAGCATAAAGGCCTACTTGAACAAGTGTTTTTCAATGAAGGACCTTGGAGAAGCTGCTTATATATTAGGCATCAAGATCTATAGAGATAGATCGAGACGCCTCATTGGTCTTTCACAAAGTACATACCTTGACAAGATATTGAAGAAGTTCAATATGGATCAGTCCAAGAAGGGGTTCTTGCCTGTATTGCAAGGTGTGAGATTGAGCACAACTCAATGCCCGACCACGGCAGAAGACAGAGAAAAGATGAGTGTCATCCCCTATTCCTCGGCCATAGGGTCTATCATGTATGCCATGCTGTGTACCAGACCTGATGTAAAACTTGCCATAAGTTTGGTAGGAAGGTACCAAAGTAATCCCGGCATGGAACACTAGACAGCGGTCAATAATATCCTGAAGTATTTGAAAAGGACTAAGGATATGTTTCTCGTGTATGGAGGTGACGAAGAGCTCGTCTTAAAGGGTTACGTTGATGCTAGCTTCGACACAGATCTAGATGACTCTAAGTCGCAAACCGGATACGTGTATATTTTGAATGGTGGGGCAATTAGCTGGTGCAGTTGCAAGCAAAGTGTCGTGGTGGGATCTACATGTGAAGCGGAGTACATGGCAGCCTCGGAGGCAGCACAAGAAGCAATCTGGGTGAAGGAGCTCATTGCCGACCTAGGAGTTATTCCCAATGCGTCGGGCCCAATGACTCTCTTCTGTGACAACACTGGAGCTATTGCCCTTGAAAAGGAGCCTAGTTTTCATAGGAAGACCAGGCATATCAAGCGTTGCTTCAACTCCATTCGTGAAAATGTTCAAAATGGAGACATAGATATTTGCAAAGTGCATACGGACCTGAATGTCGCAGATCCGTTGACTAAACCTCTTCCTCGAGCAAAACATGATCAACACCAGAACTCTATGGGTGTTCGATTCATCACAATGTAACTAGATTATTGACTCTAGTGCAAGTGGGAGACTGTTGGAAATATGCCCTAGAGGCAATAATAAAATGATTATTATTATATTTCCTTGTTCATGATAATTGTCTATTGTTCATGCTATAATTGTGTTATCCGAAAATCATAATACATGTGTGAATACATAGACCATAACATGTCCCTAGTAAGCCTCTAGTTAACTAGCTCGTTGATCAATAGATAGTCACGGTTTCCTGACTATGGACATTGGATGTCATTGATAACGGGGTCACATCATTAGGAGAATGATGTGATGGACAAGACCCAATCCTAAGCATAGCACAAGATCGTGTAGTTCATTTGCTAGAGCTTTTCCAGTGTCAAGTATCACTTCCTTAGACCATGAGATCGTGTAACTCCCGGATGCCGTAGGAGTGCTTTGGGTGTACCAAATGTCACAACATAACTGGCTGACTATAAAGGTATACTACAAGTATCCCCGAAAGTATCTGTTGGGTTGACACGGATCAAGACTGGAATTTGTCACTCCGTATGACGGAGAGGTATCTCTGGGCCCACTCGGTAATGCATCATCATAATGAGCTCAATGTGACCAAGTGTTTGGTCACGGGATCATGCATTACGATACGAGTAAAGTGACTTGCCGGTAACGAGATTGAACGAGGTATTGGGATACCGACGATCGAATCTCGGGCAAGTAACGTACCGATTGACAAAGGGAATTGAATACGGGATTGATTGAATCCTTGACATCATGGTTCATCCGATGAGATCATCGTGGAACATGTGGAAGCAACATGGGTATCCAGATCCCGCTGTTGGTTATTGACCGGAGAGTCGTCTCGGTCATGTCTGCATGTCTCCCGAACCTGTAGGGTCTACACACTTAAGGTTCGGTGATGCTAGGGTTGTAGAGATATTAGTATGCGGTAACCCGAAAGTTGTTCGGAGTCCTGGATGAGATCCCGGACGTCACGAGGAGTTCCGGAATGGTCCGGAGGTGAATATTTATATATAGGAAGTCAAGTTTCGGCCATCGGAAAGGTTTCGGGGGTAATCGGTATTGTACCGGGACCACCGAAAGGGTCCCGGGGGTCCACCGGGTGGGGCCACCTATCCCGGAGGGCCCCATGGGCTGAAGAGGGAGGGGAACAAGCCCCTGGTGGGCTGGTGCGCCCCCCATGGGCCTCCCCCTGCGCCTAGGGTTGGAAACCCTAGGGGTGGGGGGCGCCCCACTTGGCTTGGGGGGCAAGTTCCCCCCCCCTTGGCCGCCACCCCCCCTTGGAGATCCCATCTCCTAGGGCCGGTGCCCCCCCTAGGGGACCTGTATATAGTGGCGGGAGGGAGGGCAGCCGCTCCAAGTCTCTGGCGCCTCCCTCTCCCCACGTAACACCTCTCTCTCTCTCGTTGGAGCTTGGCGAAGCCCTGCCGAGATCACCGCTGCTTCCACCACCACGCCGTCGTGCTGCTGGATCTCCATCAACCTCTCCTTCCCCTTTCTGGATCAAGAAGGAGGAGACGTCTTCCCAACCGTACGTGTGTTGAACGCGGAGGTGCCGTCCGTTCGGCGCTTGGTCATCGGTGATTTGCATCACGACGAGTACGACTCCATCAACCCCGTTCTCTTGAACGCTTCCGCTCGCGATCTACAAGGGTATGTAGATGCACTCCCCTCTCCCTCATTGCTAGATGACTCCATAGATTGATCTTGGTTATGCGTAGAAAATTTAATATTCTGCTACGTTCCCCAACACAAATCCCTTGTCAGATACACCATTCTCTGCCTTCAATTGTAGCAATTCCAGTGTGGTGCCCAGCTTTTTCTTGTCACCTACGCAATTCGGGTACAACAATTTTTTGTCATCCTCTAACATGCGCTGCAACTTATTCTTCTCCAAATCACTTGCGCAGTTTCTCTTTGCATCGGCAATGGCCCGACCTAGATCATCAACGTGCTCACCCGATGCCTCTTCTTCAGCTTCTTCCCGCATTGCCGGCTCAGCTTCTTCCCTCATTGTTGTATCATCGTATTCAGGGAACCCATGGCCAGGATAGCTGTCGTCGTCCTCTTCTTCATCATTGTCTTCCATCATAACCCCTCTTTCTACATGCTTGGTCCAAACATTATAGTGGGGCATGAAACCGGACTCGAACAGGTGGACGTGAATGGTTCTTGACATAGAGTAATTGTGACCATTCTTACAGCCAGCACATGGACAAGGCATAAAACCATCCGCCCACTTGTTTGCCTCAGCCGCAAGCAGAAAAGTATGCACGCCATTAATGAACTCGGGAGAGCATCGGTCATTGTACATCCATTGCCGGCTCATCTTCAATACGCAGCACCGAAAACACCAAATTAATACAATACATAAAGTTCATATATAAAGATCATACAACACTTAAATGCAACAAACAAATAACTCTCTAGCTAAAGAATTTAAATGCAACAACAAATGCGATCAAGATTGCAACTAAGGTAACAATTAATCCAACAGCATAATGATACCAAGCCTCACTATGAATGGCATATTTTCTAATCTTTCTAATCTTCAAGCGCATTTTCTCCATCTTAATCTTGTGATCATCGACGACATCGACAACATGCAACTCCAATTCCATATTTTCCCCCCTCAATTCTTTTCAATTTTTCTTTCAAATCCTCATTTTCTCTTTCAACTAAATTTGACCTCTCGACAATCGGGTCAGTTGGAATTTCCGGTTCAACTACCTCCTACATACAAATATCTATGTCATCTTGATGGGCATAATTTGTCATAAACACGAAATGCAACAAATAGTTTTAAAAGAGAATATACCACATCCAAATCATAACAAGGGCGAGGGCCGACGGGGACGGATACCAAAACCATGGCACTATGTATAACAAACAACATACGGGTAAGATAATTATACGAGTAACTATATATCCAAATCACACAAACATCAATTTTTTATATAAAACTTCATGAACAAGAGGCTCACCACAAGGTGGTGCCGGCGACGGGACGGTGCGGGCGATCGACGGTGGTTACGACGGAGATTTAGAAGGCACTAAGTAAACCACACCTACAAGTGTTATTTTGACCTCAATTTCCATATAAATCAAATACTAGCACATATATATAATTCCTCCCAAATTACTAAACTCAAAAATCAATCACTATATAAAGCATTGCACGAGCTAATCTAGCAATGAGAGATGAAAGGACAAGGTTGCTAACCTTGTGGTCATTTGAATGGATGGGGGCCTTCAAATCTTGACAAATTTTGGGAAAAATGTGTGATGAGCTTGAGAGGAAGAGGGAAAGAACAGAGAGGAGAGGGGAAAGGGGAAGAACAGAGTGAGCTCGGGTGGATGAAGGGTCTATGTAGGACGACCTTTAGTACCGGTTCGTGATACGACCCGGTACTAAAGGTGCTGGAGGGGCCCCGGACTGACAACATCCTGCCACCACTCACTTTAGTACCGGTTCGTGGCACGAACCGGTGCTAAAGGTTCACCACGAACCGGTACTAATGATGTCCGCCCGCCTAGCCGTTGGAACCGACACTAATGGACACATTAGTGTCGGCTCAAATTCAAACCGGCACTAATGTGCTTCACGTTTGACCCTTTTTTACTAGTGATATGGCATTTTCTCAATTGCATCAACCTTAGCTTTGTCCACTTCAATACCTCTTTCAAAAAATTTATGGCCCAAGACAATACCTTCATTAACAATAAAGTTGCACTTTTCCCAATTCAAGACAAGATTTGTTTGTTCGCATCTCTGCAAAACTCGGTCAAGATTGCTTAAACAATCGTCAAAAGACTTCCCATAAACAAAGAAATCATCCATGAAAACCTCAACAATCTTTTCATAAAAGTCAGAGAATATAGCAGTCATACATCTTTGAAATGTAGCAGGTGCATTGCATAAACCAAAAGGCATACGTCTATAAGCATAAGTTCCAAAGGGGCAAGTAAAAGTGGTCTTTTCTTGATCAGGTTGAGAAACAGGTATTTGTGAAAAACCAGAATATCCATCAAGGAAGAAAAAATGTGTGTGCTTAGATAATCTTTCTAGCATTTGATCAATGAAAGGCAGAGGGTAATGGTCTTTTCTAGTTTCTTTGTTTAATTTTCTACAACCAATTACCATTCTATAGCATGTAACATTTCTTTGTGGAATAAGTTCATTCTTATCATTAGGAACAACAGTTATACCTCCTTTCTTAGGGACACAATGGATAGGACTTACCCATCTACTATCAGCTATGGGATAGATTATACCTGCTTCCAGAAGTTTTAATATTTCCGTTCTTACCACTTCTTTCATCTTCATATTTAACCGACATTGGTGATCAACAACGGGTTTAGCATCAGGTTCCTTATTAATCTTGTGCTGACATAGAGTGGGACTAATGCCCTTTAGATCATCAAGAGTATATCCAATAGCAGCTCGGTGCTTCCTTAGAACTTTCAATAATCTTTCTTCTTTATGTTCTGAAAGGTTAGCACTAATAATAACAGGATATATATCTTCTTTTCATCAAGATAAGCATATTTCAAAGTGTCTGGCAATTGTTTTAATTCAAACACAGGATCACCTTTAGGTGGAGGAGGACCTCCTAGAGTTTCAATAGGCAAATTGTGTTTAAGCAGAGGACGTTGTTCAAAGAAAATCTTATTGTTCTAGTGGATCAGTGGGAGGCACAACAATAGAATCAAGACCAATTAATTCATCTTTACTAGGCAATTCTTTTTCATGAAGCTTTCTACTAATCTTGGAAAAATTAAACTCATGAGACTCATCACCAAAACAAACACCGACAGTGTGTTTCTCATAGTCAATTCTAGCATTAACGGTGTTCAAGAAATGTCTACCAAAGATAATGGGACAAAAGTGATCTTGTGGGCAACCAAGAACAAGAAAATCAGTAGGGTATTTTATTTTTTCCCACACAAGACTTCAACATCTCTAACAATCCCAATTGGTGATATAGTGTCTCTATTAGCAAGTTTAATAGTAACATATATGTCTTCTATCTCTGCGGGTGTTATGTTATTCATAATTTCTTGATATAAGGAATAAGGAATAGCACTCACACTTGCACCTATGTCACATAAACCATGATAACAGTGATCTCCTATTTTAACCGAGACAATGGGCATGCCAACAACAGGTCTATGTTTATCCTTTTTATCAGGTTTGGCAATTCTAGCAGCTTCTTCGTAGAAGTAAATAACATGCGCATCTACATTTTCTTACAATAGATCCTTAACCATAGCAATACTAGGTTCTACTTTAATTTGTTCATCGGGTTTAGGTGTTCTAATGTAACTTTTGTTGACCATAGGTTCAACTCTAGCATGTTGCTTTATCCTAACAGGGAAATGTGGTTTCTCAATGTAAGCAGTAGGAACAACTGGATCAACATTGTAAAGTATATTTTCTTCTTTAACTGGTACCGGTTCTCTAATTTCTTCTTTGATAGGTGGTTGATATTTTCTCTTTAGTGAAATCAACATGAGTAGCAAATGATTCACAAAAGGAGGCTACTATCTGAGAGTCAAGTCCATATTTAGTGCTAAATTTTTGAAAAGCATCGGTATTCATAAAAGATTTAACACAATCATACTTAAGTTTAATACCTGACTCTTTACCTTCGTCGAGTTCCCAATCTTTAGAATTGTGTTTAATTCTTTCCAAAAGATCCCACTAGAATTCAATAGTCTTCTTCATAAAAGAACGAGCACAGGAAGTATCAAGCATGGTTTGATCATTACGAGAAAGCCAAGCATAAAATTCTGGATGATAATTTCTCTTGAGAGCTCATGATTGGGGCAAGAATATAACATTGACTTAAGCCTCCCCCAAGCTAGAGAGATACTTTCTCCATCATGAGGCCAAAAATTATATATATAATTCTGATCACGATGAACTAGATGCATAGGATAAATTTTTTGATGGAACTCCAATTTCAATCGATTCCAATTCCAGGATCCAATATCATTGCATAGCCTATACCATGCCAATGCTTTTCCCTTCAAAGATAAAGGGAAACCCTTCTTCATAACTTCATCTCTGGGTAAACCTGCAAGCTTGAAAAATCCACAAATTTGTTTTACATATATCAAGTGCATATCAGGATGTTCGGTTCCGTCTCCTACATAAGGATTAGCTAGCAGTTGTTCTATCATACCCGAAGGAATTTCATATTCAATATTTTCAGTGGGTGTAGTAGGTTGAGGGGTAGCTAATTGTGGTTCCAGTCGAGGTGAAGATACCCCGAACAAACCCCTCAAAGGATTGTTTTCCATAGTAACAAGTGACAATAAATTTCAGCACACTATATAATGGTTTCCTTACCAAAGGCGCTTCACTCCACGGCAACGGCGCCAGAAAATAGCCTTGATGACCCACAATTATAGGGGATCAATTGTAGCTCTTTTCGATAAGTAAGAGTGTCGAACCCAACGAGGAGCAGAAGGAAATGAAAAGTGGTTTTCAGCAAGGTAATGTCTGCAAGTGTTGAAATTGTAAGTAACAGAGTAGTTTGATAGCAAGATAAACAAAGCATTCTTGAGGGTAGCCCAATCCTTTTGAGGCAAAGGACAGGCCAAAATGGTCTCTTATGATAAACAAAGCATTCTTGAGGGTACACTGGATTTTCATCTAGTCACTTTCACCATCTTGGTTTGATTCGTGTTTGGTACTTTGATAATTTGATATGTGGGTGGACTGGTGCTTAGGTGTTGTTCTTACTTGAAAAAACCTCCTACTTATGATTAACCCTCCCGCAAGCATCCTCAACTACGAGAAAAGTATTAAGAATAAATTCTAACCATAGCATTAAACTTTTGGATCCAATCAGTCCCTTACGGAATAGCGCATAAACTGGGGTTTAAGCATCTGTCACTCTTGCTACCCATTATCTAATTGCTACTCCACAATGCATTCCCTTATGCCCAAATATGGTGAAGTGTCATTTATTCTACATTCACATGAAACCACTAAGGGAATCACAACATACATACTATCAAAATATCTTCACTGGTGCGCGTCGGTCCTAAACAAACGGTTTTTAACCCCTTTCCACGGTGACATTTGGAACCGTCGCCAAGTGAGTGTGTGCGACAGGGTGTCCTTCCCACACGACCCAGGAATCGTCGGGGATAGTCCCTCCTGGGACCCAGGCTGGGGCCGTGTGCGATCGGGTGAGGCATCGAAACCCAATCATTTTCGTAGGTATGTACATCCCACACGGTACTCCGAGAAAATCATTTTCGTAGGTATGTACATCCCACACGGTAATCCGAGAAAATCATTTCCGTAGGTATGTACATCCCACACGGTGAATCCCAGAAGAAAAAATTGGTTCGTATGTATATCACACACAGTCAATCCAAGGAATACATTTCCGTTCTTATGTACATCCCACACAGTCAATCCATGGGAAACGTTTCCATTCGGACATACATCCCACACAGTTTTATGTGTAGGCTCGTGTCTGAAAGGTGTAACTATCACACACGGTCTTCCTTGGTTAACTGTTTACTTTTATCAACTATATCACACACGATTTGATGAAGAAAACTGTGTGGCATTGGGCTATCCATCGCAAGCGCTTTTACTGCTAGAACCGTTTGCAAAGATCCATGACACATTTAGCAGGTTTATTAGTTTACAATTAATAATTCAAGTATTACACAAATTCGCATTTCATATTGAACAGTTGTTTGCTAATTTCATATCAGGCACATAAATATATTATAACATCACAGTACGGTAGCTACATGAAAACAACACAGTACAACATATAGCTAGTTCAACTTCATAAGAACAATATATTCATTTCCCTAATCGAGATCATCCAGGCTCGTCTTATCCACCTCTACTTTCAGTTCAGTAAGAACCCGTTTTGCATGGGCCAACTGGGAAAGTGCCTCCTCCTTCGCCAACACCATCTTAGCAAAGTCTGATTTAAAAATCTGAGCTCATTCTCCACCTTCAACTTTTTTATCCCGCATCTTGGAATATGCTTCAGCATTGACAAGACTTTCTCTAAGCCTACGTGTGTTCTCTTCCTCATTCATGCTCCAGAGCTTCGTTAGGCACATCTTCAAAGACTGTGGCCACTCTTGATCAACCCACTCCAAGTAAGAACACTTCCGTTCATCCTATAATATTTAAAACTAGATCAGTAGCAATTGTAGGGGAAATTGGTTTATAGCAACATAGAAAATCACCAATGCTTATTTTGAAAAACTGAAGAAACATGTTAATTATGACATATCTTCTCAAAAAGATCAATGTGCAAATGAAATAATTGGTACTGAGAGAACAACCAAATTCTGGAACATCAAAAGCTATAATTAACTACAACGACACTACAAGTTCTTACTCATGTACAATAAATAACAAATTGAACATTTTATGAGGAAGGTAAATATAACTGCAACAACATAGCGACAGTGTTTGGATGACAGTGAGTTGATACTAACAGGTGTGTACATGCACAAATTTAGTAACATAGAACTAATAGCACTAAGGTCGTCCACTATTTATGCCAAAACTAGGGTAAAGACAACTGTTCCTACATCTCGCACCGGTGCCCTGCACTGGCAAGCCGATGTAGTGGAAAAAAATCAGGGACCCGGACTCCGGAGCACGTAGTTGCTCCGATGCCCAGTTCCTTCGTGCCATAAAGATTTAGTACTCCCTTCGTTTCTTTTTAGTCTGCATATAAGATTTGGTCAAAGCCAAAGTTTGTAAAGTTTGACCAACTTTATAGAAAAAATATTGACATCTACAATACTAAATATATATGGTGTGAAAATTAATTTCATGATGCATCTTATAATATTGATTTCATATTATGAATCTTGATATTTTTTTCTATAAACTAAGTCAAAGTTAACAAAGTTTGACTTTGACCAAATCTTATATGCAGACTAAAAAGAAACGGAGGGAGTATTTTACTGCTTGGATGCTCGGATGTGTGGACCAAAGTTGGCTGCACAAACTGCTAAAGCGGTGCCAAATAATTTTCTAATGGCACCGCTGATGAGATGGCAACAATTTAAGATACTAGGTACAAACTGTGACACTATCTTAGGATGCGTTTGGTTGAAGGTGTGGTATGGAAGGGTTAGGACCGTGACAGTGTCTGAATCACATCTAACAAATGATTTGTAACAACGAAAGAGGGTCTAACCTTCTCTGTACATGCCAGAAACTCCCCCCCCCACTGTCCACAGAATCAAATGTAACTAGCTTCACGCATGGAGATTGATGGTGACAACGAGCAGATAGATCTTCAGCCACCCCACTCCATTCATTGCCACTGATGGTCTTAGGGAGCTACAAGAGGAAGAAACGACTCAAATCAACCTCCGGGTAAAAATCCTTCATTCCAAGTCATAGCCCAAGAGAGAGAAAAGAGGCATACCCGGGTGGTGAAGGAGTAGTCGCCGGAGGAGGAACCGCTGGAGATGTCTTTAAAGAAGACCATGGCGACCCCGGTGGTAGGATGCGAGACGGCGAGAGTGAGGAAGCGGCTATAGCTTAACAAGAAAGGAAGGAAGGAGGAAAGAGGGGCAATGTGAATTGTGGTCGGGGAGAAAAGGGGGTGGGGAAGGGGGCAGGGGTAGATATTTTGGCGGTAGGCCAAAATTTTGGAAATGTGGAGGGAAACTTTGCGCGCGGTGCCGCCGGACCATTCACTTTGAACGATTGTGTGCATCGCAAACGATTCTTCTTCTTTACGTGCATGGGATGAGTTTGATAATTCAAATTTTGGTCTCAAGGCATGGGCACGTTCGCTTTGAACACGCGCGGTGCTGCCGGACTATTCACTTTGAACGATTGTGTGCATCGCAAACGATTCTTCTGCTTGGCGCGCATGGGATGAGTTTGATTATTCAAATTTTGGTGGAAATTTCCCCGGGTACATCATTGCATAATTTAACATCGCTTGCTAATTTGGGCACACAAAAGAGCGTACAGCAGACATACCACACTTACTGAATCGAGCAATTTTAGTAATTACACAGAGCCAGTTGACCTAAACATTGCTCTAACAAAAGACCAGCATTAAAAACAAAGCCTAAGTATGCATAATTAGAAATATGCCGCCACGCCGGCCTATGCATCACCGGTGTGAGATGAGACGTTGATGACTTGTCCTGGCGACATGCCGCTGTTGGTGGACTCCGCGCCCCCCCTGCCGAAGTCGACCGCGTACTCGTCCTCGTCCTTGGCGCCGCCCTCAAGGTTGTAGTACTCGTAGTAGTGGCTACCCCAGAGCTTGCGTTGGTACTCCACCGCCGATTCCTCGACGGACAGAAACTTCTCTACCTCGACCTCGGCCACGCGCAACTCCTCCTCCCGGCGCTCCTTGATCTCCGCCACCTCCTACATCTCCAGCTCCCGCTCGGCGACCTCATGAGGAAGCAAGTGCTCCATGGCCACCGCCGCCTTTTCAGACGTGGGTTGCATGCTGGAGTCCGAGGTGGCCTATAATATCTTGGCGTGTGCATCCTCGATCTTGTCGTGGATGGCCTTGACCCGGGCCAGGGCGACATCAGTGGCACAGACGGTAGCTCTAGCACTCTCGGCCTTTCCAACCGCCATCGCAGCAGCAGCAGCTGCAGCCGTCTCGGCTGCTGCAGACACCCTCTCGGCGGAAGTGGCCACGCTCAATGCGGATGCAGCGGCGATCTCGGCGTAGGCGGCCGCGCTCTCGGCGCAGGCGGAAGCACTCGGGGGGGGGGGACGCAGCCATCGTACGGGCCTTCACGAAGCGTTTCCACGGCGTCACCTTTGCAAGAAGGGGGTGCGGGAATGGGGATCGGGATTCATGGATTCGGGGGTCGCCGGCACTAGAGCAGACGAGCCGGCGGAGCTTAAGGAGGGAGATTTAAATAGAACCAGACATTTTCATCGCAAACGGTTCCTAGAAAACAACTGTGTGTGATGTTGTAGATATTTTTTATTGGCTACGAAAGACGAATTTGGAATAAAGTGCCAACGGATGGTGTTTTAAATGAACAAGAAATTTTGTAGTACTAATACAACTATCATGTCAAATTTTGGATAACTTTAGTGGCCATTTGACCTTCTAAGACATTTAAGTGTTTTTCTAGCCATTTAATGTCCGTAATTGAAATTTGAACTACATGTACATTCAACAGCTAACCATAACGGTTTGAAAACTCATATTTCGTGTACTTGTGTTCGATTTAATTCCATATGTAGTAAATTGGAAGGAATTTTAAAACATATTGGTCTAATCGCTATGACACAATTAAGCATGGAGTGACATGGCATTTTAGTTCCAAAAAATAAAAAAATCAGAAACACATGAAACCTTGGTTGATGTAGTGTCATGCCACCAAGATGATGTGGTAAAAAATGGCATGTTTGACGAAAGTTTGGACACACACCCCTCACAAACCGGAGCAACTCACTAGAAGGCTCGTGGTTCCGAGAGGGAACAATGCTTGTTTGATGACGAACGGGAGATAGCTTCCTCTTACAGCCTTCAAATTTTTTCTATGTCTAACATGCACTACTACAACTGTAATGTGAAATTTTTTAAATTATAGGGGTCATTTGACCTTTTAAAGACATTTAAGTGATTTTCTAGCCATTTAATGACTGTAATTCAAATGCGAACTACATCTACATGCACCGCCTAACCAAAACGGTTTGAAAAATCATATTTGTGTACTTGTGTGCAAGTTAATTCCATGTGCAGTAAACTAGAAGGAATTTTCAAACATATTTGTATCACGACATGAACACATATGCATGAATACGTATCAATGGAGCGGCATGGCATTTTAATTCCAAAAAAAATCAAAAACACATGAAACCTTGGTTGATGTAATGCCATGCCACCAAGATGATGTGGTAAAGAAATTGGCATGTTTGACGAAAGTTTGGACACACACCCCTGACAAACCGGAGCAACTCACTAGAAGGTTCATGGTTCCGAGAGGGAACAATGCATGTTTGATGATGAACGGGAGATAGCTTCCTCTTACGGCCTTCAAATTTTTTCTACGTCTAACATGCACTACTACAACTGGAATGTGAAATTTTGGAAAATTCTAGGGGTCATTTGACCTTTTAAAGACATTTAAGTGATTTTCTAACCATTTAATGTCCGTAATTCAAATTTGAACTACATCTACATGCAACGCCTAACCAAAATGGTTTGAAAAATCATATATGTGTACTTGTGTGCGAGTTAATTCCGTGTGCAGTAAATTAGAAAGAATTTTCAAACATATTGGTCTCACGACATGGACACATGCATACGTATGCATGGAGTGACATGGCATTTTAATTCAAAAAAAATAGAAAAATGATCAGAAACACATGAAACCTTGGTTGATGTAATGTCATGCCACCAAGATGACATGGTAAAGAAATTGGCATGTTTGACAAACGTTTGGACATACACCCCTCACAAACCGGAGCAACTCGCTACAAGGTTCGTGGTTCCAAGAGGGAACAATGCATGTTTGATGACGAACAGGAGATAGCTTCCTCTTACGGCCTTCAAATTTTTTCCTACGTTTAACATGCACTAATACAAATGTTATGTGAAAATTTGGTAAATTTCAGGGGTCATTTGACCTTTTAAAGACATTTAAGTGATTTTCTAACCATTTAATGACCGTAATTCAAATTTGAACTACATCTACATGCAACGCCTAACCATAACGGTTTGAAAAATCATATTTTTGTGTACTTGTGCGCGAGTTAATTCCATGTGCAGTAAATTAGAAGGAATTTCCAAACATATTGGTGTCAAGGTATGGGCACATGCATGGAGTGCATGCCATGGCATTTTAATTCCAAAAAATTAAAAAATGATTAGAAAAAACATGAAACCTTGCTTGATTTAGTGTCATCCACCAAGATGATGTGGTAAAGAAATTGGCATGTTTGACGAAAGTTTTTACACACACCCCTCACAAACCAGAGCAACTCACTAGAAGGTTCGTGGTTCCGAGAGGGAACAATGCATGTTTGATGATGAACGGAAGATAGCTTCCTCTTACGGCTTTCAAATTTTTTCTACGTCTAACGTGCACTACACAACTGTAATGTGAGATTTTGGAAAATTCTAGGGGTCATTTAACCTTTTAAAGACATTTAAGTGATTTTCTAACCATTTAATGACCGTAATTCAAATTTGAACTACATCTACATGCAACGCCTAACCAAAATAGTTTGAAAAATCATATATGTGTACTTGTGTGCGAGTTAATTCCATCTGCAGTAAATTAGAAGGAACTTTCAAACATATTGGTGTCACGACATGGACACATGCATATGTATGCATGGAGTGACATGGCATTTTAATTCAAAAAAATAGAAAAATGATCAGAAACACATGAAACCTTGGTTGATGTAATGTCATGCCACCAAGATGATGTGGTAAAGAAATTGGCATGTTTGACGAATGTTTGGACACAAGCCCCTCACAAACCGGAGCAACTCGCTAGAAGGTTCGTGGTTCCGAGAGGGAACAATGCATGTTTGATGACGAACGGGAGATAGCTTCCTCTTATGGCCTTCAAATTTTTCCCTACGTTTAACGTGCAACTGTCATGTGAAAATTTGGTAAACTTTAGGGGTCATTTGACCTTCTAAAGACATTTAAGTGATTTTCTAACCATTTAATGACCATAATTCAAATTTGAACTACATCTACATGCAACACCTAACAAAAATGGTTTGAAAAATCATATTTTTGTGTACTTGTCTGCGAATTAATTCCATGTGCAGTAAATTATAAGGAAATTGAAAACGTATTGGTGTCAAGGCATGGGGACATGCATGGAGTGCATGCCATGGAATTTTAATTCCAACAAATTAAAAAATGATCAGAAAAACATGAAACCTTGCTTGATTTAATGTCATGCCACCAAGTTGATGTGGTAAAAAAAATTGGCCTGTTTGATGAAAGTTTGGACACACACCCCTCACAAACAGGAGCAACTCACTAGAAGGTTCGTGGTTCCGAGAGGGAACAATGCATGTTTGCTGATGGACGGGAGATGGCTTCCTCTTACGACCTTCAAATTGTTTCCTATGTTTAACGTGCACTAATACAACTGTCATGTGAAAATTTGGAAATTTTCAGGGGTCATTTGACCTTTTAAAGACATTTAAGTGATTTTCTAACCATTTAATGACCGTAATTCAAATTTGAACTACATCTACATGCAACGCCTAACCAAAAAGGTTCAAAAAATCATATTTTTGTGTACTTGTGTGCGACTTAAAAAATCATCAGACATGTAAATATCTGGTGTTCAAAAAAGAAAATGTAAAGGTCTGGCAAGACAACTGGCCCCCACACGATTGGCACTCTATCTCGCGGCTCAAGGTTTGGTAGGTGATTGGCAAGGATCATTAATCAGACACGGTTTTGTATTGGAAACCGTCAGCTATTATGTTCACACACGGATTTGTTGTGGGAATTGTGTGTAATTCAAACTACAGTACTCGTAAATTCCGGCGACCGGCGTGTGTACTGTCCCCGTCGATCTAGATTCCGGCTTCCAATAAATACTACCTTGCTCACATCGTCCCGCCTGCATTCTCATCTACATCCTAACCTCGCTCGCCCTCTCTCTCTCAAATCTCTGCCATGGCGCCGCCGGTCTGCCCACGCGCCGATGAGGAGTCGTCGTCCCCGAGGACGCTCACTCGATTAGCAGCGATGAGGACCCCTACTAGCCGCCTAACGTGGTTGCGTCGGACCCCCCAACTTTGGATTGGTTTTGGGGCCAGTATAATCTTTGTCTGTGGAAGTTGCTGCCGGCGGCTGAGAAAGCCAGGCAAGTGGCGTTCAAGAATGAGATGGCAGAGGAGGAAGCCAGGTACCAGGCGGCATATGAAGCACGTGATGCCGCCTGGAAAAAGGTGGTGGCAGAGCTTTGGGGGCGGGCGCGTCGTTGTGCCGAGGAGGTGTACGAAGACGGGTACTTCGCGAGGAAAGTCATAGGCGTTGGGCGCCTCATCACTGCATGGAGGTGGGCCGATAAGCTCCAGCGTGCCACCGACGAGGAGCTCCGGTGGGCGCCCAGCGAAATGGCAAGATCGGTCGCGCGCGTCCGCCAGCAAGAGGCAGATCGATACGTCAAGGGCTGCGAGGCGGAGGAGTTGGAGTACTGCCTCCACACTGGGAAGACGTTGTTGATACATCTCCAACGTATCTATAATTTTTTATTGTTCCATGTTATTATATTATCTGTTTTGGATGTTAATGGGCTTTATTTTACACTTTTATATTATTTATGGGCCTAACCTTCGGGGACGTGATTTTTGGAACAAACGTGGTCTAGAGGACTTGGAGTGGATGCCAAGAAACGGATGAGGAGTCCACGAGGCAGGGGCGCGCCTACCCCCTGGGCGCGCCTTCCCCCTCGTGGGCCCCTCGTGGCTCAACAGACCTACTTATTCCTCCTATATATACTCATATACCCTGAAAACATCCAGGAGCACCACGAAACCCTATTTCCACCGCCGCAACCTTCTGTACCCAAGAGATCCCATCTTGGGGCCTTTTCCGGAGCTCCGCCGGAGGGGGCAACGATCACGAAGGGCCTCTACATCAACTCCATGGCCCCTCTGATGATGTGTGAGTAGTTTACTTCAGACCTTCAGGTCCATAGTTATTAGCTAGATGGCTTCTTCTCTCTCTTTCAATCTCAATAAAAATTTATCCTCGATCTTCTTGGAGATCTATTCGAT
Source organism: Triticum urartu (assembly GCF_003073215.2). Taxonomy (NCBI): domain Eukaryota; kingdom Viridiplantae; phylum Streptophyta; class Magnoliopsida; order Poales; family Poaceae; genus Triticum; species Triticum urartu. The sequence continues at coordinate 444,735,007 of NC_053024.1, read as the reverse complement.
GTAACTCTTTTTGCGGTGTGTTTGACGAGATCCGATGAATTGTGGGTTTATGATCAAGTCTATCTATGAACAATATTTGATTCTTCTCTGAAATATTTTATGCATGATTGGTTATCTTTACAAGTCTATTTGAATTATCAGTTTGGTTTGGCCTACTAGATTGATCTTTCTTGCAATGGGAGAAGTGCTTAGCTTTGGGTTCAATCTTGCGGTGCTTGATCCCAGTGACAGAAAGGGAAACGACACTTATTGTGTTGTCTCCATCGAGGATAAAAAGATGGGTTTTATATCATATTGCTTGAGTTTATCCCTCTACATCATGTCATCTCACCTAATGCGTTACTCTGTTCTTATGAACTTAATACTCTAGATGCATGCTGGATAGCGGTTGATGTGTGGAGTAATAGTAGTAGATGCAGGTAGGAGTCAGTCTACTTGTCACGGACGTGATGCCTATATACATGATCATGCCTAGATATTCTCATAATTATTCGCTTTTCTATCAATTGCTTGACAGTAATTTGTTCACCCACCGTAATACTTATGCTATCTTGAGAGAAGCCACTAGTGAAACCTATGGCCCCCGGGTCTATTTTCCATCATATAAGTTTCCATCTATTTTATTTTGCAATCTTTACTTTCAATCTATATCATAAAAATACCAAAAATATTTACCTTATCATTATTATCTCTATCAGATCTCACTCTTGTAAGTGACCGTGAAGGGCTTGACAACCCCTTTATCACGTTGGTTGCGAGGTTCTTATTTGTTTGTGTAGGTACGAGGGACTTGCGTGTGGCCTCCTACTGGATTGATACCTTGGTTCTCAGAAACTGAGGGAAATACTTACGCTACTTTGTTGCATCACCCTTTCCTCTTCAAGGGAAAACCAACGCAGTGCTCAAGAGGTAGCAAGAAGGATTTCTGGCGCCGTTGCCGGGGAGTCTACGCACAAGTCAAGACATACCAAGTACCCATCACAAACTCTTATCCCTCGCATTACATTATTTGCCATTTGCCTCTCGTTTTTCTCTCCCCCACTTCACCCTTGCCGTTTTATTCGCCCTCTTTTTCCATTCCCCTTCTCTTCTCCACTTTGCCTCTTTTTGCTTGTTTCTTGTTTGCTCGTGTTTGGATTTCTTGCTTGTCACTGTGTCTCAATATAATACTAAATTGTGTGGTTTTTCAAATACCAACTATAATGATTTTATTAGCACTCCTATTGCTCCTCTTACCGATGCTGAATCTTGTGAAATTAATGCTGCTTTGCTGAATCTTGTCATGAAAGATCCGTTTTCCGGCCTTCCTAGTGAAGATGCCGCTACCCATCTAAACAACTTTGTTGATCTATGTGATATGCAAAAGAAGAAAGATGTGGATAATGATATTGTTAAATTGAAGCTATTCCCGTTTTCGCTTAGAGATCATGCTAAAACTTGATTTTCATCTTTTCCTAAAAATAGTATTGATTCATGGGATAAGTGCAATGATGCTTTTATCTCTAAGAATTTTTCCTCCCACTAAGATCATAACTCTTCGAAACGATATTACGAATTTTAAGCAACTTGATCATGAACATGTTGCACAAGCTTGGGAGAGGATGAAATTAATGATACGTAATTGCCCTACACATGGTTTGAATCTTTGGACGATCATACAAAAAATTTATGCCAGATCGAACTTTGCTTCTAGAAATCTTTTAGATTCGGCCGCGGGTGGCACTTCTATGGAAATCACTTTAGGAGAAGCTACTAAACTCCTAGATAATATTATGGTTAGTTATTCTCAATGGCACACTGAAAGATCTACTAGTAAATAGGTTCATGCAATAGAAGAAATTAATGTTTTGAGTGGAAAGATGGATGAGCTTATGAAATTGTTTACTAATAAGAGTGTCCCTTCTGATCCTAATGATATGCCTTTGTCTATTTTGATTGAGAATAATAATGAATCTATGGATGTGAATTTTGTTGGTAGGAACAATTTTGGTAATAACGCGTATAGAGGTAATTTTAATCCTAGGCCATTTCCTAGTAATTCCTCTAATAATTATGGTAATTCCTACAACAATTCTTATGGAAATTATAATAATATGCGCTCTGATTTTGAATCTAATATTAAAGAATTTATTAGTTTGCAAAAGAGTTTCAATGCTTTGATTGAAGAAAAATTGTCTAAGATTGATGAGTTGGCTAGGAACGTAGATAGAATTTCTCTTGATGTTGATTCTTTGAAACTTAGATTTATTCCACCTAAGCATGATATCAATGAGTCTCTCAAAGCTATGAGCATTTTCATTGATGAGTGCAAAGAAACAACCGCTAGGATGCATGCTAAAAAAGATTGCTTTGTGAAAGCGTGTTCTTCTAGTTTCCTTGATAATAATGTTGAAGATCTAAAAGTTATTGATGTGTCCCCTATTAAATCTTTGTTTTGCAATATGAATGAAAATGATGGGACTGGAGATGAGTCAACTTTAGTTAGAAGGCGTCCTAATGATTCAGAGTTTTTAGATCTTGATGCAAAAATTGATAAAAGTGGGATTGGAGAGGTCAAAACTTTACACAGCAATGAACCCACTATCTTGGATTTCAAGGAATTTAATTATGATAATTGCTCTTTGATAGATTGTATTTCCTTGTTGCAATCCGTGTTAAATTCTATGCATGCTTATAGTCAAAATAAAGCTTTTACTAAACATATCGTTGATGCTTTAATGCAATCTTATCAAGAAAAGCTTGAATTGGAAGCTTCTATCCCAAGAAAACTTTATGATGAGGGGGAACCTACTATTAAAATTAAAATTAAAGATCATGAATGCTCTACTTTATGAGATTTGGGTGCTAGTGTTTCCACGATTCCTAAAACTTCGTGTGATTTGCTAGGTTTCCGTGAATTTGATGATTGTTCTTTAAACTTGCGTCTTGCGGATTCCACCATTAAGAAACCTATGGGAAGAATTAATGATGTTCTTATTGTTGCAAATGGGAATTATGTGCCCGTAGATTTCATTGTTCTTGATATTGATTGCAACCTTTCATGTCCTATTATTCTTGGTAGACCTTTCCTTAGAACGATTGGTGCAATTATTGATATGAAAGAATGGAATATTAGATTCCAATTTCCGTTAAGGAAGGGCATGGAAAACTTTCCTATAAATAAAATAAAATAACCTTATGAATCTATTATGAGGGCCACTTATGGATTGCATACCAAAGATGACAATACCTAGATCTATCCTTGCTTTTATGCCTAGCTAGGGGCGTTAAGCGATAGCACTTGTTGGGAGGCAACCCAATTTTATTTTTGTTTCTTGCTTTTTGGTTCTTTTTAGTAACAAATAATTCATATAGCCTCTTTTTAGATGTGGTTTTATGCTTTTAATTAGTGTTTGTGCCAAGTAGAACCTTTGGGAAGACTTGGGGAAAGTCTTTGTGATCTTGCTATAAAAAACAGAAACTTTGACGCTCATGAGATTTGCTGCAATTTTTTACTGGAGAGTGATATTTAGTTAATTCTTTTTGAAGATGATTAATAGATAAATTCCTCACGTCCAATTTATTTTAGAATTTTTGGGGTTCCAGAAGTATTCGAAACCTACAGATTACTACAGACTATTATGTTTTTGACAGATTCTGTTTTCCGTGTGTTGTTTGCTTATTTTGATGAATCTATGGCTAGTAATAGAGTTTATGAACCATAGAAAAGTTGGAATACATTAGTTTTAACACCAATATGAATAAAGAATAAGTTCATTACAGTACCTTGAAGTGGTGGTTTGTTTTGTTTTACTAACGGAGCTCACGAGATTTTCTTTTAAGTTTTGTGTTGTGAAGTTATCAAGTTTTGGGTAAATATTTGATGGATTATGGAACAAGGAGTGGAAAGAGCCTAAGCTTGGGGATGCCCAAGGTACCCCAAGTTAAAGTCCAAGGACAACCAAAGGCCTAAGCTTGGGGATGCCCTGGAAGGCATCCCCTCTTTCGTCTTCGTCCATCGGTAACTTTACTTGGAGCTATATTTTTATTCACCACATGATATGTGTTTTGCTTGGAGCGTCTTGTATGATTTGAGTCTTTGATTCCTAGTTTACCACAATCATCCTTTCTGTACACACCTTTTGGGAGAGAGACACATGAATTAGAATTTATTAGAATACTCTATGTGCTTCACTTATACCTTTTGAGCTAGATAATTTTGCTCTAGAGCTTCGCTTATATCTTTTAGAGCACGGTGGTGGTTTTATTTTATAAAAATTATTGATCTCTCATGCTTCACTTATATTATTTTGAGAGTCCCTTAGAACAACATGGTAATTTGCTTTGGTTATGAATTTATTCCTAATATGATAGGCATCCAAGATCGGTATAATAAAAACTTTCATAAAAAGTGCATTGAGTACTAGGAGAAGTTTGATATTTGACAATTGTTTTGAGATATAAATGTGGTAATATTAGAGTGTGATAGTTTGGTAGTTGTGAATTTGAGAAATACTTGCGTTGAAGTTTGCAAGTCCCATAGCATGCACGTATGGTGACCGTTGTGTAACAAATTTGAAACATGAGGTTTATTTGATTGTCTTCCTTATGAGTGGCAGTCGGGGACGAGCGATGGTCTTTTCCTACCAATCTATCCCCCTAGGAGCATGCACCTAAATGCTTTGTTTTTGATGACTTGTAGATTTTTGTAATAAGTATGTGAGTTCTTTATGACTAATGTTGAGTCCATGGATTATACGCACTCTCACCCTTCCATCATTGCTAGCCTCTTCGGTACCGCGCATTGCCCTTTCTCACCTTGAGAGTTGGTGCAAACTTCGCCGGTGCATCCAAACCCCGTGATACGATACGCTCTATCACACATAAGCCTCCTTATATCTTCCTCAAAATAGCCACCATACCTACCTATTATGCCATTTCCATAGCCATTCCGAGATATATTTCCATGCAGCTTTCCATCGTTCCATTTATTATGACACGCATCATCATTGTCATATTGCCTTGCATGATCATGTAGTTTACATCATATTTGTGGCAAAGCCACCATGCATATTATTTCATACATGTCACTCGTGATTCATTGACCATCCCGGTACACTGCCGGAGGCATTCATATAGAGTCATATTTTGTTCTAGTATCGAATTGTAATCATTGAGTTGTAAATAAATAGAATTGTGATGATCATCAGTAATAGAGCATTATCCCCAAAAAGGCCAAATAAAAAAAGGAAGGCCCCCAAACAAAGAGAAATAAAAAGGGACAATGCTACTATCCTCTTTTTCCACACTTGTGCTTCAAAGTAGCACCATGATCTTTATGATAGAGAGTCTCTTATTTTGTCACTTTCATATACTAGTGGGAATTTTTCATTATAGAACTTGGCTTGTATATTCCAACAATGGGCTTCCTCAAATGCCCTAGGTCTTCGTGAGCAAGCAAGTTGGATGCACACCAACTTAGTTTCTTTTGTTGAGCTTTCATACATTTATAGCTCTAATGCATCCGTTGCATGGAAATCCCTACTCCATGCATTGACATCAATTGATGGGCATCTCCCGAGCCCATTGATTAGCCGCGTCGATGTGAGACTTTCTCCTTTTTTTCTCTTCTCCACATAACCCCCATCATCATATTCTATTCCACCCATAGTGCTATATCCATGGCTCACGCTCATGTATTGCGTGAAAGTTGAAAAATGTTTGAGATTACTAAAGTGTGAAACAATTGCTTGTCTTGTCATCGGGGTTGTGCATGATGAGAGCATTCTTGTGTCAAGAAAATGGAGCATGACCAAACTATATGATTTTCTAGGGATGAACATTCTTTTGCCATGTTATTTTGAGAAGACATAATTGCTTAGTAAGTATGCTAGACTTTTTTCTTGAATCTTTCGGATCTGAATATTCATACCACAATAAAGAGAATTCCATTGAGAATTATGTTAGGTAGCATTCCACATCAAAAATTCTGTTTTTATCATTTACCTACTCGAGGACGAGCAGGAATTAAGCTTGGGGATGCTTGATACGTCTCCAATGTATCTATAATTTTTGATTGTTCCAGCTATAATATTATATGTTTTGGATGTTAATGGGCTTTATTTTACACTTCTATATTATTTTTGGGACTAACCTATTAACCCAAGGCCCAGTGCAAATTGTTTTTTTTTCCTATTTCAGTGTTTCGTAGAAAAGGAATATCAAATGGAATCCAAACAGAATGTAACCTTCATGAATGTGATTTTTGGAACAAACGTGATCCAGAGGACTTGGAGTGGATGTCAAGAAACGGACAAGGAGTCCACGAGGTAGGGGGCGCGCCTACCCCCTGGGCACGCTCTCCCCCCTTGTGGGCCCCTCATGGCTCAACCGACCTACTTCTTCCTCCCATATATACTCATATACCCTGAAAACATCCAGGAGCACCACGAAACCCTATTTCCACCGCCGCAACCTTCTGTACCCAAGAGATCCCATCTTGGGGCCTTTCCGGAGCTCCGTCGGAGGGGGCAACGATCACGGAGGGCCTCTACATCAACTCCATGGCCCCTCCGATGATGTGTGAGTAGTTTACTTCAGACCTTCGGGTCCATAGTTATTAGCTAGATGGCTTCTTCTCTCTCTTTGAATCTCAATACAAAGTTCTCCTTGATCTTCTTGGAGATCTATTCGATGTAACTCTTTTTGCGATGTGTTTGTCGAGATCCGATGAATTGTTGGTTTATGATCAAGTCTATCTATGAATAGTATTTGATTCTTCTCTGAAATCTTTTATGCATGATTGGTTATCTTTGCAAGTCTCTTCGAATTATCAGTTTGATTTGGCCTACTAGATTGATCTTTCTTGCAATGGGAGAATTGCTTAGCTTTGGGTTCAATCTTGTGGTGCTCGATCCTAGTGACAGAAAGCGAAACGACACGTATTGTATTGTTTCCATCGAGGATAAAATATGGGGTTTATATCATATTGCTTGAGTTTATCCCTCTACATCTTGTCATCTTACCTTACCTAATGTGTTACTCTGTTCTTATGAACTTAATACTCTAGATGCATGCTGGATAGCGGTCGATGTGTGGAGTAATAGTACTAGATGTAGGCAAGAGTCGGTCTACTTGTCACGAACGTGATGCCTATATACATGATCATGCCTAGATATTCTCATAATTATTCTCTTTTCTATCAATTGCTCGACAGTAATATGTTCACCCACCCTAATATTTATGCTATCTTGAGAGAAACCACTAGTGAAACCTATGGCCCCAGGTCTATTTTCCATCATATAAGTTTCCAATCTATTTTATTTTTCAATCTTTACTTTCAATCTATATCATAAAAATACCAAAAATAATTACCTTATCATTATTATCTCTATCAGATCTCACTCTCGTAAGTGACCGTGAAGGGCTTGACAACCCCTTTATCACGTTGGTTGCGAGGTTCTTATTTGTTTGTGTAGGTACGAGGGACTTGCGTGTGGTCTCCTACTGTATTGATACCTTACTTCTCGAAAACTGAGGGAAATAATTACGCTACTTTGTTGCATCACCTTTTCCTCTTCAAGGGAAAACCAACGCAGTGCTTAAGAGGTAGCAGCTGCGCACCAGGGAGCTGCTGGCGAGGGGCTGCCGGAATACTGGCCCCAGGAGGGATTATTAGTTTTCCTATTGGTCGTTTCAATTTTATGCATTGTACCTAGTAGTTAAGTATCATCACGTATATGTGATGATATTATATATATATATATATATTCTCTGATGATCTAATGAACAATTAATATATATATTATGAATTCCATTTTCTATCTGTTTTTGTATACTAATTTGAATCTAGTTGTTATCATCCACATATACAGAATGGAAAGCATATATACACACATTGAAACGGAACATATAAGAATGGAAAACAGAGTACACACATTAAAATAGAGCAATAAACAGAGCAATACTCTGATTGTTGTGAACACAAAGCTATCCACGTCGAAACGACTTTTCAAAATAAAACACGTCCATGAGACCATGACCAGCAGCCCTTGCCTAGGGTAGCTCTTGGCTCTGCCTGAACTCGTGCAGGCGTTCGTCCAAGCGGTCGACACGTTCGCGGTACATCTAAGCGCGATCTCGAGCTCCAAGTTCGCTATTTCATCGGAGATCACCAGCTCGAGGATGCGACGGCCATGTTCCTCTTTTGCGCCTAGGTGGACACCTGGGCCAAAGAGGCGGTCGAGCCTACGGACCAGCGCGTTGGCATCCAGCGGGCCACAGACAAGGCGAACGGCGGCACCCATGCGAGCGGCGCGGCGGGCGTCTGGTGCAAGTACGGCGCGGCCGGCCTCTGATGCAAGTACGACGCTGAGGGCCTCTGCCCACTCCTGGTAAGGAATGGGGGTACTGACGAGACGTGTACCCGGTTGTGACGCTGTGTCGATAGCAAGCAAGCGCCGCTTGATCCGCTCTTGCTGTGCGGCGCGCCGCGCCTCTCACTCTGCGGCGCTCCAATGGTCTCGCCATGCGGCGAGCCACAGCCTATCGACACGGACGCGCCTAGCTTGCTCTGCGGCGCGCCATCGATCATGTTGTGCGGCGAGCTGCAGCCTGTCGGTGCTGACATGCCTATCTTGATCCGCGGTGCTCAAGCGCCATGCGCCAAAGGTCTGCTCAACCTTGGCGATGACGCGCCTCACAGCGTCGTCCATCGCATTGCCGGGGAGTGCCTCGGCCTTGACGGGCTGTGGCGCATGCTCGTTTTCCTCGTCGACGAGGTTGATGGCAGAGGCGGCGCTTTGATGGGTTGGCATGCTTGGAAAAGGTGGATGTGCTACAGGTTGCGCTTGTCACCTCTGTGCGTCGCGCGCCCCCTATGCGCAATATAGCAGGGTGGCGGGAAACAGGTGAGGAAATGGCGGGAAACGGTGGCGTGTTCATAAAATGCCATCAATTAATGGAAACTTAGCATCGAGCTAACACAAGAAGTAGATGATGATCAGATGAACACGGACCACACTAGGGAACCCGTCGTTGATGAATTCATCAATCCCAAATGGTTGAATACTAGCAAGCGTTTCCCCACAACACACATAGCCTATTCCATCACAAATAGGTCGGATGGATCAACTGTATGCCACGTATCGCACATTGTCAAAAAGTAATGCGGTAGACCTTCTTTAACATGTGTTAAAAAATAAAAAAATAAAAAAACAAGGACCTCGAGGTTAAATTAGCTGAGGGAATGGGGCATTTTGGTCATTTGACCGAAATGACCCATCCATCGCCTAATTGAACATCAACACAACTTCCCATCCAGTCACCCATCCGATGGCTGCTCCAGCCTGAGGACACTTAACTTGATAGTTTTCTTACATGAGCTACTGGTGGAACAGCTAGTCCTTACTGATAGGAATGCCTTTTCACATCCTTATGGCGTATCCGGATGACCGCCCGTCCCACAATGGCCAATAGATGTTGTGTAGACAGAGCATATCACATACGTCTTACTAGAAGCAATCGTCTATGTTATTATTGGTCTTCACACACATTTCTGATTACAGACCTGTTTGTCGCGTATCACACACATATTGTTATATTGAACCGTTTATGTTCTATTGCCTAATCACAAACAGTTCATCCGAGTGAACCGTATGTTGTACATCGCACACACCTTGATCGGGCTGACCATTTCTTTTGTGTTGCCTAATCACGCATAGTTCATCCCATTGAACCGTATTTTGTATATCGCACACGCCTTCATCTGGTTGCCCATTTATTTTGTTCCTCCTCATCACAAACAGTTAATTGAGATGAACCGCATGGCCCTCATCGCACACGCAACTATAATCTGAACCGTGTTTGATGTATCAGTCATCGCAAATGTTTTGCATCATTTCTGACAGTTTTCATACAACACCGTTTGCGATTATTGCATGGCACACAGTTTCTCGAAGGGTCTATGATCGTAGTGTCGCGTTAGCAGCATCCTGTAGTAGTGCAAACACATATATATCAAGTTCACATGATTTCTTGCAACATGATTTCTCCCATGACCTCAGGAACAAAAGTAACTACTCACAAATAATAATCATGCTCAAGATCAGAGGGGTATTAAATAGCATATTGGATCTGAACATATAATCTTCCACCAAATAAACCATAGAGTAATCAACTACAAGATATAATCAGCACTACTAGTCACCCACAAGCACCAATCTATAGTTCCGGTAACAAGATTGAACACAAGAGATGAACTAGGGTTTGAGATGAGATGGTGTTGTTGAAGATGTTAACGGAGATTGCCCTCCCCAAGATGGGAGAGTTGTTGGTGATGATGAGGACAATGATTTCCCCCTCCGGGAGGGAAGTTACCCCGGCGGAATCGCTCCGCCGAAGGGCAAAAGTGCTCCTGCCCAAGTTCCGCCTTGAGATGGCGGCGCGCCATCTCGAAAGACCTCTCCTTATTTTTTTCTAGGTCAAAATGACTTATATACCAGAAGATGGGCACCGAAGGTGGGCCTGGGTGAGCACAACCTACGAGGGCGCGCTTGGGCTCCCTGGCACGCCCAGGTGGGTTGTGACCACCTGGTGGGCCCACTCTGGTACTTATTTTCTCCAATATTCTTCATATATTCCATAAAAATTATTCGTGAAGTTTCAGCTTGTTTGGAGTTGTGCAGAATAGGTAGCCTGACGTAGCTTTTCCAGGTCCAGATTTCCAGCTGCCAGAATTCTCCCTCTTTGTGTATACCTTGCATATTATAAGATAAAAGGCATTAGAATTACTCCAGAAAGCATTATTATGGATAAAAACATCATAAATAACTGTAGGAAAACATGATGCAAAATGAACGTATCACGGGCCCATAGATGGAAGCGTCACATGTGAGTGTCCTAGGATAACCACCGCCTGCATGCATGTGGCCGAAAGAGGTATTGTGTGATGTTTGAATAGCGAATGCACAACTTTGATAAGGCACGTGCCTCAGAAACCAAAAAGTCCCAACACTGAGTGAGGTGTATGTGTTCACGGACGCGTACGTAGTATCTATGCTAGTTCCCTCCCACCTCTTTGACACGTACTATATACTCCAAGCATAACACCAACAAAAAAGATCTACCTTGCTGGTCAAATTAACCTCTCTACAGGCTGTTGGTCAAAGTAATGGACGACGACCTCACGGGCCCATAGAAAAGCATCACGTGCGAGTGAGTGTCGTGTAGGACAACCGCCGACTGCATGTGGCCAAAACATGTATGTATGAAAGGGTTGTGTAATGTTTTAAATAACGAATTCACGACTCTGATGTGGCACCTGCCTCACAAAACGACCAACCCACACCGGTGGCTCACGACTCATAGTGTACTGCCATCCACCCCCCAGACGCACACACGCACACACACAAACACACACCGCATCCACCACAACTACGATGCATGTTAAATTTTTCCATGGTGAACATATGTTACCAAAGGAGGGACGTTTTAATTTTCAAAAAAAACAGAGATCATTAAGATGTTTTAGTACATTGACTGATTTTCTAGGGGTATAATGTGCAAAAATCAAATTTGAGCTACATGCACACGTGACAGTGCACCTAAATGGATCGGAAAAACACATGTGTCTCACTGGGTGTATGTTTACTCTCCATGCAAGAAATTACAAACATTGAGAATCTTGATTTTTAAAATCTAGTACATCTAAAACTTATTTGAAATTCATGAAACTTATCATGTTGTTATATGGACACCAATACACAGTGGCATTGTACCTTTTTGTCAAATTTGAGACAAGTTTTGATGTAATATTTATCTTCTTACAAATGGGAGATTATTAATAATTGGGAACCAATATTGCAAACGGGTTATTTATTCGAACCGTGAGCATTAAACCAACAATGGATATGTGCCATGCTTCGTTTAAGCAATAAAGCGGTAACATTAATCATCAAAATAGAAAAACAATATATGTGCCGCCACATGACCCGTGTGGCGTGCGAGTAGGTGTGAGTTGACGGGATGCATGCGAGAAGTTTGCCGCGCAGGCAGACTGGGAGGCGTGCGTGCAGGTGTGTGAATTACGGTAGGCGTGTTCATTGCACAGTGTTTTCGGGAGGCTTGCGAGTAGCTTTGTGAAATGACGGTAGGCATGCCAGTAGTCCGGCGCGCAGGATCACCAAGAGGCGAGCCAGCGGTTTGACCGCCGCCCGCCTCTCTCCCACTACTCCATATTAATGGCGCGCCCGAGCGGCCGCACCCCCCATCCTCGCCGCACAATCCTCTCTCTCTGCATGCATCCTCGACGTCACTCTCAGTCCTCAAAGTCGTCAGTGTATGAGTATGTCACCGAAGCGCCCCATCGGAGGGAGTGGCGACGCCGGGGCTGCTGAAGCACCGGAGCACGGCGTGGAGATGGAGACAAAGGTTGTCGTCTCCGCCGACGAGGTATCGCGGCACCCTGACGTCATCGACGGCGTCGTGCTTCCACATCCAGAGCCAGAGGTCCACACTGACTCTGGTGACGACTCGGGCGACGATGGAGAACCAGTTAGTCCCATTTATGTGTCAAATACATCCTAGGGTTTCTCTGGTTACTCCTGCGTCCTGCCTCCCCTTTTTGGATTAGAAATCCTATGGTTATGTTCTCGTAATCCATGAAATCTGAGTAAGTTTCCTTAAACCCATGTAGTGTATTGATTGTTTGAATGGTACAAGTGATAAGTGATTAGTTGTTTCATCTGTGCAAATGATTTTTTCTAATAATCCGACTAGGGTTAGTGTTCATGCTAATAATTCCTAGCCAGATCTTGACAATTGATTTTGAATGACCTACATATATGTTTGTGCCATTATTTTCTTCAAGATTGATCTATACATAGACGATTGTGCTTAAAAATCGAACCATAATCTCTGGATATGTCTAAAAAAATAGCCATAAATTCCTAATCCTACTTTATCATAGAGATTAGTTTGTATTCCAAATTTGACGCCACACTTTTTACTATATGGATAGGTGCTATCTGACGGTGTCAACCGCAAGGATGAAGATGGCCAGAGGAGGAACAAGAGGCAAATCCTCAGGGAGCTTTATGCGGGAATGCATAACTGGCATATTAGGACCTGGGATGGCGGCTTTCGATGCCCATTTTGCAACCAAAAGCTTCATCACGCGTATCAAAGTGTTCGGGTGCTTGCAAGAGGACGAGCCATTGGCTCCTTCAAGCAGAAGTATTCTCGCATGGTGGCGCACGCCGCGTACGTCGTGTACCTGGAGAAGCTTCAGGGTCGTGCCGGCAGATGAGATGAGATGTGGCATCGAACTATGTATGGCTATGTAGTGTCTTAATTATAAATGTGCTTGAGTATGCTTAATGACGGTTGAACTATGTACTTAGAGTTGAACTATGCATGTGTACGCTTATTATCTATGCCTGAGTATGTTTAATCTATATTTACTTATGTCTAAATGTGGGATATGGATGCAATAAGTTCGGTTGATGGAATCTACCTCCATCTTGGTTTATTGGTCCCCTTTTTAATTTGTGTTAAATTTTAACCAAAGATTTAACTGACAAAATGTTAGTGCGAGTCAGCAAAAATTGTATCGTTGGATGGGTATTTGAACTTAGTGTTCAATGATATAATTTTGGTGACATGCATAAACATTTGCTAGTTAAATCTTTGGCCAAATTTTGGCACAAATTACAAAGGGGGCCAATAAACCAGGACAGAGATAGTATGTCAATCACACACGGTTCCCAAAAACTAGAACCATGTGCAATGACTTTCATTTTCCCTATTACGTCAATCACACACTATTGGCTCTAGCAAACCATTGCCTCTAAAACTCTTTGTGGGACAGAAAACCCTCACCACCCAATTCAAAAAAGAAAAAAGAAAACCCTCACCATCCCCACATCACAAAAACCCTCACCCCGCTCGCCACCCCCTCCGGTCCACATTCACACCCGCACAAGCTCCTCCGCGACTCTGCATGGCACTGCCTATCGCCGCGGCAACCACTTAGCTCGACGCCTGTCGCCGCCACCAGGCTTCCAACAAACCCCACCGCATTTCGCCACTTCCGCTTGTCGCCTCCTATCGCCATCGACTTTCTCGATGCTGCTCGTGGTCGACCCAGCTCCGCCCGGTTGGCGAATCCGCTGTATTGAGGGTTTTTTTCATGGACAACAAGGTAACTAATTTAATGAGATATTATCTCATCTCTTATACCAGTTCATCTGCCTCCTTTAATCACCCGGCCGAAATCGTCGTCAATTCATTTTTATTCGAGCTGATTTGAGGGTTTTCTTTCTTCATAGAGTGTACAGTGCACGGACACATCAGGACTTCGCGGCCTCGACTAGACACCATGGAGTTCCATCTCACCGTACCGGATGACTTGAGGATGAGCGTGGTATGTTCAACCTCACCCTAAATCAGTTGGCATGGCCTACTTTCCTGAATACATACTAAATATTGCTACATTTGGATAAAAGGTGCCATGTGCAGCATATATGTCAAAGGGGATTCTTCCCCTCTTCTTTCTATATTAGGAAAATTAATGATGTATTATTCTTTTGACTCTCATATTTCCATGACATCATGGTTACCCTATCAGTTTAATTATAGATTTTTGCCCTCTGATTTCAACAGTTGTACAGGTCTTTCAATTTCTCCCATATTTGCACGTTACCATATTCTTTAACAATCCTACAATTTTCTACAGCGCGTCCCTTGCTATGCAACAGAACCTGTAGTACACAATCTTGCCCTTTACATAAACCAAGACTACAGGGATGTAATACTGAACACAAACCATGGATTTACAGTCCTTGCTTCTGTAAGAATTGATGAATGTGGTCACTCCTATTTTGCCATGGACCTTTGGACATAAATTTTGAAGTTTTATGTATTGAAAGCTGGCACTAAAATTGCACTGCACATAAAAGAGCCTCGTCATGAGATATATGCTAACTTCCCCGGCGATATCTAATACGTCTCCAACGTGTCTATAAATTATGAAATATTCATGATGTTATATTATCATTCTTGTATGTTTTACAATCATTTTATAGCAACTTTATATCATTTTTGGGACTAACCTATGGACATAGTGCCCAATGTCGGTTGCTATTTTTTGCTTGTTTTTTACATCACAGAAAATCAATACCAAATGGAGTCCAAACGCAGCGAAACTTTTTGGAGATGTTTTTTGGACCAGAAGACATCCAGTGGGCCAAAGAAGTGTCATAGGGGAGCCCCGAGGGGGGCACAATCCACCAAGGCGCGCCTAGGTCGCTTGTGCCTACCTCGGTGGCCTCCCGTACCGTCTCTTCGCCCTATAAATTGCCAAATATTCCAAACCCCCCCCCCCGAAGAGAACCCAGATCAGAAGTTCCACCACTGCAAGCCTCTGTAGCCACGAAAAACCAATCTAGACCCCGTTCTGGCACCCTGTCGGAGGGGTAAATCATCACTAGTGGCCATCTTCATCATCCCGGTGGCCACCACGATGAGGAGGGAGTAGTCCACCCTCAGGGTTGAGGGTTTGTGCCAGTAGCTATGTGTTTAATCTATCTCTCTCTCATGTTCTTGAGATGGCATGATCTTGATCTATCGCGGGCTTTGTTAATATAGTTAGATCATATGATGTTTCTCCATCTATATCTTGTTGTGATGAGTTAAGTTTTCCCTTTGAGATTTCGTTCTTATTGGATTTAATACTTTTATGGATTTGAGAGCACTTGATATATGTCTTGCATATGAACACCCGTGGTGAGAATGCGGTATTATATTGATTCACTTGAGATATGGTTTGGCACTCAACTCGCGGATTCCCGAGGTGACATTGGGGTAATCTATGCATAGGGGTTGATGCACGTTCTTGTATTTTGTTTCTTCGGTAGAAATCTTGGGGCACTCTTTGAGGTTCTTTGTGTTGGATTGAGTATTATAAATCTGAATTTTGTTTCAGTGTTGTTTTAGTATGAACTCTTGATAGATCGACTGGAAAGAAGAACTTGGTGTTATTTTAGTACGAACTCTTGGACAGATCAATCGGAAAGAATAGCTACAAACAATTTCTTCTTATGTTGCCCTCTAGATAGGAACTTTGAAGTGATTCTTCATCACACATCGAGGGATGGTTATATGATCCAATTATATTAGCATTGTTGAGAGATTGCACTAGCGAAAGTACGGACCCTTGGCCTCATTTTCAAGCATTGCAATACCATTTGTGCTCCGTTTTATCAATTCCTACCTTGCTGTTTTCTATTCTTACTATTACAAAAATCAATATCTACTATCATTACTACATGTGTATCACCATCTCTTCTCCAAACTAGTGCACCTATACAATTTACCATTGTATTTGGTGTGCTGGGAATACAAGAGACTTTTTATTATTTGGTTGCAGGGTTGTTTGAGAGAGACCATATTCATCCCACACCTCCCATGGATTGATAAACCTTAGGTCATCCACTTGAGGGAAATGTGCTACTATCCTACAAAACTCTGCGCTTGGAGGCCCAACACGAGTCTACAAGAACAAGTTGTGTAGTAGACATCAAGCACTTTTCTGGCGACGTTGCTGGGGAGATTAGGTAAGCGGCACTCACACCCCGTCAATGAATCTCTTTTTTGGCGCTGTTGCCAGGGAGGTGAGTGCTTGCAGATATATCTTTAGATCTTGCAATCAAATCTTTAGTTTCTTGTTTTATCACTAGTTTGATTTATAATAGAAAAAATGGAATTGAGGTTGCATCATATAATTCATCTTTATAATGTCTTTCTGTAAATGATGGAAAGGAAAATTGTGCTCAATTGATAGAAGAATAATTCTATAAAATTTTTGACAAAAAATCTCTGAATGATGAGCATGATTGCAATGTTGTTGGGATGAACTCTTTGAATATCCATGATGCTAACGATATGCAAAGCCATAATCTTAGAGGATGCTATGTTTGATGAAGATGGTATTTTTAGTCTCCCAAGTTTTGATGAGAAAATTTATTATGATGAAGGCATGCCTCCTATTTATGATGATTATATTGATGAAAGTGGGTTTGGAAGAGTGTCAACTCTATGTACTAATGATCCCACTTTTTTGGAGGGTGTTGAATCTTATTGTGATAATTATCAAAGTGGATTTGGAGAGGTCATGACTTTATTTAGTGATGAATCCACTATTTTGGAAGAAGTTTCAATTGATTACAAAAACAAAGTTGCTATCTATGATGATTATGGTGATGACATGTATGCTATAAAGAATAATGATAACCATGAAACTTATCATCATGATTATAATTTTCGATACCATGATAGTTATTTTGTTGAGTTTGCTCCCACTACTATTCATGAGAATAATTTTTCTTATGTAGAGAGTAACAAAATTTCTATGCTTATGCATCATGAAAAGAGTGCTTTATGTGATAATTATATTGTTGAATTCATTCATGATGCTACTAAAAATTATTATGAGAGAGGAACATATGCTTTTACTTATCTCACTAATATCAAGTTTCCTCTCTATGTGTTGAAAGTTTTGATGTCATGCTTGTTTTACCTTCCTATGCTTGTTGATTATTGCTCCCATAATTTGTTTGCTCACAAAATCCCTATGCATAGGAAGTGGGTTATACTTAAATGTGCTAGTCATATGCTTCATGATGCTCTCTTCATGTTTCAATTCTTATCTTTTATGCGAGCATCATTAAAATCATCATGCCTAGCTAAAAGGCATTAAAGAAAAGCGCTTGTTGGGAGACAACCCAACACTTTTACCTACTATTTTTGTGTGTTCGCATGATAAGGCTACTGTAGTAATCATATTTTATAGCTTTTATTTCAATAAAGTGCCAAGTGAAGCCTTTGGAATTATGTTTGGTGATAGTTGATTTGATCATGTTGGAAAACAGAATTTTTTGTGTCCAGTAATTTTTTTTCAAAAATCACAGATGTGACAAAAGCTTCTTAATTTTTTACACGACATTTATATACAAATTTCTTGCATCTTCCTAATTTTCAGAATTTTTGGAGTAGCAGAAGTATGGTTATAGTACAGATTACTACAGACCGTTCTGTTTTTGACATATTCTGTTTTCAATGCATAGTTTGCTTGATTTCTAGTTTCTATGGCTTATATTGCTCAATATAAATTGTAGAAATGATAAGGCACGGTAGGCATTGTCTGAGAACAATTATGAATCTTGTCTTTGACAGTACCATAGTGAATGGTTTGCTCTTTATCATACTACCTGATACGTCTCCAACATATCTACAATTTTTTGTTGTTCCATGCTATTATATTATCTATTTTGGATGTTTTATATGCATTAAAATATGCTATTTTATATTATTTTTGGGACTAAACTATTAACCTAGGGCATAGTGTCAGTTCCTATTTTTCCTTGTTTTTTGAGTTTCGAAGAAAAAGAATACCAAACGGAATGGAACCTTCCCGATGATTTTTCTTGGACCAGAAGCAAACCAGGAGACTTGGAGATGAAGTCGGAGGAGCCACGAGGTGGCCACAAGGATGGAGGGTGCGCCCAGGGGGTAGGGCGCGCCCCCCACCCTTGTGGGCCCCCGTGACCCTCCTGACCTAATTCTTTTGCCTATATATTCCCAAATGTCCCTAAACCACTAGAGGCATCCACGAAAACACTTTTCCACCACCACAACCTTCTGTACCCGTGAGATCCCATCTAGGGACCTTTTCCGGCACCCTGCCATAGGGGGATTCAATCACGGAGGGTTTCTACATCAACTATATTGCCCTTCCGATGAAGCGTGAGTAGTTTACCACAGACCTACGGGTCCATAGCTAGTAGCTAGATGGATTCTTCTCTCTCTTTGATTCTCAATACCATGTTCTCCTCGATGTTCTTGGAGATCTATTCGATGTAATACTTTTTGCGGTGTGTTTGCCGACATCCATGAATTGTGGATTTATGATCAGCTTATCTATGAATATTATTTGAATCTTCTCTGAATTCTTTTATGCATGATTTGATATCTTTGTAATTCTCTTTGAACTATCGGTTTGGTTTGGCCAACTACATTGGTTTTTCTTGCAATAGGTGAAGTGCTTAGCTTTGGGTTCAATCTTGCGGTGTTCTTTCCTAGTGACAGTAGGGGCAGCAATGCACGTATTGTATTGTTGCCATCGAGGATAAAAAATGGGGTTTTCGTCATATTGCTTGAGTTAATTCCTCTACATCATGTCATCTTACTTAATGCGTTACTCTGTTCTTCATGAACTTATAATACTCTAGATGCAGGCAGGGAGTCGGTCGATGTGTGGAGTAATAGTAGTAGATACGAAATCGTTTCGGTCTACTTGACACGGACGTGATGCCTATATTCATGATCATTGCCTTAGATATCGTCATAACTTTGCGCTTTTCTATCAATTGCTCGGCAGCAATTTGTTCACCCACCGCATTATTTGCTATCTTGAGAGAAGCCTCTAGTGAAACCTATGGCCCCCGGGTCTATTTTCCATCATATAAGTTTTTGATCTACAATATTAGTTTCCAATTTACTATTTTTGCAATCTTTTACTTTCCGATCTATAAACAAAAAGACCAAAAATAGTTACTTTACCTTTTATCTATCTCTATCAGATCTCACGTTTGCAAATAACCGTGAAGGGATTGACAACCCCTTTATCGCGTTGGGTGCAAGTTGTTTGATTGTTTGTGTAGGTATTCGGTGATTTGTGTGTTATCTCCTACTGGATTGATAACTTGGTTCTCAAACTGAGGGAAATACTTATCTCTACTTTGTTGCATCACCCTTTCCTCTTCAAGGGAAAAACCAACGCAAGCTCAAGAAGTAGCAGGACATACCAAGTACCCATCATAAACTCTCATCTCTTGCATTACATTATTCGCCATTTGCCTCTCGTTTTCCTCTCCCCAACTTCTAAAATGATTTTCAAAAAGATTTGCCTTTTCTTCGCCCTTCTTCTCATTCGATCCTATCTTTGCTTGTGTTGCCATGTGCTATCTATTTGCTTGCATCTTCGCTTGCTAAAAATCTATTGATATGGATCCTCGTCCACTTGCTAATCATTTTAAAATATCCAATTATGATGAACTAATTGCTAGTGATTTGTGTGCACCAGATTATCTTTATGAAATTTTGCTAGAAATTCATGAATCTGAAAATTGTGATGAAGAAATTTATAAAGAGATTCACGATAGCTCCTTGAATAAAAAGCATGATTGCGATAATGATATTATAAATTCTGTTAATGTCAATTGTGCTAATATTATGCAAAACCCTAAGCTTGGGGGTGCTAATTTTGGTATGTCCATTACTTACTACAATGATCATGATTGGGGTGATTCTTCTTACAATCTTGAAAATTTATTTAAGCCCCATGATGAATATGAGATTGATAATAATGTTTGCAATAGTACTGAAAGTGGGTTTGGAAGAGTGTCAACTTTATATCCCACCTATTTGGATAATGTTAAATCTTATGAAGTTTTTGATAAACGTGGGTTCGGAGAGGTCATGACTTTATTTTATGATATCCCACTATTTCGGAAGAGTGTCAACTTTCCATGCATGTGGATCATGTGGAGAATACGTTTTGTGATATTGTTCAATTTGAGTATGATCCCACATGTAATTATTATGAGAGAGGGAAATATGGTTATAGGAATTTTCATGTCACTAAATTACCTCTCGTTATGTTGATATTGTTATTGTTTCTTTCTTCTTCCTTGCATATGCTAGTTTTTGCTTGTCTTGATAATTTGTTTGCTTATAAAATGCCTATGCATAGGAAGTATGTTAGACTTATATGTGTGTGTCACATGATATATGATGCTCTCTTTGTGCTTCAATTGCTATCTTTCATGTGAGCATCATTAAAATTATCATGCCTGGCTAAAAGGCTTTAAATAAAAGCACTTGTTGGGAGACAACCCAATATATTTCCTTTCTGTTTTGCAATAAATAATTCGTATAGCCTCTGGTTAGATGTGGTTTTTGTGTTTTAATTAGTGTTTGTGCCAAGTAAGACCTTTGGGATGGCTTACGGTAATAGTTGATTTTATCTTGCTGAAAAACAGAAACTTTTGCGCTTAGGAAAACAATTCTCATTTTTAACAGAAGCATGATAAAATACTTATTATTTTTGCAGAATATTAATAAAACAATTTCTTCCTAATTTCTCAGAACTTTTGGAGTTACAGAAGTATTCGAGAGTTACAGATTGCTACAAACTATTCTGTTTTTGATAGATTCTGCTTTCTTTGTGTTGTTTGCTTATTTTGATGATTCTATGAGTAGTATCGGGCGGTATGAACCTTGGAAAAGTTGGAATACAGTAGATATTACACCAATATAAATAAAGAATTAGTTCACAATAGTACCAAAAGTGGTGATTTATTTTCTTATACTAACGGAGATTATGAGATTTTCTGTTGAGTTTTGTGTTGTGAAGTTTTCAAGTTTTGGGTAAGGATTTGATGGACTATGGAATATGGAGTGGCAAGAGCCTAAGCTTGGGGATGCCCAAGGCACCCCAAGGTAATATTCAAGGACAACCAAGATCCTAAGCTTGGGATGCCCTGGAAGGCATCCCCTCTTTCATCTTCGTCTATCGGTAACTTTACTTGAGGCTATATTTTTATTCACCACATGATATGTGTTTTGCTTGGAGCGTCTTGTATGATTTGAGTCTTTGATTTTTAGTTCGCCACAATCATCCTTGTTGTACACACCTTCTGAGAGGGACACACGTGAATCATGATTTATTAGGATACTCTATGTGCTTCATTTATATCTTTTGATCTAGGCAATTTTGCCCTAGTACTTCACTTATATCTTTTTAGAGCACGGCAGTGATTTTATTTTATAGAAATTGATGAACTCTCATGATTCACTTATATTATTTTGAGAGTTTTTTAACATCATGGTAATTTGCTTTGGTTATAAAATTAGTCCTAATATGATAGGCATCCAAAAGGGATATAACAAAAACTTTCATATAAAGTGCATCGAATACTATGAGAAGTTTGATTCCTTATGATTGTTTTGAGATATAGAGATGGTGATATTAGAGTCATGCTAGTGAGTAATTGTGAATTTTAGAAATACTTGTGTTAAGATTGTGATTCCCATAGCATGCACGTATGAACTGTTATGTGATGAAGTCGGAGCATGATTTATTTATTGATTGTCTTCCTTATGAGTGGCAGTCGGGGACGAGCGATGCTCTTTTCCTACCAATCTATCCCCCTAGGAGCATGCGCGTGGTACTTCGTTTCGATAACTAATAGATTTTTGCAATAAGTATGTGAGTTCTTTATGACTAATATTGAGTCTATGGATTGTACGCACTCTCACCCTTCCACCATTGCTAGCCTCTCTAGTGCCGCGCAACTTTCGCCGGTACCTTAAACCCACCATATACCTTCCTCAAAATAGCCACCATACCTACCTATTATGGAATTTCCATAGCCATTCCGAGATATATTGCCATGCAACTTTCCATCATTGTCATATTACTTTGCATGGTCATGTAGTTGACATCGTATTTGTCACAAAACCACCGTTCATAATTCTTTCATACATGTCACTCTTGATTCATTGCACATCCCGGTACACCACCGGAGGCATTCATATAGAGTCATATTTTGTTCTAATATTGAATTGTAATTCTTGAGTTGTAAGTAAATAAAAGTGTGATGATCTTCATTATTAGAGCATTTCCCATGTGAGGAAAAGGATGATGGAAACTATGATTCCCCCACAAGTCGGGATGAGACTTCGGAAAAAAAAAAGAGGCCAAAAAATGAGAGAAGGCCCAAATAAAAAAAATGAGAGAAAAGAGAGAAGGGACAATGTTACTATCCTTTTACCACACTTGTGCTTCAAAGTAGCACCATGATCTTCATGATAGAGAGTCTCCTATGTTGTCACTTTCATATACTAGTGGGAATTTTTCATTATAGAACTTGGCTTGTATATCCCAATGATGGGCTTCCTCAAATTGCCATAGGTCTTTCTAAAAAGGTCTTCATGAGCAAGCAAGTTGGATGCACACCCACTTATTTTTCTTTTGGAGCTTACATACACTTATTGCTCTAGTGCATCCGTTCCATGGCAATCCCTACTCACTCACATTGATATCTATTGATGGGCATCTCCATAGCTCGTTGATACTCCTAGTTGATGTGAGACTATCTCCTTATTTTTGTCTTCTCCACAACCACCATATTCTATTCCACTTATAATGTTATGTCCATGGCTCACGCTCATGTATTGCGTGAAAGTTGAAAAGGTTTGAGAACATAAAAAATATGAAACAATTCCTTGGCTTGTCATCGGGGTTGTGCATGATTTGAATATTTTGTGTGATGAAGATGGAGCATAGCCAGACTATATGATTTTGTAGGGATAAGCTTTCTTTGGCCATATTATTTTGAGAAGACATAATTGCCTTGTTAGTATGCTTGAAGTATTATTGTTTTTATGTCAATATTAAACTTTTTTTTGAATCTTATGGATCTAGACATTCATGCCACAATACAGAAAATTACATGAATAAATATGTTAGGTAGCATTCCACATCAAAAATTTTGTTTTTATCATTTACCTACTTGAGGACGAGCGGGAATTAAGCTTGGGGATGCTTGATACGTCTTCAACGTATCTATAATTTTTTATTGTTCCATGCTATTATATTATCTACTTTGGATGTTTTATATGCATTAATATGCTATTTTATATTATTTTTGGGACAAACCTATTAACCTAGGGCCCAGTGCCAGTTCCTCTTTTTTCCTTGTTTTTGAGTTTCCCAGAAAAGGAATACCAAACGGATTCCAAACAGAAAGAAACCTTCGCGATGATTTTTCTTGGACTAGAAGCAAACTAGGAGACTTGGAAATGAAGTCGGAGGAGCCACAAGGACGGAGGGCGCGCCTAGGGGGGCAGGGCGCGCCCCCACCCTTGTGGGCCCCCTGTGACCCTCCTGACCTAATTCTTTCGCCTATATATTTCCAAATATCCCAAACCACCAGAGGCATCCACGAAAACACTTTTCCACCGCCACAACTGAGGGAGTCCTAGATTAAGGGGTCCTTGGGCGTCCGGCCTGTGTGACATGGGACGGACTATTGGGCCATGAAGATACAAGATAGAAGACTTCCTCCCGTTTCCGGATGGGACTCTCCTTTGTGTGGATTGCAAGCATGGTGTCCGGATGTATTATTTCCTTTCTCTGTAACTGACTTTGTGTAACCCTAGTCCCCTCTGGTGTCTATATAAACCGGAGGGTTTAGTCCATAGAGACAATCACAATCATACAGGCTAGACTTCTAGGGTTTATCCACAACGATCTCGTGGTAGATCAACTCTTGTAATCCTCATACTCATCAAGATCAATCAAGCAGGACGTAGGGTATTACCTCCATCAAGAGGGCCCGAACCTGGGTAAAAACATCATGTCCCCTGTCTCCTGTTACCATCGACCTTAGACACATAGTTCGGGACCCCCTCCTGAGATCCGCCGGTTTTGACACCGACATTGGTGCTTTCATTGAGAGTTCCACTGTGTCGCCGCCAGAAGGTTCAATGGCTACATCAATCATCTGTAACGATGCTGCCCGGGGGGAGGTTTTTCTCCCCAGACAGATCTTCATATTTGGCGACTTCGCACTGCGGGCCAACTCGCTTGGCCATCTAGAGCAAATCGACAGCTACGCCCCAGGTCACTAGATTAGTTTTGGAAGCCTGGATTATGTCGCTGATATCCGAGGAGACTTGATCTTCCAAGGATTCATGACCCCAACCTCCGCTCAGGCCTTAGATCCGGAGCACGTCGCCAGGTCCGAAGATAGGATTTCTAAGCACGCCAGACTTTCCGCGACTACTAAGCCCAGTACGGGAGAGCCGGAGGAAGCAGTGTCACTGGCAACCATCATAAAGCCGGACTCTTCTCCGAACACTGGCTCTGAACCCTCGGAGTCAGCATCGTGTGAGATCGGCCATGGAGTCCCCTTCCCGCCATACTCCACGGATTCTTTTCTCCCTGGACAAACCTCGCCTTTAAGCGAGGCTCTGGACTTGATGTGATCCCTCGTTATTACAGAGGAGCAACGTCTGAACTACGCCCAGCCCAGACTAGGGGCAGAGAGCGGGGAATTTTACGTCCCACCCACCACCCACTTCATCGCCACAGTCGAGGACTTAACTGACATGCTCGATTATGGCTCCAAAGAAATCGACGATATGGACAACGATGCCGGAGAAGAGCAGGCCCAAAACCCGCCGTTTACTAGACGCTGGACGGCCACCTCTTCGTATGACGTGTACATGGTGGATACACCCAAAGAGGGTGACGGCGATAATGAGAAAAATCCAGTCAAGGATAAACCTCCTAAGATACAGCCATAGCGCCGACGTCAGCGGCGCCACTCTAAATCACGCTGTGGAAAAGACAGCGATACTGGCACGAGAGACAACAACACTCAGGATGAGGCCGAAGACCAAGCAAACCCCGTCGAGCCAACCTCCAAACAGGACGATCGGGAAGATGGGCAAGTTAGCCCTGATGAACAGGCCATAAACAAAGACTCGAAGGACAGTAACTATCTTCCACTCTCCGAAGATGAGGTGAGCCTCGGCAACAAAGACTTTATCATGCCTGAGGAACCTCTCGAGCAGGAGCGCTTTAAGCGCCGGCTAATAGCCACTGCGAGAGCCTGAAAAAGAAATAGCAACAGCTTCAAGCTGACCAAGATCTACTCAACGACAGGTGTACTAATGTCCTGGTAGCCGAGGAGTACGGCCTCGAGCGCCCAACTAAAAGTTACCCGAAGCGTAAACTGCTACCTCAATTTGACGACGAGGCACTTGAGCACGTATCATCAGCACGTAATGCGGCTGACCGGCCACCATCTGGCCGGGAGAAAATGGCAACCCAAGCTGAACACCAGCACATACTATCTTGCTGTAAAGGTCAAGACACAACAGCTCGGGACTATACATATGACCTATGGTAGGTCCTGCAAAATAGAGCAGGTCCGACCAGTTAGACCTACGAATCGCAGAGGCGTGCCCTGACGCGCGACGACGGCTATCTAGCCGGACGTGACAAACATAATCAAGCCCGGGCCGAAAACCGTAGATGGACTCCATCCGAGCTACGTCGTGACCTGGTCGGATATAGAGGCGCCGCACACCCCCTGTGCTTCACTGATTAAGTAATGGAACATGAATTCACAGAAGGGTTCAAACCCATGAATATCAAATCATATGATGGAACAACAGATCCCGCGGTATGGATTGAGGACTTTCTTCTCCATATTCATATGGCCCGCGGTGATGATCTTCATGCCATCAAATACTTCCCCCTAAACTCAAGGGACCAGCTCAGCACTGGTTGAACAGCATGCCTGAAAACTCTATTGGTAGCTGAGAGGACCTGGAAGACGCCTTCCGCGACAACTTCCAAGGAACATACGTCAGACCTCCGGATGCCGATGACTTAAGTCACATAGTTCAACAGCCCGGAGAGTCAGCCAGGAAATTTTCGACTCGGTTCCTAACTAAAAAGAACCAGATCATCGACTATCCAGATGTCGAAGCCCTAGCGGCCTTTAAGCATAGCATCCGCGACGAATGGCTCGCCCGACACCTCAGCCAAGAAAAGCCGAAGTCCATGGCGGCCCTCACAGCACTTATGACCCGCTTTTGCGCGGGCGAAGATAGTTGGTTAGCCCGTGGCAATAATAATGCAAGCGAACCTAGCACTTTTGAAGCCAGAAATAGCAATGGCAAGCCTCGACGCAATAGGCACAAGCGTCGAAACAATGATAACAATACCGATGACACGGCGGTCAACACCGGATTCAGTGGCTCCAAGTCCGGCCAGCGGAAGAAGCCCTATAAAAGAAGTAATCTGGGCCCATCCAGCTTGGACCGCATAATGGATTGTCCATGTCAGATCCAATACACCCCTGATAAACCAACCAATCATACCCACAGAAGTTGTTGGGTCTTTAAACAGGCCGGTAAGTTAAATACCGAAGACAAGGAGAAGGGGTCGCAAAGTGAGGACGACGACGAGGAGACCCGTCCACCGAACACAGGGACAAAAGAAGTTTCCCCCTCAAGTCAAAATGGTGAGCATGATATATGTTACCCACATCCCCAAGAGGGAGCGCAACCGAGCACTCAGGGACGTCTACATGATAGAGCCAATCGCCCCAAAATTCAGCCCATGGTCGTCCTGTCCGATCACCTTCGATCGCAGGGATCATCCGACTAGTATCCATCATGGCGGCTCAGCCGCACTGGTCCTCGACCCAATCATTGATGGATTCCACCTCACGCGTGTCCTCATGGATGGTCACAGCAGCCTCAACCTGCTCTATCAGGATATAGTCTGCAAGACGGGCATCGATCCGTCAAGAATCAAGCCCACAAAGACTACCTTTAAAGGAGTAATACCAGGTGTAGAGGCCCGCTGCACAGGCTCAATTACATTGGAAGTCGTCTTCGGATCTCTGGACAACTTTTGAAGTGAGGACTTGATCTTCAATGTCGTCCCCTTCCGCAGTGGCTTCACGCACTGCTCGGGCAAACCGCATTTGCTCGATTCAATGCGGTGCCACACTATGCCTATCTCAAGCTCAAGATGCCCGGACCATGCGGTGTCATAATAGTCAATGGAAACATAGAACGCTCCCTCCGTACCAAGGAGCACACCGCGGCCCTTGCAGCGGAAGTGCAAAGCGGCCTTATCAAGAAGAATTTTAATTCGGTGGCCAAGCTCCCAGACACCGTCAAACGAGTCTAGCTTACTCCGCAGCAAGACAGTCCATCTCATCAAGAGCTCAACTAGCAATTCGGCCTCCGTCTCAGTCCCAACCAACTGGCGGCATATGTACCGCGCGCACATAACTACGCACTCAAAATACCATGGGCAAAGACGGAGGCGTAACCCGGTTGTGATCCATAACACGGCTCGACCGTCCCTGGACACACACATTTTCTCTTTTATTTTTATCCTTTTCAGGTTTCTTCTCCATAGGTCCTTCTCGACGGCCTAATAATCAATCCTTTCGAAGGATGGATATACCAAGGTGGCAAGTAGCATCGATGTATGGGGGAATTTTTAGGTGGTCTTTTTGACGATCACTCTACCTATTTTCAGGACCCGCACGAAGCTCCCCCCTTGGTCTCGACATGTTAAATAGCCCTATTGCCTATCGCACTATTTGTACAAATAGGCTTTGACGTATTAATCAAATTGTAATGGAAACAGTTTGCGGCCCCGCTTATGTGGCACTGGCTTACGACTTCATTTTATTTTGTTATTCTTATTGACTGCATCCGTACACTTTCGTACGCCTTGATTTGCCAAGAGCCTCATTGCGCTCCATACTACGGCAACAAGTCCGAACACTTTTACAGTATAGTTCGCCCCCCCCCCCCCCAATTTAGCATTATATGCATCGGCTCTGAATCATGTCTTTGTTCAATAGTTGGGTTGCCTGGCTCCTATGCTTACTACCTTACGTTTCGCTCTATCGGCTAGGGTAGTAAAGGGAGAACTACTGCGATTGTGTCCTGGTTCATCCAGATGAGCACCTCGGTAGAGAAAGCCGAAAACTGACTATCATGATGAGGCGTGAGCTGGTCAGCAATTCGGAGGTTAAAATCTCTTGTGATTTTTTCCGCATTATGCGACGAATCGGCCTTCACCTGATCAGGTGTCTACAGCACCCTAGTCCAGACTAACGAATACTAGGGGCCACGCCTACATTTCTATTGTGAAACCCCTATGGCTAAGTGAGGGTGATAAAGCCACATAGTCTAATTGTCTGGTTCGCTGCGCTAAACACCTCCTTTAAGGACCAAAATCTTGGATCAAGAGTGTTTAGTTTTCAACCCAAACACCCTCGTACTACCTACGTGGGGGCTGAAGTCGACGACTGGCCAACTCTCAGATTTAATAAAACGGCCGCACAGGAGGTAAAATTTTAAAATAAACAGCGAGCATTATATTACATATCACCCTTGTTTTCACCATACAGGACGGGATAACATGAAGGTATTCATTCAAAGATAATGTCTTTTGAACACGGGCCCTCTACAATGCGGGGTCCCTTCAGGACATCCTCAAAATACCGCTCGGGCGTACGGTGCTCCTTGCCAGCGGGCAGTCCCTCGGTCGCGAGCTTGACGGCTTCCATCTTCGCCCACTGCACCTTGACACGGACGAAGAACATTCGCGCACCTTCGATGCAGACCGACCGCTTGATGGCGTCAAGCCCAGGGCAGGCACTGACCAGCCGCTTCACGAATCTTAAGTAGCTGCTGGGCACGGCGTCAGCAGGCCATAGACGGATTATCAAATCCTTCATGGCCAGTTCGGCCGCCCTATGCAGTTCGGTCAGCTGCTTCAGCTGATCGCTAAAGGGCACCGGATGTTCTGGCGCAAGGTATTGCGACTAGAACAGCTTCTCCATTGAGCTCCCTTCTTCGGCTTGGAAGAACTCCGCTGCGTTAGCAACACTACGCGGCAGATCCGCAAATGCTCCTGGAGAACTCCAAATCCGGGTCAGTAAGAGGCACCTTTTCTTCACAAACTTGCTCTGCATAATAAAGGCCTTACCCGCCGCGATTTTCCTGGCTTCCTGAATCTCCTGGAGGGCACCCTGGGCTTCAGCCTGGGCCTCTTGCGCGCTTTGGCGGGCCTTAGCAAGTTCGGACTCTTAGTCCGAAATATTGCGCTCCAAGGACTCGCATTTCTTTGTGGCGTCCTGGAGCTCCTGCTAGACCTCCTCGACCCTTGCCTCGTTCTTTTCATGGGCGGCTTGTTCCTTCGCCGCTCTCTCTTGGGCCTCGGCCAGCGACTTCTTGAGGGTCTCCACCTCGGTCGCAGCTCCTACGAAATATCATGATAGTATGATCAACATACACAATTCATATCTTTCTACATCCGAATAGACCATTGCATGCCTTGTTGGTCCTCTAGTTGTTTTTTAACATGGACGAGCTCTTCCTCGACCCGCTCCAAACTCTGCTTTAGTTTAGAGACTTCGGCAGAATGAGAGGTCGCAGCCAGCATCGACGCCTGCTTATTCATATAGACATATATTGGTTAGTCTCCTGCGAAAATTATTTGATCCTCTGTCTGGCTTCTCTTTTCAAGCACCGGGCAGTGTCTCAGGGGCTACTGTCTATACTATGATATTCTTTTTTGCATAAATTACATCGCATACCTCAAAGCCTATCAAAAGGCTGGTGTAGGCTTCGTTCAGTCCGCTCTTAGCGGACCGAACCCTCTCAACCACCATACCCATGAGGGTACGGTGTTCTTCAACAATGGAAGCACTTTGCAGTGCTTCCAATAAGGTATCTATGACGCCCCGAGACCGATGTGCCAGGTGTCTTCGAGTTATTCGTTGTTGTTGCAATGTCATTTGCTTGCGTGTCGCATCTTATCATGTCATCATGTGCATTGCATCATCATGTTTTCAAAACATGCATCCGTCCCGGTCTCCTCGTTCTCTCCGTTGTCCGTTCTGAGCCCAGGTACACTTGCACGCGCCCGCGGCATCTCCGAAATATTATTTTATAAGTGGCCAGAAAATGTTCTCAGAATGGGATGAAAGTTGGCGTGCGGTGTTTTTATGTTGTAGGTAGGCCGCCTGTCAATTTTCGTCGCATTCGGAGTTCATTTGACGCCCCAGCGATTAACTATAGCGGCATTATAGCCGGTCTAACGTCGGACGTTTTCGGTCTCCGGAAACAGTCGCCAGGCCTCCCTCTCTTCTCTTCTCTCAGCTCGAGACCGTCTGCACAGTCTACCTCTCACCGCCAGGCCCTACCTAACCTCTCTCGTCAGTCCGCGGACCTCCTCCCGTGCGCGTCCGAAATCTGTCCCGGACCCGACCCGGACTGTCACCATCGTTGTGTCCGGATCATCCCCAAACATCTACAAAACGTCTCCGTTTTCTTTTTTAGGCTCCCTACCTATTTATTCCGGGCCGTCCGATTACGATCGGAGGGATTCAAACGACCCTACCCAAATCCACTCGGTATATATATCCGGATCAAACCCTAGTCCAATCCATCCATCCCCTCTCCGCCGCCAGCCGACCAACTCCCTCCTTCCTCGGGATCCTCCCAGATCCATCGAACCAGCCACCTCCTCCTCGATCCAAATCCTCCCCTGTCCAGACGCCGCTACCACTGTCTTTCTCCCACCTCGGGATCCCCTTCGCACCTATTAGCCACCACCAAAAAAACTTCCAATTCCATCGATCCATCCACCCAACTGCCGCCACCCGAGAGCCTCGCTCGACCCCACGCGCCACCACCGGCCGGAGACCTCGCCGGAGCTCTACCGGAACTGCCAGGCCAGCTCCTCGTGACCCTCTCTTTTCGTTCCCTCGTCCCTGCAACTCTCTCTCCCTAACCTCTTCATCTCTCTGTACCTCAACAGGAGCTCCAGCGCCATGGTTTGATTTCGGCCTCGAGGTTCCTACGCCGCCATCTCCTGCATCCGCTGCCGCGCCAAGTCCCTCTTCCTCGCCCGTGCGTCAAGTTCTTGTTGTGGCCGCCTCAATCTGCCATGCCGACGCCCTCCATGGAGTTTCCTGCAGCCTTCGTCAGCGCCATCTCGAACCGAGCCTCGCCCCTGCGCCGTCTTCCCCGCGCGCCGCAGGAGACAGGAAACCGGCGACCTCCAACCTCGCCGGAGTACCCAACCAAGGCGGCCCTTATGCAGTTCGTCGCGCCGCCCTTCCAGGACGTGCCCTGCCGTCTCCTTCCTCGCCAGCCGCCGCCGACCTCCATTCCGTCCTGAGCACCGCCCGGCCAAGTCCGGCGACCAAGCGGGTGACCTGGTCGAGCTCACCGCCCCTCGCCTACTTGCACGTCGTTCCCGTGCCTGGCGACCCTGTTGCTGACCTTTGCTTCCCCTGCTTCGAGCGACAGGATGAGGCAGTGCCGGCGTTGACTCTGCAACGAGCACGCCCCCCTCCTCTACTTCACGCGTAGCGCAGTGCCCTGGGCCAGCTCTAGCGATCGCATGGGCCACAAGCAGATCCGGCCCAGCGCCTCCCTTCGCGGCCTGCCTCTTCCTCCGACTGGGCTTGGCCCATGGGTGAGCTGCCCCAGCGCCCCTCTTTTTTTTTCCTCCTGTTGGGCTAGCCAGTTTCGGCCCATATAGTGTTTTTTCCTCGGGACGAATTTAGCTAATTTCCAGGGATTTGCAGATTTGCAGAAAAGACCCTGTTCTTCTTGCATTTAATAACTCACCAACCATGCATCACATGTAAAAACTTAATATGTGAAAAGTGCTTAGAATTTTGTGTAGTTTCATAATATGCCACTTTCATCCATGTTTGAAATGCTTAAACTGTTGTTTGCATTAATTTTGCTCATATGCCATGTTAAATGATTTATTTCATAACTTAATAACCGTAGCTCGGTTTTAAATAAATTATATATGTAAATGGGGTAGAAAAATGCCTAGTTTAACATGGTGGATTTACTTTGCATGTTTAATAACTCTAAAATTGTGTTTAGGGAAGAACAGTACCAAATCTATAATATGCTCATGGGGTTTTACCGGAATTGTTGTCCGTTACTTCCGGCCTAATTTAAACTTGACTAGATAGGTAGTTTTACTTTGCTTCTCCCTCTTGACATGCTAACAACATTTAATCTAGTTGGGTACATAAACGAGATCGAACTAAATAACTTGAATGTGGTGTTTCGTCAATATGCAACTCATTGCATATTGAGCTCCACTTAATTTGTAGAATTGCTTGTGCACTTTGCCATGCCATGCCTCATTAAACCGGACATGCATCATACTTGGTTGTGCATCATGCCATGTTTATGTGATGTTTGTTTACGATGTTGTTTGCTTCTTTCCGGTGTTGCTTCTTCGGGTTGGTTCCGATAACGTCGTGTGTGTGAGGATCCGCTCGACTACGCCCGTTTGTCTTCTTCATGGACTCGTTCTTCTTCCTTGCGGGATTTCAGGCAAGATGACCATACCCTCGAAATCACTTCTATCTTTGCTTGCTAGATGCTCGCTCTTTTGCTATGCCTATGCTGCGATACCTACCACTTGCTTATCATGCCACCCATATTGTTGAACCAAGCCTCTAACCCACCTTGTCCTAGCAAACTGTTGTTTGGCTATGTTACCGCTTTGCTCAGCCCCTCTTATAGCATTGTTAGTTGCAGGTGAAGATTGAAGTTTGTTCCTTGTTGGAACATGGAGATGTTGTTCCTTGTTCGGAACATGTTTACTTGTTGGGATATCACAATATCTCTTATTTAATTAATGCATCTATATACTTGGTAAAGGGTGGAAGCTCGGCCTTATGCCTGGTGTTTTGTTCCACTCTTGCCGCCCTAGTTTCCGTCATATCGGTGTTATGTTCCCGGATTTTGCGTTCCTTACGCGGTTGGGTAATAATGGGAACCCCTTGACAGTTCGCCTTGAATAAAACTCTTCCAGCAATGCCCAACATTGGTTTTACCATTCGCCACCTAGCCTTTTCTTTTCCCTTGGGAGTCACGCTCCTGAGGGTCATCATTATTTTACCCCCCCCCCCCCGGGCCAGTGCTCCTCTGAGTGTTGGTCCAAACTAGAGTCATGTGCAGCGCCCCCTCGAGGAAACTCGAGGTTTGGTTTTAGTTGTATGGAGAGCTCATCTGAGTGTGCCCTGAGAACGAGATATGTGCAGCTCCTATCGGGATTTGTCGGTACATTCGGGCGGTGTTGCTGGACTTGTTTTACCATTGTCGAAATGTCTTGTAACCTGGATGCCGAGCCTGATCGGATTGTCTTGGGAGAAGGAATATCCTTCGTTGACCGTGAGAGCTTGTGATGGGCTAAGTTGGGACACCCCTGCAGGGATTTGAACCTTCGAAAGCCGTGCCCGTGGTTATGGGCAGACGGGAATTTGTTAATGTCCGGTTGTAGAAAACCTGAACTTGATCTTAATTAAAATACATCAACCGTGTGTGTTACCGTGATGGTCTCTTCTCGGCGGAGTCCGGGAAGTGAACACGGTGTTGGAGTAATGCTTGACGTAGGTTGTTCTAGGATCACTTCTTGATCATAGTTGTTCGACCATGCTTTGCCTTCTCTTCTCGCTCTCATTTGTGTATGTTAGCCACCACATATGCTAGTCGCTTGCTGCAGCTCCACCTCATACCTTTTACCTTACCTATAAGCTTAAATAGTCTTGATCGCGAGGGTGCGAGATTGCTGAGTCCCCGTGACTCACAGATACTTCCAAAACCAGCTTGCAGGTGCCGTTGAACCGTGCAGATGATGCAACCAAGCTCAAGGAGGAGCTCGATGGAGATCTTGTTCTTTGTGTTGTTTCGTTCTAGTTGATCAGTAGTGGAGCCCAGTTGGGGTCGATCGGGGACCTTGTCGCATTTGGGGTTCTTCTTTTATTTTGGTTCCGTAGTCGGACCCTGATTGTATCTGGTTGACGTAATGCTTTATTCATGTAATTGTGTGAAGTGGCGATTGTAAGCCAACTATGTATCTCTTTCCCTTATGTATTACATGGGTTGTTTGCGAAGATTACCTCACTTGCGACATTGCTTTCAATGCGGTTATGCCTCTAAGTCGTGCTTCGACACGTGGGAGATATAGTTGTGCTTCGACAGTATCCGGCGCCTCCGGATGGACAGAGGTCGCCGACAGAATAGGTGCACCTCCTTCTCGTGAAGGAGGCTGCTTGCCTGATTCTGGAGCCGTATGGGCCTCCGAAATAGTGTTCGGTTGGGGGCCGAATTGGACATGGCCCCATCGCCAGTCCCCGGGGGGATTTGCTCCCCCATGTGTCCGACAGCCGAGGTCTCGCCTTCTGGCGCCGCCATGACGGCCTGCTGTTCCTCTCCCTGGCCTGGGGAGGTCCTTCGGGACAACACCTCAGCTTGTCCGCGGCCTTGGGAGAGGAGGCCTCCGGAAGTGACCCATTGTCCATCTCCTTTGGATCCAGCGAGTTCCCCGAAGATGAGGATCGCTGGGGGCGGGCATGAGCCGAACTGCAGTGCATGATTCGACACATTAAAACCATGAAATAAAGAAGTTAGATATATGTGTTCATAGGCACTTTTGAGTACTTACAACTCGGCCAGGGGCTTCTCCCTGGGGCGCCACTCAGAACTGTTGTCCGTATCCAACACGGAGTTGTCCGTGAGGGCGACCCTCCCCTTCTTGGGCGCCTGATATGTCTCCGTCGTATCTACTTTTCCAAACACTTTTGCCCTTGTTTTGGACTCTAACTTGCATGATTTGAATGGAACTAACCCGGACTGACGCTGTTTTCAGCAGAATTGCCATGGTGTTACTTATGTGCAGAAACAAAAGTTCTCGGAATGACCTGAAACTCCACGTAGATTATTTTTGGAAATAATAAAAATACTGGCAAAGAATCAAGGCCAGGGGGCCACACCCTAGCCACGAGGGTGGCGGCGCGCCTGCACCCCTGGGCGCGCCCCCTGCCTCGTGGGCCCCCTGGAGCTCCTCCGACCTCAACTCCAACTCTATATATTCGTGTTCTGGGAGAAAAAATCAGGGAGAAAGATTCATCGCGTTTTACGATATGGAGCCAGCGCCAAGCCCTAAACTCTCTCGGGAGGGCTGATCTGGAGTTCGTTCGGGGCTCCGAAGAGGGGAATCCGTCGCCATCGTCATCATCAACCATCCTCCATCACCAATTTCATGATGCTCACCGTCGTGCGTGAGTAATTCCATCGTAGGCTTGCTGGACGGTGATGGGTTGGATGAGATTTATCATGTAATCGAGTTAGTTTTGTTAGGGTTTGATCCCTAGTATCCACTATGTTCTAAGATTGATGTTGCTATGACTTTGCTATGCTTAATGCTTGTCACTAGGGCCCGAGTGCCATGACTTCAGATCTGAACCTATTATGTTTTCATCAATATACGAGAGTTCTTGATCATATCTTGCAAGTCTATAGTCACCTATTATGTGTTATGATCCGTTAACCCCGAAGTGACAATAATCGGGATACTTACCGGTGATGACCGTAGTTTGAGGAGTTCATGTATTCACTATGTGATAATGCTTTGGTCCGGTACTCTATTAAAAGGAGGCCTGAATATCCCTTAGTTTCCGCTAGGACCCCGCTGCCACGGGAGGGTAGGACAAAAGATATCATGCAAGTTCTTTTCCACAAGGATGTATGACTATATTCGGAATACATGCCTACATTACATTGATGAATTGGAGCTAGTTCTGTGTCACCCTAGGTTATGATTGTTACATGATGAACCACATCCGGCATAATTCTCTATCACCGATCCATTGCCAACGTGCTTTCCATATATTGTTCTCCGCTTATTTACTTTTCTGTTGCTATTGTTACAATCACTACAAAACACCAAAAATATTACTTTTGCTATCGTTACCTTTTGCTACCGTTACCACTACTATCATATTACTTTGCTACTAAATACTTTGCTGCAGATATTAAGTTTCCAGGTGTGGTTGAACTAACAACTCAGCTGCTAATACTTGAGAATATTCTTTGGCTCCCCTTGTGTCGAATCAATAAATTTGGGTTGAATAATCTACCCTCGAAAACTATTGCGATCCCCTATACTTGTGGGTTATCAAGACTATTTTCTGGCACCGTTGCCGGGGAGCATAGATCTATTCTTTGAGTCACTTGGGATTTGTATCTGCTTATCATTATGAAGAACTTGAGAGACTACGAGGGAAGGTAAGGAACTGCCATCTAGCTCTGCACTTGATTCACCTTCTGTTTTGAGTAAGCTTGCGATACTTAAACCTGCTTCTGCTGATATGTCGCATGTTATTGATGATGCCACTTCTGCTATGCATGATACTTATGATGAAACTACTTATATGCTTGATACTACTGTGCCACTGGGTGAATTTCTTGATGAACAACTTGCTAGGGCTAGAGAGAATGAAATTATTGAAACTGATAATACTGATGAAAGTGATGATGAAGGCTCTCCTAATAAATATGAATTACCTGTTGTGCCTGAGGGCTATGTTATGGATGAAGAAACTAAAAGAGACTTTCTTGCTTGCAATGATAGGAGTGATCTTAAGAAATTATTAGCTAAGCTTAAACAAAAAACTCTGAATGCTATAATGAAATTTGATCCTGCTTATGCTACTTCACCTATCTTTGTTACTGATAAGGATTATGATTTCTCTGTTGATCCTGAGATAATTACTTTGGTTGAATCTGATCCTTTTTGTGGCTATGAATCTGAAACTGTTGTGGCACATCTTACTAAATTAAATGATATAGCCACCCTATTCACTAATGATGAGAGAACTCGCTAATTCTATATCCTTAAAATATATCTGTTCTCATTAAAGGGTGGTGCTAAGATATGGTTTAATTCTCTTGATCCTGGTTGTGTGCGTAGTCCCCAGGATAAGATTTATTACTTCTCTGCTAAATATTTCCCTGCTAATAAGAAACAAGCTGTAACGCCCTCGATGCGGCTATAGCTCCCACGTGTCGAGGCACGACTTAGAGGCATAACCGCATTCAAAGCAGTGTCGCAAGTCAGGCAATCATCACAACATCCCATGTAATACATAATAAAAGGGGGAGATACATAGTTGGCTTACACTCGCCACGTCACATCAGAGTACATAAATAACATCCATCAAACAATCACTCATGGCCCGACTACGGCGCCAAAATGGAAAAGAACCCAACATGCGACAAGGCCCTGAATCAAACCCCAACTAGGCACCACTACTGATCATCGGGAAAAGAAACATAATAACACTGAGAGTCCTCGTCGAACTCCCACTTGAGCTCGTACTCGTCACCTGGAGCGAAATCACCTGGACCTGCATCTGGAGTTATAGTATCTGTGAGCCACAGGGACTCAGCAATCTCGCACCCTCGCGATCAAAACTATTTAAGCTCATAGGAATGAATAAGGCAAATATATGTGGAGCTGCAGCAAGCGGCTAGCATATGTGATGGCTAACTTATACGCAAAAGAGAGCGAGAAGAGGAGACAAAGCGCGAGCGAGAAGCTATAAGAACAACCTGCGCAAGCATAACTCCAACACCGTGTCCACTTCCCGGACTCCGCCGAGAAGAGGCCATCACGGCAACACACTCGGTTGATTCATTTTAATTAATTAAGGTTTAAGTTATCTACAACCGGACATTAACAAATTCCCATCTGCCCATAACCGCGGGCACGGCTTTCGAAAGATCAATCCCTGCAGGGGGGGTCCCAACTTAGCCCATAACAAGCTCTCACGGTCAACGAAGGAATAGACCTCCACCCAAGACACACCGATCAGACTCGGTATCCCGGTACAACAAGACACTTCGACAGGTCAAAACAAGTCCAGCAACACCGCCCGAATGTGCCGACAAATCCCGATAGGAGCTGCACATATCTCTTTCTCAGGGCACGCTCGGATAGGTCAAGCTACGAGTAAAACCAACCCTCGAGTTTCCCCGAGGTGGCCCCGCAGGCTGCCTGGTTCGGACCAACACTCAGAGGAGCACTGGCCCGGGGGGGTTAAAATAAGATGACCCTCGGGCTCCGGAAACCCAAGGGAAAAGAGGCTAGGTGACAAATGGTAAAACCAATGTTGGGCATTGCTGGAAAAGCTTTAATCAAGGCGAACTATCAAGGGGTTCCCATTATAGCCCAACCGCGTAAGCGACGCAACAATCCGGGAACAAAACACCGATATGACGGAAACTAGGGCGGCAAGAGTGGAACAAAACACTAGGCGAGAGGCCGAGCCTTCCACCCTTTACCAAGTATATAGATGCATTAAGATAACATAGCAATATAATGATATCCCAACAAGTAAATAAATGTTCCAACAAGGAACGGCTCCAATCTTCACCTGCAACTAACAACGCTATAAGAAGGGCTGAGCAAAGCGGTAACATAGCCAAACAAAGGTTTGCTAGGACAAGGTGGGTTAGAGGTTCGAACATGGCAATTGGGAGGCTGACAAGCAAAAGGTAGGCATCGTAGCATTGGCATAGCAAGAGCGAGCAAACTAGCATAGCAAAGATAGTAGTGATTTCGAGGGTATGATCATCTTGCCTGCAAAGCTGTCAGAGTTGACTGGATCCTCAAAAGCAAACTCAACCGGCTCCTCCTTAGCGAACTCGTCTCCCGGCTCTACCCAAACAACACAAACAAGCAACAAGAATACAATCAACCACGTGCACGGGCAAACAATGATATGCAAAGATGATATGCTATGCGGGAAGCGATGCGGGATGCAAAATGCAAGACGTGACAGAAAAATACAAGAAACTGGCCTCAACTTGGATCACCAAGTGTGCCACTGGATAGAGGGGAAGAAATCACCTGAAAACGATATAAAGATCATAGGAATCGGAGCTACGGTTTGGAAATGGCGAGCGTTTTACGAAACGAACCGATCTGCGATATACAGCAAGTAGGCTACTAAATGCAACGAAGCGAACATGCTACAGCCACCAAACATGAAAACAAAATACATGGCAGTGATGTACACAAGATGCTTAACAAATCACTAGCACTGAGCCATAGGCAAATTCATCCATTAAGGGGTTCAAACAAGCATGGCAAAAATGAATATGCAAAACAGATTTCAGACTTGGTGAAATTAACACTAGCCTGAAATTTCAGATCACGAAGCCCTCTTCGGAGCAGCAAAACAACATGATACATGACCTGAACATGACAAGTAAGAACATGGCATGGAGCTACTCAACAAGCTTAACAAAACACCCAAAGTGACCTGGGGCCAAAAGGGATAACAAAATATATTAACGGGCACACGAACATAGCTAAAACACAATCAGTTTTCAGACTTAGTGAAAACTGAGACATGCTGAAATATAACTCACGAAGGCATGTAAACGAGCTCGATGCACTCACCACGGTGCAAGTCATGGCAAGGAAAGCATACATCCATTAAGAAGGCACAAAATAAAAGCTGGACATGGCAAGAACAATGGCATAGCATGCACGGATCACTAACAATAGCTCCGGCAAAATCGCAAACAAGTTGACGATCTGCCCAGATTAACAACGAAGCAAAAGTTGAGCTCGATTGAGTCAACCCAGAGGACTCCACATATGCAAACAAAGACATGGATGGATAGACCATAACATAAGTATCAAAACTCCCTTACTGATCATCCTCAAAAGAGGCACGGATCACTAGGAAACAAGCTGGACATATAGCATCATGAACTAAAATATCCCAGACTTAGTGAAAATCACTAAGTCCCTGAAATCAGCAATCTCAGGTGCCTCTCTTTGCAAGCTTGCACAAGACAACACACACACCCTAAAAATGCATGGTTGGTACATCTGGAAAGAAGACAAAATGCTTAACAATTCATCCCAAAGGGGCAGAGGCATATCATGCACGGATTAAACATGGCAAAATGACAAAAGTGCATGATGAACTAACGGATCTGCAATTTAACTCACGAAACCTCCTTCTAACAGCATTTTGGGCAACAAGATGACCTCAAATGCAAATGATGAAATGGAATGAAATGATGTACATGTCGAGGCGAAGATTTTGATATATCATACGCCCAAATCGGAGCTACGGATGCCAATTTACGGGTCCTCGAACAGAGCAACTTGGATCAAATTTCCAGGACTTAGACAAAAAAAATCGGGGTTAGGGTTTACTGTAGCGGCGACCGGATCTGGATCGG
This sequence comes from Triticum urartu, assembly GCF_003073215.2. Lineage (NCBI taxonomy): Eukaryota > Viridiplantae > Streptophyta > Magnoliopsida > Poales > Poaceae > Triticum > Triticum urartu. The sequence goes on along the minus strand of NC_053024.1, from coordinate 444,694,267 downwards.
GGCGCACTGTGCGCGGCCGGCGGCGGCGGGCGCGGATGCCGAGGCGGCGGCCGGCGGGGTCGGCGGCGGACGGCGGGGAGGCGCGGCGGCGGACGGCGGCGTCAGGCGCGGCGGCGGACGGCAGCGGGCGCGGCTCGGGGCGCCGGCGACGATGGCGGGCGGCGGCGGCCCGCCGGAGGAGGAGAAGAAGGGCGGCGGCGCGGCTCGGGCCACGGGCGCCTCTGGCCCGGGCGGAGGAGGAGGGGGCCGGCGCTGGGCCTCGGGCCCGCGTCGGTGGCGGCGGCGAATCGGTCCCCCGGGGACACGTGGCGGGCGCTGGGTGGCTGGCGGCGGCGGGCGGACGTTGTCCGGTCGGATCCGGACACGTCCGTCGGTGGGGGGGGGGGGGGGGGAGATCTGTTTTTTTTAGGACGGGGAGGAATCTGAGACTAGGAATGGGGGGTGTATATATAGGCATAAGTGGAGCTAGGAGAGTCCAAATGAGGTGCGGTTTTCGGCCACGCGATCGTGATCGAACGCTCTAGGAAATGGAGCAGAGTTTGGTGAGTTTTTGGGCCAAATTGGAGGGGTGTTGGGCTGCAACACACACGAGGCCTTTCGGTCCCTTGGTTAACCGTTGAAGTATCAAACGAAGTCCAAATGACCCGAAACTTGACAGGTGGTCTACCGGTAGTAAACCAAGGCCGCATGGCAAGTCTCGGTCCAATCCGGAAATGTTTAATCCCCACACACGAAAGAAAGCTAGAAATGACCACCGGAGGAGAACGAAGCGCCGGAATGCAAAACAGACAATGGGGAAAAAGCTCGGATGCATGAGATGAATATGTATGCAAATGCAATGCACGAGATGACATGATATGAGATGCACGAAAAAGAAAAACAACACACGGAGACAAAGACCCGAACCCGAGGAATAAATATAACTTAGCGCCGGAGACGGCAAGAGTTGGATACAAATCTGGAAAGTATATCTGGGGCGTTACAACACTCCACCACTACGAAAAGATCTCGTCCCGAGATCTAGGACTGAAAGAACTCCGGGTACTCAGAACGGAGGTGATCCTCGCGTTCCCAGGTAGCTTCACGGTCGGAATGGTGTGACCACTTGACTTTGAGAAATTTAATTGACTTGTTGCGAGTTCTGCGTTCAGTCTCTTCAAGAATGGCAACTGGGTGCTCACGGTAGGAGAGATCTTCTTGGAGCTCAATGTCCTCGAAGTTGACTGTGCGTTCAGGCGTTTTGAAGCACTTTCGGAGTTGGGAGACATGGAACACATCATGAACATTGGCAAAGTTTGAAGGAAGCTCGAGCTGATAGGCGAGGTCACCTCTCTTGCTGACAATCTTGAAAGGCCCGACATATCTGGGGGCAAGCTTCCCTTTGATACCGAAGCGACGAGTACCTTTCATAGGAGAGACGCGGAGGTAAACATGATCTCCGATCTCAAAAGCCAGATCACGGTGCTTACTATCATAGTAGCTCTTCTGGCGGGATTGGGCTGCTTTGAGGTTATCACGAATGACCTTGCACATTTCTTCTGCCTCTGTGATCAGGTCATTACCCAGCAGCTGACGTTCACCGGTTTCAGACCAGTTGAGAGGGGTACGGCACTTCCTGCCATACAGAATTTCAAAAGGGGCCTTGCCCGAGCTTGCTTGGAAACTGTTGTTGTATGAGAATTCAGCATAAGGAAGACAGTCCTCCCACTTCATGCCGAAAGAAATCACACAAGCCCTGAGCATGTCTTCGAGAATCTGGTTGACACGCTCGACTTGACCGCTCGTTTGAGGATGGAAAGCAGTGCTGAAGCGGATACTGGTGCCCATGGCTTTCTGAAAAGAATCCCAAAACTTGGAGGTAAAGATGTTGCCACGGTCTGAAGATATCACTTGAGGAATACCGTGCAGAGAGACAATGCGAGAGGTATAGAGTTCCGCCAATTGAGCTGCAGTGATCGACTCTTTGATAGGCAGAAAGTGAGCCACTTTGGTGAGCTTGTCGATGACAACAAATATAGAATCATTGCCACGCTTGGACTTTGGAAACCCAGTCACGAAGTCCATTTCAATGTGGTCAAACTTCCATTCTGGAATGGCAAGAGGTTGGAGGAGACCAGCTGGCCTTTGGTGTTCTGCCTTCACTCTTCTGCAGACATCACATTCATTCACGAATTGAGCGATCTCGCGCTTCATTCGAGTCCACCAATAAGCTTGCTTGAGGTCCTGATACATCTTCGTGCTCCCAGGGTGGATGGAGAGGAGAGAATTGTGAGCCTCGTTCATGATCACTTTACGAAGTTCACCTTTGGGCACAACAATTCGATCCTCGAAGAAGAGAGTGTCCTTGTCATCAAGTCGGTAACACTTGTACTTGGACTGACTCTTTGCGATACCAATCTTCACCTTCTTCACCATAGCATCAAGAAGCTGGGCTTGGCGAATCTGGTCTTCCAAGGTAGGAGAAACTTGAAGGTTGGCGAGGAAACCTTGAGGAACAAGTTGCAGATTAAGTTTGCGGAAAGCTTCACAAAGCTCGGGTTGATAAGGCTTAAGAATCAGACTGTTGCAGTAGGCCTTTCTGCTCAAAGCGTCAGCAATCACATTGGCCTTGCCTGGAGTATACTCAATACTCGGATTATACTCTTGAATCATTTCGACCCATCGAGTTTGCCTTAGGTTGAGATTAGGCTGAGTGAAGATGTACTTGAGACTCTTGTGATCCGTGAAAATGTCCACTTTTCTTCCCAATAGAAGATGTCTCCAAGTCAAAAGAGCATGCACAACTGCCGCCAACTCGAG